>NW_024424119.1:22641608-22857957 GCF_017311325.1 Ursus maritimus
AAATCATTAAAAAAAAAAATAAATAAATAAATAAATAAACAAACAACTAGGACTACATCAAACTAAAAAGCTTTTGCACAGCAAAGGAAACCATCAAAAAAATGAAAAGGCAACCTACTAAATGGGAGAAGGTATTTGCAAATGATATAATCAGTAAGGGGTTAATATACCAAATACATAGAGAACTCACACAACTCAATATCCAGAAAAATAATAGTAACCCCATTAAAAAATGGGCAGAGGACCCAAATGGGCAGAGGACTTCATTTTTCCAAAGAAGGCACACAGATGGCCAACAGACAGATGAAAAGATGTTCAACATGACTCATAATCAGGGAAATGCAAATCAAAACCACAGTGAGATATCACCTCACACCTGTAAGAATATCCTGGCTATTAAAAAAAAAAAAAAACAGGAAATAACAAGTGTTGGTGAGGATGTGGAGAAAAGGGAACCTTCGAGCACTGTTGGTGGGAATGCAAACTGGTGCAGCCTTTATGAAAACAGTACAGAGGTTCCTCAAAAGATTAAACATAGAGCTACCCTAAAATCCAGCAATTCTACTTCTGGGCATTTGTCTGAAGAAAGTGAAAATGCTAATTCAAAAAGATATATGCATCCCTATGTTCATTGCAGCATTATTTACAATTGCGAAGGTCTGAAAGCAACCTAAATGTCTATATATAGATGAATGAATAAGGAAGATATAACACAGAGAGAGAGAGAGAGAGAGAGAGAGAGAGAGGAATATTACCTAACCATGAAAAAGGAATGAAATCTTACCATTTGCAACAACATGGATGGACCTAGTGGGTATTATGCTAAGTGAAATAAAGGCAGAGAAGGACAAATACCATATGATTACACCTATGTGTAGACTCTAAAAAACAAACAAGTGAACAAACAAAATGAAACAGAAACAGACTCATAGATACAGTGAACAATCTGGTGGTTGCCAGAGGGGAGAAAGGTAGGAAGATGGGCAAAATAGAGGTAGAATCAAAGTCACCAACTTCCAGTTACAAAATAAATAAGACATGGAGATACAATGTACAGCTTTGAGAATAGCATTAATAATTGGTAATAACTTTGTATGGTGACAGATGGTAGCTAAATTTATTTTGTCAATAACTTCATAATGTATATAAATGTTATACATCTGAACCTAATATAATATTGTTTTTTTCTTTCAAGTTTTTATTCAAATACCAGTTAACAGAAACTAATATAATATTTTATGTCAACTACACTTAGAAAGAAAGAAAGAAAGAAAGAAAGAAAGAAAGAAAGAAAGAAAGAAAGGTGAATGAACGAACAGAGGGAGGAAATGAAGTGTGCTACAAGGAAGCTGCCTGATACACGTATGAGGACCTACCAGAAAGCCCAAGGCGTGCAGACGGTCTTGGAGAGTTTCACAGGCACTGGGTGTCCTCATTAGCTAGTGAGGACTCATCTGTGACACATGGACGGTGGCAGCCATCATGACCCCACTCACAGTTTGGGGCCTGAAGAGTCACAAGCCATTTACGTACAGTAAAGTGGCTGCAGTTCTTACTACAGAGACAGAGGAAGGAGTCTGTCATTGCCATCTGATCCTTTGTTGCCTTCATTAAAAACCACGTGGAGGAATACCTTCTCGGGTTTCTGCCTAAAAGAGTGCACCCAGGGTGCTCCCTGAAGCAGCCCCCGGCTCAATCCCACCTCCTCCACTACTCTTGCTTTCTCCGGTTTCACAGGAACAAAAGCCCTTCCCTTGAAGCAGGCAGCACAGACTTGGGCTCAAATCCTAACTCTACCACACAAGCTCTGCAACCTTGGGGAGGTTAATTGACCTCTCTGAACTGCAGTTTTCGTGTGTGAGAAAAAGATGACCATTCTTAACTCACAGGAACAGTATGAGGATTAAATGACAATAGCATGTAGCAAAGGTCCTGGCAAAGAGTAAACACTCAATAAATAGTAACTACTTGGACCATCACAAAAGCCCAGATCTCTTCCTAAATCATTTATTCATTCAATTTCTTTATACACAAGTCTCTTCAACAAACATTTCTGAGCTGTGTGCTTTGGCTTTGGGTATACACATATGAACAGGACATGGAGAGATGGTGGGTGTGGGGATGTGTTATCAGGCCTGTGCTCACTTCCTTTGCAAAAGAAGTATCTGGAAGATGTAGCCACACCCAGGGCAGGACCCGTTCAGAGAGACATCTGCTGTAGTCAGGCTAGGGGATCTGGAGAAGCAAGCTATCTCTTCTTCCATGTTCTACCTTTTCTCTCCAAACAGCAGGAACATGGTTTCTTTTCATATGGGAATAAATGGGATGCAGAAAGTTTTTCTTCCATTTACAGCTTTCCTCCCATCCCTCTGCTATCTGTGCACTGGCTGCCGGGCCCTCTGTGTCTCTGCATAGGTGCTATCTTGAGACACTGTCTGTAACAAAGAGAAGGAAATCAAGTCTGCATTCAAAAGCCACACTGAGGAGTAAAACGAACTCAGAGAAAAGACTGTGCCTCTTCTGATGAAGGAGGACCGCCAGCCCCATCAGCTAAGGTAAGACTTGAATGACGCCTTTATGTAGAGTGCATTTTCTGGTTTGCCCCCCATGCCTCTTAGGTTGGCTTCTTTCATGTATTCTTAAGAATAAATGGATTGTTTGATCTTTCTGGATTTCCCCTTCAGTGACTAACCAAGACAAGAAAAAATATAAATACATAATTTCCAAGCCCTTAAACCACAGGTTGCATCTGCAAAGAATGATAAGAAATGAACAGACTCTTTTCTTTGGCCAATATTTATCATATCTTATATACCTAGCTACAAGCTCGCTGCCCTCACATTTCATGGACTAGTGCGGGGCTTCTCAACCTCAGCACTACTGACATTTGAGGAGGGATGATTCTTTGTTGTGGAGAGCTGTCCTGTGCATTGTAGGATTTTGGTAATATCCGTAGCCTCTACTCACTGATGCCAGTAGCACTCCCTACCCGAGTTGTGCCAACTAAAACCATTTCCAAACATTGTCAAATGTTCCCTGGGTGACAAAAGCCCCCCCCCCCGCCGCCCCAGTTGAGAACCACAGGACCAGAGAGACACGTAAATGAATACCTACAATGAAATGAGAAGCCGGCAAAAGGCAGAAATGTGTCAAGTGCTACAGAAAGAAAAACTCCTTCCGTCAGGGAAAATGAGGAAAACAGAAGAGATGACAACTGAACTCAAATGAAGAGCTTTTGTTGTCAGAAATAATTCCCTATTTTGAACTTAAATTAGCCTTCTTTTTTTTTTTTAAGATCGATTTTTTTATTTGAGAGAGCGAGAGATCACACAAGTGTGGGGAGGGGCTGAAGGAGAGACTCTCCAGCAGACTCCCTGCTGAGCACGGAACCTGACTCAGGGCTTGATCCCAAGACCCTGAGATCATGACCTGAGCTGAACTCAAGAGTTGGAGGCCTAACTGACTGAGCCACCCAGGCGCCCCTCAAATTAGCCTTCTGACACAATTACCCTTTGGTCTAGAATCTCTCATTTGATCCTTTGAAATGAATGAGAACAAAGACTATTTGTCTATACCAGTATTTCCCAGCCCACACGATACCGTCTGAATTCGCTACTTCGGACTCTGGTCTTGAAAGAGGGAAGAATGGGGGAAACATCACCGGTCGAGCCTCGGCCACTGCCCATGAAGAGGAGGACAATGCAGAGTGCAGGTCCGGAGAGGAAACCTGAGGAAGCGAGATGGCATCATCTATCACTAAGCATAAGCATCCACGTTTACATTAAAAACGAAGGTCTGGACAAGAACTTGAATAGTCTGATATATTTTTCTACTATGAAATGAAACAAAAGTGAGCTGTAGCTATTGAGTTTTTTGAAATGTCCTGAGTTTAAGCTACTGAATTCAACACTTACTCAGAAACGTTATACATGTGACCAGTACTGTTTGCAGTGATGTTCCCTTTGCTCTCCTTCCAAGTTTAAAGTGTTCGCTTCTCTTCAGGTTAAGAGAAGTTCCAGATGAAACAGCAGGCACTCAGACGCTCACGGCCAGAGGCCATTCACAGCAGGCATCCACACAGTGTCACTGCCCCACGTATGCAAAGTTGTGTGGGTGCACGGGAACCCACTTAACTGACTTTTAATGCTGATAAATGTACAAAATAAATATGAAGGGAGTGGAGGGAGGCATTTCTAGAATGATGGAATAAGAACCTCCAAAGATCCACTCCTCCATAAAAGCAAGAACATTGGCCAAAAACACATGTCAAAATTCACTTTTTCAGAACTCTATAAAGTAAAGGCTTGCAATGATCCAAGAAATATTTATTCAAGCAGTGAATCTGGGTAAAAAGGGTGAGCTTCATAGTATTTGAACTTCTCCTATTACCATCCAGTTTTGAATCAGAAGGTTTGCACCATTCTGGGTGTTATACGTAAGTAATGAATCATGGAACTTTACATCATAATCTAGGGATGTACTGTATGGTGACTAACATAATATAATAAAAAGTTATTATAAAAAAATAAAATAAAATAAATGCACCATAAAGTGCTTATGAAGTACATATAAAAGGTGCTAGAAAATTATAAGGTTAAAGAACCTTACTTTAAAGTATAGTTTTACAAAATTTCAAACAGGTGTTGAGTTTCATTATAGACCAATTCTAGAATTACCTATTTATGTTCTGGGGTGGGGGTGGGAAAAAAACAACCCACCCCCCCCAATGAAATATCTCATTAAAGAGTTTTATAGCTTCAGTATGTTTCTGATCATTAGGTTAAATAAAATACATGGAAAGAAACAAAAAAAAAAAGTTTGCACCATTATTTGCTGAACAAATGGATATAGTTTGCTCTGGCTGATTAAGCATCAATTGGTTTACCATATGACTGAAAATAGGCATTAACAGCAAAGAAACAATTTCCCTCTCCATAAACCCAGCTTTGGCAGTTAAGTTTTAACCAGTAAGTGAATTGACACAGTAATTTTTCTTGTGGCCTAATGGAGTTCACACAGATACTAAGAGATGACTTTAATAAGGAGAGAATCTGAGAACTCAAGGATAACATCACACATCCTGAGTTCTTTGTAAGTTCTTGATACGCGATCATCAGTAGTTTCACTAGACAATGTGTCCATGGGCTTTTGACTGGGCCTCTGCTACTGAGCTTAGAATCATGAAATAAGAGTTGTAGGGGAAGCAACAAATAACCCTTCACTATAACTACTATTCCTGCTGGGATGTAACCCCCACACCAGAATGAAAAGGGAAAAGTTAAATTGCCTACAACTGTTAGTGAGTGTTTCAGGACTTCTCACACTTTTTTTTCCCCAATTCTTTTTTGCCAAGAGTAGAAGTCCCTCTCACATTATCTGTGACTATATTGGTTGCCATGGTTTTCGAGCTTTCACTACTTCTGGAAATAAACAACCCATTAGATTTACGTCATTGCTAATTTGTCTCTTTGTATAACACAGATAGAGGTGATTTGTAGCGTGGAGATCAGCACTAGTTATCCTGAGTCTCCCTTAGTGAACAGTGGACGCCAGAATGTTTTAACAAAATATATAATAACCTGACTTCTATTTAGGCGATCTGTCCTCATGAAAAGGTAAGTATTGTTTCTAATTAGTGTATCAACTTTGCTTGCTTCTAGTGTTACTAAAGAGAGCTTATTTTGTTAACCCTTTGTATATTTTCCCTATTATCTTACATTCAGGCCCCTTTTTTCATTGACAATGTAAAAATTAAAATTAGCCTAGGTTAAGATGCGTTGTCTCGTCCCTCAAACACAGCTAGATAGTTACCAAATCATTCCCAACACCCCAGAAATCGATCAGAGGTCTGAGAGAACAAAACCTAGAAGTATTCAAGTAGAAAAGTAACCACTTTTTGGAAGGTAGGAGGTGCATAGAACAGACATCAAGTAGATGTAGCCGTAGATACGGTGGCGGGGAGGGAGCCTGCTTATAGGGGCTACCGCAAAGTATTATAAGAAGTGGAGTGCAAAATCTGAACTTTGAGAAGTTCGGTACCGTGGGGGACATGCCTGGCTTAAAGGTGCTCAGGTGGCGAAGCAGAGCGAAATCCCAATAGTGACAGTGTGGTCTGAGGATCCCCTGGGTTGCAAGAGCAGGTGGCGCCAACATGCAGCACTGTTCCCAGGCACAGGAGTGGGGAAGCTGGGTGGGAGCAGCGGGTCTTGGTGCCGACTTTCCGTTCTGTTTTGCTGTAAAGAGTGAACCACTACACGGTCCTGCAACTGCTTTCCTGGGACAGACCTGCATACATCAAAAGCCAGGGAGACCCTCCCCTGGAGGAACAGCGTGGATCCGTGGTGCAGGAGTCCCTAAAATTTGGAGTTTTTGAAACTCAGTCATGTGCCTGAGATAAAAAAGGTCAGCCAGGAGGGCGCCTGAGTGGCACAGTCCTTAGGCGTCTGCCTTCGGCTCAGGGCGTGATCCCGGCGTTATGGGATCCAGCCCCACATCAGGCTCCTCCGCTGGGAGCCTGCTTCTTCCTCTCCCACTCCCCCTGCTTGTGTTCCCTCTCTCTCTGGCTGTCTCTATCTCTGTTGAAAAAAAAAAAAAAAAATTTAAAAAAAAAAAAAAAAAAAGGTCAGCCAGAGGCAGGGTGAACGCAGGGTTCAGGCAGAAACCGGGGACACAAGGGGGGGTGATTGACTGCTCTTCTGTGAAGGCTCACGGAAGAGTGGGGGGCACAAACTTTTCAGCTCCCAGGACAGAGAGCAAGGTGCCACCATATTCATCCCACTCATCGGGATGTGCCTCCAGGGAGCAAAACAGCGCCACCTAGTGGAGGCGGGAGCCGCCTACACCAAGCCCCTGAACTCCCCACACCCACCACATTCCACCACCACCACCCCTGGAGGCACATTTCCATTGAAACAAGTGAGCCTGAGAATCAGCACAGCGGGGCCCCTCCCCCAGAAGATCAGCATAAAAAATTCGGTCCCACTAAGTACATAGATTACAGAGTGCTGCAAAGCTTCAACTCTAGACGAAATAGGATCTAGCTTCCTTTTTACTTTTTCTCTTCATTTTTCTATTATTTTTTCATTTATTTTCTTATTTTTTTAATCCCTGCTTTAAATTTTTTATTAATTTTTTTAATTTTTAGTTTATATATTTTCATTTGTTTTTATATATATTTCTTTATTTACATATATATGTATATATATACAAATATATATGTATTTGTATATGTATATGTGTATATATATGTATTTACATATGTGTATATATATATATATATACAAATACAAACATGTATATATATATATATATATTTGTATTTTGGAATCTAGATTCTTTTAACAAGCAGATGAAAATACACCCAGGTGTCTATCCATTAAGAATATCTAACAATTATAAATATTTATGCCCCCAACTTGGGAGCACCCAAAATATAAATCGATTAATAATAAACATAAGAAACTCCTTGATAATAATACAATAATAAGAGGAGACTTTAACACCCCACTTACAGCAATGAATAGATAATCTAAGCAGAAAACCAACAGGGAAACAATGGCTTTGAATGACACACTGGACCAGATGGACTTAACAGATACATTCAGAACATTTCATCCTAAAGCAGCAGAATACACATTCTTTTCAAATGTACATTGGATATTCTCCAGAAAAGACCACATACTGGGTCACTGGGTCACAAATCAGCCCTCCACAAGTACAAAAAGACCGAGATCATACCATGCATATTTTCAGACCACAGCACTATGAAACTTGAGGTCAACCACAAGAAAAAAATTGGAAAGAACTCAAATACGTGAAGGTTAAAGAATAGCCTACTAAAGAAAGAATGGGTTAACCAAGAAATTGAGGAAGAAATAAGAAAATACATGGAAGCAAATGAAAATGAAGACACAAGTCCAAAACCTTTGGGATGCAGCAAAGGCAGTCCTAAGAAGGAAATATATTGCAACACCGGCCTACCTCAAGAAGCAAGAAAAGTCTCAAATATACAACCTAACCTTACACCTAAAGGAGCTAGAAAAGGAGCAGCAAATAAAGCCTAAAGCCAGCAGAAGAAGGGAAATAATAAAGATTAGAGCATAAATAAGTGATATAGAAACAAACAAACAAACAACCAGAATGATTAATGAAACTAAGAGCTGATTCTTCAAAAGAATAAAATTGATAAATCCCTAGCCAGACTTAACAAAAAGAAAAGAGAAAGGACCCAAATATATAAAATCACAAATGAAAGAGATCACAACCAACACCACAGAAATGCAAACAATTGTAAGAGAATACTATGAAAAATTATATGCCAACAAACTAGGCAACCTGGAAGAAATGGACAAAGTCCTAGAAACTTACAAACTACCAAAACTGAAACAGGAAGAAATAGAAAATTTGAACAGACCTATAATCAGGAAAAAAAAATTGAATCAGTAACCAAAAATCTCCCAATGAACAAAAGTCCGGGGCCAGATGACTTTCCAGGGGAATTCTACCAGACATTTAAAGAAGAGTTAATACTAATTCTTCTCAAAATGTTCCAAAAAAAAAAAAATAGAAATGGAAGAAAAACTTCCAAACTCATTCTATAAAGCCAACATCACCTTGATTGCAAAACCAAAGATCCCACTAAAAAGGATAATTATAGGTCAATATCCTTGATGAACACAGATGCAAAAATTCTCAATAAAATACTAGCAACTCAAATTCAACAGTACATTAAAAGAATTATTCACCACAATCAAGTGGGATTTATTCCTGGGCCACAGGGGTAGTTTGATATTTGCAAATCAATTGTGATACACCGTATTAATAAAAAAGGATAAAAACTATATGATCCTGTCAATAGATGCAGAAAGTGCATTTGAAGAAATACAACATCTCTTCTTGACAAAAACCCTCAACAAAGTAGGAATAGATGAAACATACCTCTACATCATAAAGGCCATAAACAAAAGACCCACAGCTAGTATCATCCTCAATGGGGAAAGCCTTGGAGCCTCCTGGGAGCCTTTCCCCTAGTCAGGAACAAGACAAGGATGTCCACTCTCACCGTTACTATTTAATATAGTACTGGAAGTCTTAGCCTCAGCAATCAGACAACAAAAAGAAATAAAAGGCATCCAAATCAGCAAGGAAGAAGTCAAACTTTCACTATTTGTGGGTGACATGATACTCTATATAGAAAACAAAAGACTCCACCAAAAAAATTGTTAGAACCAATACATGAATTCAGCAAAGTTGCAGGATATAAAATCAATGTGCAGAGATCTGTTGCATTTCTACACACCAATAACAAAGCAGCAAAAAAAAAAAAGAAAAGAAAAAGAAAGAAAAAAAGAAAAAAGAAATCAAGGAATTGATTTCATTTGTAATTTCACCAAAAATAATAAGATACCAAGGAATAAACCTAACTAAAGAGGCAAAAGATCTGTACTCTGAAAACTACAGAATACTTAAGAAAGAAATTGAGGGGCGCCTGGGTGGCTCAGTCAGTTGGGTGTCTGCCTTTGGCTCAGGTCATGATCCTAGGGTCCTGGGATTGATCCCCACATTGGGCTCCCTGCTCAGTGGGGAGCCTGTTTTTCCCTCTCCCTCTGCCTGACACTCTCCCTGTTTGTGCTCTCTCTGTGTGTCAAATAAATAAATAAAATCTTTAAAAAAAAAAAAAAGAAAGAAATACATTGAAGAGGACACAAAGAAATGGAAAAGCATTTGATGCTCATGGATTGGAACAAACACTGTTAAATGTTTGTTCTACCCAAAACAATCTACACATTTAATGCAATCCCAATAAAAATACCTCCAGCATTTTTAACAGAGCTAGAACAAACTATCCTAAAACTTGTATGGAACCACAAAAGACCCCAAATAGCCAAAGCACTTCCGAAAAAGAAAGAAACTGGAGGCATCACAATTCCAGATTTCAAGCTCTATTACAAAGCTGTAGTCATCAAGACAGTATGGTACTGGCACAAAAACAGACACATAGATCAGTGGAACAGAATAGAAAACCCAGAAATGGACCCTCAACTATATGGTCAACTAATCTTCAACAAAGCAGGAAAGAATATCCATGGAAAAAAGATAGTCTCTTCAACAAATGGTCCTGGGAAAATTGGATAGCCACATGCAGAAGAATGAAACTGGGCCATTTCCTAACACCATACACAAAAATGGACTCAGAATGGATGGAAGACCTAGATGTGAGACAGGAATCCATCAAAATCCTAGAGGAGAACACAGGCAGTAACCTTGTGACCTCGGTCGCAGCAACTTCTTACTAGACACATCTCCAAGAAAACAAAAGCAAAAATGAACTATTGGGTCCTCATCAAGATAAAAAGCTTCTGCGCAGGGGTGCCTGGGTGGCACAGTGGTTAAGCGTCTGCCTTCGGCTCAGGGCGTGATCCCGGCGTTATGGGATCGAGCCCCACATCAGGCTCTTCTGCTATGAGCCTGCTTCTTCCTCTCCCACTCCCCCTGCTTGTGTTCCCTCTCTCGCTGGCTGTCTCTATCTCTGTCGAATAAATAAATAAAATCTTTTAAAAAAAAAAAGCTTCTGTGCAGCAAAGGAAACAATCAACAAAACTAAAAGTCTACCTACGGAATGGAAGAAGATATTTGCAAATGACATATCAGATATAGGGTTAGTATCCAAAATCTATAAAGAACTCCTCAAACTCAACACCCAAAAAGCAAATAATCTAGTTAAAAAATGGGCAGAAGCCATGAATAGACATTTTTCCAGAGAAGACATCCAGATGGCTAACAGATACATGAAAAGATGTTCAACATCACTCATCCTCAGGGAAATGCAGATCAAAACCACTATGACATACCACCTCACATCTGTCAGAATGGCTAAAATTAACAACACAAGAAACAATAGATATTGGTGAGGATGTGGAGACAGGGGAATCCTCTTGCACTGTTGGTGGGAATGCAAACTGGTGCTGCCACTCTGGAAAACAGAATGGAGGTTCCTTAAAAAATTAAAAATAGAACCACCCTACGACCCAGCAATGGCACTACTAGGTATTCACCCAAATGATACGAAAATACAGACTTGAAGGGGTACATGCATCCTGACATTTATAGCAGCATTATCAACAATAGGCAAACTATAAAGAGAGCCCAAATGTCCATCGACTGATGAATTGATAAAGAAGATGTGCAAAAATATGTACACACACACACACACACACACACACACTGGAATACTATTCAACCATCAAAAAGAATGAAATCTTACCATTTGCAATGATGTGGATGGAGCTAGAGTGTATTATGCTGAGTGAAATAAGTCAATCAGAGAAAGACAAATACCATATGGTTTCACTCACATGTGGAATTTAAGAAACAAAACAGATGAACATATGGGAGTGGGGGAAAGAGAGAGGGAAACAAACCATAAGAGACTCTTAACAATAGAGAACAAACTGACAGGTGATGGAGGGAGGTGGGTGGGGGATGGGCTAGATGGGTGATGGGTATTGAAAAGGGCACCTGTGATGAGCATGGGTGTTGTATGTAAGTGATGAATCACTGAATTCTACTTCTGAAACCAATATTGCACTGTATGTTAATTAACTAGAATTTAAATAAAATTTTTTTAAAAAAATAAGAAGCTCTTGTGCCAGGAAGGAGGGACTAAGACCAAATATTATAACACAAGATGTTCTTATCATGTCTATCACTCAAGAAATTACAAGATTTAGGAGCTCTGTGCCAGGAACTGGGGACAAAGACCTAACACATTATCATTTCACAGTATCACAGAGGCACAACAAATCCGTTAAGCCACAGAGATAATCAGTCTAGAATCTGGTAGGTATGACTCCCCAAATGACCTCAGCCCCACCCCATTCAGAACTCAAAGAGAGCTCAGCATGAGAGAATATGGTTCCGTACCCACTAGCAAGAAAGCAAGTTGTGCAAAAGTTTATAATCTCCCAAGAGGCCAGGTCCTATTTCCTATCAAAATTATCTTAAAAACTCCTCAATCAAGGCCATATTCCCTTTTGGTGTCGTGAAGAACTTCTGCCCAAACCTTGATGTTGGGACTTCCCATACATCCACCCCACCCCACCCACACCATCTCTAGCTCAGCTGCACCCTTGACATGTAATCCTTGTTAGTAACTTTAGGCCCTAAGCCCTGTCTTATTCACTCTTGCGCTGTCAGCACATACCACAATGCCTGGGGCATAGGAAGTTCTCAACTGCGTTGACATAAATGAACTAAAGTTATTTGGGAAACGAGCTGTGTATGCATGAGCCTGCAATCATAATAACTTGAACACAGAGTGAGATATTTGAGGGAATAATAGGTCATTGTGCCCATCCCAGGCTAAGCTCAGTCAGTCTGACAAAAAGAAGAATAGCAGTTCTGAGTGGAGTGGCCAAGAATCAGAACCTTCAGGGAGGACAGATACACCTAGGCCACTGGCCAATCCAGATAGAGTTCAAGAGTCAACATCACATTAAGATTATTTGCCTTGGGGCGCCTGGGTGGCACAGCGGTTGGGTGTCTGCCTTTGGCTCAGGGCGTGATCCCGGCATTGTGGGATCGAGCCCCGCATCAGGCTCTTCTGCTATGAGCCTGCTTCTTCCTCTCCCACTCCCCCTGCTTGTGTTCCCTCTCTCGCTGGCTGTCTCTATCTCTGTCAAATAAATAAAATCTTTAAAAAAAAAAAATTATTTGCCTTCCCTATTGGCATTGGGTGAGCCTTGATTTCCAATGTCTCCTGAATCCATTTATTCTTTGATTCACTATTCAGCAAGCCCGTGTGCAAAACCCCCATCTGAGAGATATAGGGATAACTAAGGCCCTCTACAGCCTGCAGAGATCCTTTGGAGATGCACAAGGATAGCCATAATAAACAATGATGGGGCGCCTGGGTGGCTCAGTCGGTTAAGTGTCTGCCTTCAGCTCAGATTCTGATCCCAGGGTTCTGGGATCGAGCCCCACGTTGGGTTCCCTGCTCATCAGGGAATCTACTTCTCCCTCCCTGCTTCTCCCTCTCCCTCTGCCCCTTCCCCTGCTCTCTTCTCTCTCTCTCTCTCTCACTTTCTCTCTCTCAAATAAATAAATCTTTAAAAAAAAAACCACACAAAACCAAATGGGCAGCAGTCATAAGTGGGAGATACACAAAGTTCTCCTTGATAAGAGATCTGTTAGTAACTACTGTCCAACTTGATTTTTATGAGAGAAGTTCCTTCTCACTTATGACTTTCTAAAAATACAGGCACAGGAGAAAGGAATTATGATGGCTGCTCAGACTGGTCCGGTCTGCTCAGAACACTGGTCCCTCCCCAGTTAACTCTACTCATCATTAGGTCTCAACTTAAAAGTCAGCTCCTCCGTATCTTCTTCCATCCTCCCAAGGTCCCTGCTAGGTGTTCCATGGCACGTAGGATTTTCCGTATCAGACGCTTACTACACTATCTCTTAATTATTTACTTAACTCTGTGTCCTTATAATTAGATTAAATTCCCTGAAAGTCGATCTGCATCCCGTGTCTCTGCTCAGGGCTTGGTGCACAGTAGGCATGCAGTGAATGTTTTATATGGATTTATCAATCAGTCAACACAGAGCACATTTAAAGAACCTCAGCAAAAATCCAAGCAGAATAACATAAAATAGCCAAACTGTTCATCAATCTAATTGGACATGAAAATGGATTCATGCAAATTTTTAACAGCAAGCATAGAATTCGAGGCAATACGCCCTGCCCCTCATGCATGGAAAGGGGTTCACTGGTGCTCACAATAAGTTCAAGGTAATTTGAAACCCAAAATTATCCGACATTTTTTTATCCCTAGCTACCATTAGTTTCCCCACCACCACAATACTTTTAGTAGAACCACTAATAAATTAGGAGGAGCAACCATGCCCTGACTTGCCTCTCCCCTCTCTTCTGCCTTCTGCCTTCTGGGAGGCTGGAGAGAGAGAGAGAGAGAGGCAATAGCCAGAAGAAGACTGAATAATACCCGTGCTTCCACTCTTAGTTGTCATGCACTGCCAGTTCTTAACAAAGGATCAGAGTTCCGCCCAAGGTCAGAACAACCTGGGGTGCCAGTCTTCAGGGCTCCATATCCCCAGTCCTGGACCCTCTGCCCAGGAAGCCTCCCCACAAAGGTTGCCTCTCCACCTAAGATCCAGGCTGCCGGGGGAGGGGGGAGGCAGGGTCCCACATCCATCAGCATCGCTGAGGGTCACACACACCTGGATGGCCGCTGAACGTGACCCCGAGCCGCCCAAGTACCACTGGGATGCAGAGAACAACCTGCGCTGCACTTTTCGATGGAAATGCTCCCGTTTGATCTGTATCAGGGCACAGTGCTTCTTCTACAAGCCTGTCACTGCATGTGATGCCTCTATTACAAACACAGCCTCTGGCAACATGGACAAGGCTGAATCCCTGCCCAAAATCAAAACGTGCCAAAGCAGATCAAAATAGGAAGCGGGGCTCAAGTTGAGGTGGAGTGCAATTCACAGGCACAGACATCTAACTCTTAACTCTTTCTTTGCTTCTCTCCTTCGTTTCCGATTGGACTGTGGATCCCACATCACCGCCCTCCTCCTCTCTGCTCCTCAAACCCATCGTCACCACCAAAAATCACCCAGATTCCACAACATCATACAATGCTATTCATTGGATTCTAGCAGAGTGGCAATGGAAACACAACACGACATCTTCCATTTCCAAACAGAGCCCAGGGAAAGCATTGCTCCGCTGACAAATGCATGCTTTCAGGCGCTCCCAGCTATCCCCAGGTGGTTCATATGCATACCCAGTTGGAGCGTGGCACTTTCCAGTCTATAGCAGCTGTTCCACTGAGCCACCCTCGGAAGGCTGCCTCAGCTAAAAGCCAATTTTTTATGGCAATGCCCACCGATTAATAAAGCATGTGCAAAGAGACAGCCCTCCAAAAAATTAGCCTTCCTACTGCAGATCTTGGGAAGCTATGCCTGATTCAAGCCTGCCTGCCTTCTGGCGCCTTAACCAGCACAGCTGTAAGCAAATAAGGTCTTTTGTTCTGAACATCAGGTGCCTTTGCTAAAGCCCAGGCGAGAAAAGTAGGACTGAGTAACTTCCAGCTCTTTCCAGAATGCAAACATCCTTCTCTCTTGGAGCTGGAAGACACCAGTGGGGAGTCCATGAAGTTGCCAACTAAAATGAACGCACATTTGAGGAAGAGTGAGAATGAGGACTGAGGTAACACCTTCTTGAATCTATATTTGGACGCATAAGAAAAAGGACTGCTAATAAACCTTGTTGGGATTGATTGTTGCAGCTGTTTAAAGAAGAATGTGTTTTGGGGGTGCCTGGGTGACCCAGTCACTTCAGCCTCCAATTCTTTTTTTTTTTTTAAGATTTTATTTATTTATTCGACAGAGATAGAGACAGCCAGCGAGAGAGGGAACACAAGCAGGGGGAGTGGTAGAGGAAGAAGCAGGCTCCCAGCGGAGGAGCCTGATGTGGGGCTGGATCCCATAACGCCGGGATCACGCCCTGAGCCGAAGGCAGACGCTTAACCACTGCGCCACCCAGGCGCCCCATCAGCCTCCAATTCTTGATTTCAGCTCAGGTCATGATCTCAGGGTCCTGGGATCGAGCCCCTGCATCAGGCTCCAGGGAGTTGGCTTGAGTTTCTCTCCCTCTGTCCCTCCCCCTGCTCGTGCTCTCACATGCTCTCTAATAAATATATAAATTTTTTTAAAAGAATAATGTGTTTTTCACTACGAAAGGAATTATGTTCACTGAAGAAATACAGACAAGCATGAGAAGAAAAATAAATTAGCGATAATCCACTTTCTAAAAGTAATCACTATTAAGATTTTAATTCCTTCCTTCCATACATGCGTGTATGTGTGAGTGTGTATGTGTGTCTATTTTTGATTGTGAGTACTACTTAGTAACTGGTGTTTTTACTTAATAAAAATTACCATGTTAATATTTTTGTACATTTTTTAAAGACCACACATATGGGTACTAAAAATAGCTAACATTTATTGAGCCAGGAACGTTGTATTATCTCTTGTTAAAAGACAAATTGAGGCATATTAAAAATTTTAAGAGTTTATTTGAGCACAGAATTGATTCAAACTGAGCAGCACCAAACTGAAAGTGGTTAGGAGCGTTCCACCAACAGGAGCCCAGGGCAAGACTTGCATGCATAGAGAAAATCCAGAAACACAGCAAGGGAACTACTGATTGGCTATAACCTGAGGCCTAGCTGGCCATCTGTGACTGGCTGTCCTTACCGTTCCGATTTCATAACTGAGACAGGCTTAGATTTTGCTTTGCTTCCGGAGGCTATCAAGGCATTAGAGCCACCTCAGTCTAATGCTCTCCTCGTTTAATTAACATTCTTAATCTTCACAAGGACTCTCTGAGTTGGGTATTATTCCATTTTGCCATTTTGTGAATGAGGATACAGAGATGTAGAAATAAGAGAGGCTGTGTCTCTCGTCTGCTCCTCCTTTCCTTCTCCTCTTCCCCGTTTACCATCCTCACACCAAGAGACAGAAGACAGCCTCCGGTGCCATCTCAGACTTCTACAGAACCAGCCAGATGAGGCCCTGTGGAAACAGGTCACAGGCAGATGTTCCAGGGTCATTTCTGCCAGAGCAGAGCAGGTATGTGGGCAGCTCAGCCCTCAGACCTCCCAGGACAGCCTCCTGATGCTTTTCTGCCCTGCTTGCCCCAGTGCGGCCCTAACTCAGTTTCACCCCACTGTGGGAGACACCCAGCACCACTTTCTGTGCACTGTTCCTTCTGGCTCTTTAGCTCTTGTTTCAAATGATTTTATCTCTTGTTTTGATTTATTTTTCTCCCATTTCTCTTCTCTTTCACTCTATTTTAAGACAACATTTGTTCTTTGTCCTTCTCTTCCCTTTGTTCACCACACATCTCCCCCAGCTCACTCCAGTCCCCTCCTCCAACTAACAGCTCCTCGGCTTCATTTTCTGTAGCTCTCACTCTGGTATGAAAGTCCCCTTCCCTTCCCCCTTGCTCTAGCATGCTCATTCAAGACTGCTTCTGGCATCTGGAGAAGCCAAGGACGGCCGAACGGACAGCTCCCTGCTCCATATAATAAAGAGACGGTGGGAAACGTTCCATGGGGAAGAACCTGCCAGCTGCTGCCACACACACTCCCCGACCAAGTGAAAGCTGTTTCCCTTACTTTCAATTTGTCTGCACTCTTCCTCAGTGATTTCCAGCTCTCGTTTGTTCCGAGAAACAACCAAAACCAATGTGATGTTGTTATGCTAAAGGGTCTTTCCCAGAGCCTCTCAGTCGGCATTTTGCTTCACAACAGGTTACAGCTCACAAATGCAAACAGAAGTACCGAGTGCAGAAAGATCACAGTGCACCATACAGGTTCCATCTGGAGTCACTTCCGCTTAGCTTTCTGAGGGAGGCCGACGGAGTCCTGAGACATTGCACTGCAGTTCAACCTGCCGCCTAGAAACCAGGCTGCCTAGTTTCACTTGGCACCGAGAACTCTGATTGAGGAGTCAGGGCCTTGCAAGCCGTTTGGGGGAAGGGGAGGCAGTCTAAACGCAATGCATTGTGCTTTCTGGGCTGACCCTCTGGCAAGGCACCAGGGAGCACTCGCTTTTCACTTCGATTACGTTCCCTGACCACTCCAGGGTCTCTAACTCCTCCCTGTCTCTACTCTGTGCCCTGCCCGCCCCCCAATTTGCACACACACCAACTCACACACATGAAAATCTACCCCCAAGATTCCAAGGACCTTCAAAATGTACTCATTGATAGAAACCAGGAGCTGCTTATAACAGGTCTTTTTTGTTGTTGTTTTTTATTTTTACCATAATAGAAAATAGAGAAGAGAATTAAAGACAGGCAGAGATTACAATGAGGACAAATCCCTATGTATCTGCTAAGACCTGACCACTGAAAATCTCCTAAGAGGCTGGACAGCCCTCAGGGGTCCTACAGGCCTGCTGCTCCAGAGTCCCCAGTTATTGGCAGCATCACCTGAAAAGAATGAAGGATCCAAGAATGCAGACTGAGCTGCCCACTGGGTTTGCTTTCTAGAAGTATATCCAATCCTGACCCATTCTCTAATGGCAACTTCGGGGAGCTATTTCAGAGACATGGTGTTGAAATGAACAGCAAAGAGGCTCCGATCTGAATAACGTAAGATCAAAATTGGGTCGCTGCTTCCCCTCAACACACACTCTCCAAACTGGAGGCGAAATGATAGTGGCCCAACTCTGTTTTGCATTGAGCTAAGAAGGAATTTGCATGATTTTCTCAAGGATGACAGAAACATACAGAATACGTCAGGATACAAATATCTCACTTAAGGCTGAGTGCACAGAATTAAGACAAAGTCTACAGAGAAATCAGAAGAATCATTGATTTGGGATGCTCTCGAGCAGGCAGGAGGCAGAGGCAAGGCTTTAAATAGCTACTTCCAGCTATAAAAATAAGTGAACTGTAAATTCTTCTGACTGTAGGTTTCCTAAAACAGCAGAAACAGAAGTATTCCTAAAATCCCAATACAGGAAAAGTCACTCAAATAAATACTTCTTAAGGGAACTGATGCATTAAGAGGAAGCATTTGCAGACTAAAAGCCACATAATACACAGAGATTGCATCCTGACAGGATACGTGTTAAAAGGATCCATTTGCGGCTCCAATCTTCAGGGTCAGTAATTTCTCAGAAAAAGGTTAATGGAAACAAAACAGAATTCAGGGCACATTCTTCCAATCAGTGTGCAGAAGTATAAGCCAAAGTACACCTTTGGCACACCCTCAGGGTATGGAAAGCAAAATTATTGCAACATTCTATTTAGTAGAATTTGCAACCAACACAATGGAGAGGAGAGGGAGGCCAGATGCAGGGGGACGTTTGTGTGTGTGTGACTGAGCAGGTGGACTGAATGACCCTGGTCACTTCCAGGGAGGCTGCAGTGATGCCGTGTTTGAATGTGAATAAGCCAAGTGGTGACTGGATATGGAGCTGGAGAAACTTTCTCAAATCAGCTTCCAGCCCCAGAAACTACTCTGAAAAATTTATAGATGTGTCCCAGACTAACAGATTGGGGAAGGTTGGTGGAGAAGGAAGCCATGAAACCTAATGGCTGTGTGGTCTCCTTTCCTCCTGGAAAGAAAGGGAAACCTGATCTGGGCAGCAGTATTCTAGTAAGGTTGGGACAGTGGGAGTCTGGCTGGGCTTTCAGGGTTTAGAGCAGCAGTGTTCTCTGGAAAACCACAAACAGTGAAGGTACCAAGAGAGCAAGAGAAGGATGAAGCGAGAGACGGTGTGAAGAGAGAGTCTGTAACAGAGGGACCTTGTGCACAGAGGTGTGGAACAGGAGGAATAAGCAAATATGCAGCTGGAGGGAACCCTTCCAGAAGCTAACCCAGGTCAAATGACTTCTGAAAAAGACACCACTGCATTGAAGAGGCCACACAGATATCCACACAAGTCAGCCACAGCAGGTCATCTGTGTCCTTTGGTGGAGGGCAGTGCACGGTCCAGACTGACCGTGAATGGCTTTCAGTGAGGCCCCACCAGCCGCCAGGCTCAGTGCTGTGCGTGCAGCGGGCTATGTAGCCTTCACGCCAGCCCTCCATCCCCATCAGACCCTTCCGTTAGAGAAATAACATTTATGGACCATTGGTGGAGTCTGAATTGTATCTTCTGTCCAACTGGACAATCAGAAAGCTATACTGTATTCCTTGTAAGGACTCTTTGGGGTACATGGTGCTCACCCTCCCCCCTCCACCTCAAACTCCTTTAATTAAATAGCATTGTGGTACGACCCACCTTACAGCTGACACTGTAAGAAGTAGTCATGTGAGAAGTATCATCAGCTTAACGTAAGGGTATTATCTATTGCATTTCATAGCGTCCTATTTATGAGTCCCTAAGAGACATACTCTCGACCTTAGTAATAAGAATTATTATAGCTCTCCTAGCACAGGGCATCTTTTTACATTATAGACACTGGATCGTTCAACTGAGCCTGTCTGCCTACTTGCAAGGGCTGCTAGGAAGCTCCAGGCCAGATGTGTGGCCCAACTTAAGGCATTCTGTTACTCTAACTTCATTCCATTCTTTCTCGCTCCATTTTTAAAATAAGTTATGCTTATCATTTTTATCCTATAAAATTATGTGCATTTTTAAAACCCTGTTTGTACAAGATGAGGTCTAAATACATACATACATACATTCATATGTACAGATCTAAAAGTGCTCTGGCCAAATTGCAAAAACAGTGCAGGTACTAAGAGTTTCATGTACATATAATTGAAATTAGTGAAATTCCTGTCCCCTGTTAAAATTATTTCTTATTAAAATTTATGAGTAACCCAGTTTTCCTGCTTCACATTTTTATTGAGAAAATCCATTTTCAACTTGCCAGAAACCTGAATTTCTTTAGTCAGCATAGAGAAACCAAGCCTTCTGATTTATATGGAACAACTTCTCCATCTATTGGCACAGTTTAATATTGCAAATAATATCTTGAAATCAAATGTTCCCTTACTACTCTATTCAGACTTTGTTTCCTTCATTAAGTCTCTCAAAAAGTTCCCACTGTCAATAATTAAATACATCTCCCCTGCATTAAGCTCTTTGCATTCTGGAGTTAATAAACCTATAGAAATTAAATTCATGGCATTATTACTGTGCTGAGAGGTTTCCTGGATCATAATCTTCACCTCCTAAAGGAAGTCAAGCCAAATTTTCCAAAATAAGATATAAAGAAATGAAGAAGTACTATACATAGACCTAATCTAAGCCAATTTAGGATGTGACAGTCATTTTAAAGTCATGTTTAAGGACTGAGTGAAATACTAGACAAGCCAACATTTTAATCCTCATTTGAAATAGTTTAGAAGTGACAAGACATATGAGCATCCAAAGGGGCCAGTTTTAAAAGTATATATCATAGACTAATACTGAATTGAGACAGAACCAGTCTCACCATTCCCCACCTACTAACACATCTCTACCTTTGAGTAAGTCATTCCTTCACCTGACAAGGCAATCCCACTTTCTCATAAACAACATACAACACCCTTGAAAAATTTTTTAAAGCACAAAACGTTCTTAAAATCTCTCTGATGGTGCAGGGTGCCTGGGTGACTCAGTCGGCTAAGTGTTTGCCTTTGCCTCAGGTCCTGATCCCAGGGTCCTGGGATTGAGCCCTGAGTCGGGCTCCCCGCCCAGAGGGGAATCTGCTCCTCCCTCCCCCAGCTCATGCTCTCTCTCTCTCTCAAATAAATAAAATATTTTTTAAAATCCCTGTAATGTTGCAATCTCTATATGATTCTGTATATCTACAGTGAATTTATTTCTGTGTACATCTCTTGCATTATTGCCCTACAGATCAGAGCTTAAAACCCAACTTTTCCACTTACACAAAGTGTGTAGCCTTGAGCAAGTTACCTTTACCTCCATAACCTTCTTTCCTCACGTACACATGAAAATAACTCTAATTACCTTGTAGGACTATTATAAGGATTAAATAGATAATTGTTTTAAAAATATCTCCCACTTAAAACACACTCAATAAATGGTAGATTTTAGTAGTAGCTGTAGTTGTTGTAAGAAGAAGAAAAAGCTTGGTCACGCTTTTCCCATAAGTCACTTGACCATTCGACCCTTCTCAAATTGAATCTCTGGCCTGAAGAAACAACTTTAAGAGAACCTAAAAGCAGGGAGGTTCACAAACAGTAAGAAATAAGGGCCTTAATGAAAATTATGAGGGAAGGAAGAAGCAAATGGAAGCAGAATCAAAAATATGAACTAGAACAGAAATCAATAAAACTGAAAACAGGAAATCAATAGAGAAAATCAACAAAATGCAAAGTTGGCTCTTTGACAAAATAAAAAACATTGATAAGCCTCTAGCCAGGGTAACAAAGCAAAAAAGAGAAAAGACACAAATTACTAATATCAGAAATGGAAGAGGGGACACCACTATAGATCTCATGGACATTGAAAAGATAATAAAGGAATACTATGAACACCTCTATGCCCATAAATTTGGTAACCTAGATGAAATCAACCAATTCCTTGAATGATACAATCTGCCAAAACTCACACAAAAAGCAACAGATAACCCAAATAGTCCTATAGCTATTACAAAAATTAAATCGATAATTAATAATCTTCCAAAAGAGAAAGCACTAGGCTCAGATGGGTTCACTGGTAAATTCTACTAAACACTTAAGAAAAAAATTTTAGCAAACGTCTACAATCCCTTACAGAAGATAGAAGCAGAAGGAATACTTCCTAATGCCGGGATCATTCTAATACCAAATCAGACAAAGACATTACAAGAAAACTATAGACCAATATCTCTCATATCCCTCATGAACATAAATGCAAAAATCCCCAACAAAATATAAGCAAATTGAATCCAACAATGTATAAAAAGAATTATACACCATGACCATGTGGGATTATCACACATATGCCTGGCTGGTTCAACATTTGAAAATCAATTAATGTAACACATCACATGATCATATTGATAAATGCAGACAAAGTGTTTGACAAAATCTAACACCCATTTATAATAAAAACTCTTAGCAAGTTAGGAAAAAAGGGATGTTCATAAAGAACATCTACAGAAAACTCTGTAGCTCATATCATACTGAATAAAGAAAAACTCTAAGCTTTCCCTCTAAGATTAGGAACGTGGCAAGGATGTCCCCTTTTGCCACTGCCTTTAACATCTTGTTGGAATTTCTATCTAATTCAATAAGACAGGAAAAGGAAATAAAACTGTCTTTGTTTGCAGATGGCATGATTGTCTATGTAAAAAATCTAAAAGATGAAAAAATTCCTGGAACTAATAAGCCACTGTAACAAGGTTGCAGGATACAAAGTTAATATACGAAAGTCAATCACTTTCCTATATACCAGCCATGAAAAAAATGGAATTTGAAATTAAAAACATATTTCCATTTATATTAGCACCCCCAAAAATGAAATGCCTAGGTATAAATCTAACAAAATATGTACAAGATCCATATGGAGAAAACTATAAAGTTTTGATGAAAGGAATCAAAAATAATAAATAAATGGAAAGATATTCCATGCTCATGGATAGGAGGACTCAATAGTGTCAAGGTGTCAGTTCCTCCCAACTCAATCTATAGATTCAACATAATTCCAATCAAAATCCCAGCAAGTTATTTTGTGGATTTCAATAAGCTAAGTTTAAAGTTTATGTGAAGAGGCAAAAGACCCAAAAGAGCCAAGTCAATGTTAAAGGAAAAGAACAAAGACAGAGGACTGACTACATGACTTAAAACTTTCTGTGAAGCTGCAATCATCAGAACGGTGTGGTATTAGTGAAAGAATAGACAAATAGTTGATGAAGCACAATAAAGAGCCCAGAAACATATCCACATACATACAGTCAACTGAGCTTTGACAAAAGAGCAAAGGCAATCTAATGGAGTAAAGACAGTCTTCTCAACAATTGGTGCTGGAACAACTGGATGTCCATATGCAAAAAAAAATGAATATAGACACAAACCTTACACCCTTCACAAAAATTAACTCAAAATGAATCACAGACCTAAATGTAAAATCAAAACTATAAAACTCATAGAAGATAACGTAGGAGAAAACCTAGATAACCTTAGGTACGGCAATGACGTTTTAGATATAAAACCAAATGTCTATGCGATGAAATAAAGAATTGATAAGCTGGACTTTATTAAAATCAAAAACTTCTACTCTGTAAAAGACGATCTCAAGAGAATAAGAATATAAGTCACAAATGGGGAGAAAATATTTGCAAAAGACACAGCTGATAAAGAGCTGTTATTCAAAATATACAAAGAACACTTAAAACTCAACAATAAACAATCTGATTAAAAATGAGCAAAAGGGGGCGCCTGGGTGGCACAGCGGTTAAGCGTCTGCCTTCGGCTCAGGGCGTGATCCCGGCGTTATGGGATCGAGCCCCACATCAGGCTCCTCCGCTGTGAGCCTGCTTCTTCCTCTCCCACTCCCCCTGCTTGTGTTCCCTCTCTCGCTGGCTGTCTCTATCTCTGTCAAATAAATAAATAAAATCTTTAAAAAAAAAAAAATGAGCAAAAGATCTGAACAGACACTTCACCAGAGAAGATATACAAATGACAAGTAGCACATGAAAAGATATTCAACATCATAGGTCACTGGGGAATTGAAATTTACACAATAATGAGATCCCCATACGTACCTATTAAAATGACTGAAGTCCAGAACAGTGACAGCATTTGGTGCTGGCATCAAATGCTGGGGAGGATATGGAGCAAGAAAAACTCTCATTCATTACTGGTGGGAAGGCAAAATAGTATAGTCACTTTGGAAGACAGTTTTTAATATCTTATAAAACTAAATATATATTATCACAAAATCCAGCAATTACGCTCCTTGGTATCTACCTAAATGAACTGAAAACTTACATCCACATGAAAACCTGCACCCAGATGTTTAAAGCAGCTTTATTCATAATGGCCAAACTTAGAAGCAACCAACTTGTCCTTTAATAGGTGAATGATTAATTAAACTGTGACACATCCAAACAATGGAATATTACTTAGGACTAAAAAGAAATGAAGTATCAAGCCATGAAAAGACATGGAGGAAACTTAAATGCATATTACTTAGTGAAAGATGCTGATCTCAAAAGGCTGTATGATTCCAACTATATAATATTCAGGGAAAGACAAAACTATGGAGACAATGAAAGGATCAATGGTTTCCAGGAATTAGAGGAGAGGGAGGGATGAACAGGAGAGCACAGAGGATTTTTCATTTGCCTTTCCATATAAATTTTAGAATCAGCTTGATGTCCACAAAAAAATCCTGCTGGATTTGGTAGGTATTTGCATTGAATCTACAGTTCAATTTGAACAGAACTGACATCTTAACAATATTGAGACTTTAAATCCATGAAAACTGCATAGTTGTCCATTTACCTTTTTTTTTTAAGATTTTATTTATTTGACAGAGAGAGAGACAGCCAGCGAGAGAGGGAACACGAGCAGGGGGAGTGGGAGAGGGAGAGGCAGGCTCCCTGCTGAGCAGGGAGCCCGATGCAGGACTCGATCCCAGGACCCCAGGATCATGGCCTGAGCCGAAGGCAGAGGCTTAACAACTGAGCCACCCAGGCACCCCAGTTGTCCATTTACTTAATACTTTCTTTGATTTTGTTCATCAGTGTTTTATAGTTTTGAGCATATAGATCCTATACTATTTTTTGAGATTTACACCTAAGTGGTATATAATTTGTGTGCTATTGTAAATAGTACTCATCTTTAATTTCAACTTCCAATTTTTCACTGCTAATATATAAAAATACAACTGAATTTTATATATTGACCTTGTATCCTAAAATCCTGCTAAACTTATTAGTTGTAGTAATCTTTTTGTAAATTCTTTGAGATTTTCTACCTAGTTATATCAGCTGCAAGCGGATTATATTTTATTTAACTTTCAAGTTTGTACGCCTTTTATCTTTTTTCCTGGTTTATTTCACTGGTTTGGACCCAGAACAAAACTGAATAGGAGTGATGACAGTGGACAGCCTTGCCTTGTTTTGGAGCTTACAGGGAAAGCATTCAGTCTTTCACCATTAAGTCTAATGTTAGCTTAAGTTAATCATAGATGCCCTTTTTCTAAAGTTGAGGAAGTTTCCCTCCTGCTCCTAAGTTTGCTAAAGTTTTTATTATGAATGGATGTTGAGTTTGTCGGGTATTTTTTCTCCACCTATTAAGGTTGGTTAAGTTTTTCTTAGTCTTTTGAGACAATGAATTACACTGGTTGATTTTCAAATGTTATATTGCTTTCCTGAGATAAATCTCTTTATCATGACATACTACTCTTTCTGTGTTGGTATAGTAGATTGGCTATTATTTTGTCAAGGATTTACCTATTCTGTACATTTCATATGAATGGAATCATACAATATGTGGTCTTTTGTGACTGGCTTCTTTGATTTAGCATAATGTTTTCAAGATTTGTCCATGGTGTAGCATGTATCAGTACTTCGTTCTTTTTTGTTGCTGAAGAATATTCCATCGTATGGATATACCACTTTTTGTTTATACATTATCAGTCGATGGACATTTGGATTATTTCTACTATCATCCATTATAAAAAATGCTTCTATGAATATTCATGTACAAATTTTTATATAGATAAATGCTTTCATTTATCTTGGGTATATACTTTAGAACTAGAATTGCTGGGTCATATAGTAATTCTTTGTCTAGTGTTTTTAAGGTAGCTATACTTGGGGCACCTGGGTGGCTCAGTCAGTTAAGACTCTGCCTTCAGCTCGGGTCATAATCCCAGGATTCTGGGATCAAGCCCTGTGTCCAACCCCCTGCTCAGCTGGAAGCCTGCTTCCCCCTCTCCCTCTGCCTGCTGCTCCCCATGCTTGTGCTCTCTCTCAAATAAATAAATAAAATCTTTAAACAAATAAAGTAGCTGTACTATTTTACATTTCCATCAGGATGTTTGAGGGAATACACTGTATGAGGGGAATCGATTTCTCCACATCCTCTTCAATAATTATTATCTGTATTCTCCTACTGTGTTTAGTTTTTAAATGGTTCTGATTTAAACACCATATATTTCTGCATAGCCCACATCTCTCTAAGAGAATATTTTAGATGATCTGTTTAATTATAGCAATGTCAATAAAGCCAGAATCAGTTAGTGAAATATTATAAAATTCAAACATAAATTGTCTATAACCTGTTAAATAAATAAAATTTTCTACTCCAAAGTAGTTTTTAAAACTGTTCTCAAGAGTAAAGATCAGTGTGTCACTGAAGAATATCTTGCTGATGAACTGGCCTGATCTAAATTCATGAAGACAGAGAAAAAGAAACTATTCAAGAAAAAGGTGGCTAGAACTTTACTGTCCAACCTAATATTCATATTTTGCTCCCAAAGGGCTAAGCCATTTTTTCCAGCTTTACTGAGGTATAATCGACAAATAAGAATCATATATATTTAAGGTGTACAATGTGATGATTTGATATGTGTTTATGTTGAGAAATATTACCACCATCAAGCTAATGAACAAATCCATCCATCACCTCACATCGTTGCCTTTGTGTGCGCGTGCACGGGCGTGTGTGTGTGTGTGTGTGTGTGTGTGTGTGTGGTGAGAACACGTAAGATCCACTCTCTTAGCAAATGCAACTGCAAAATATTGATGAAAGAAACTAAGAAGATACAAACAAATGGATTTATGGATTGGAAGAATTAATATTGTTAAAATTTCCATACTACTGAAAGTGATTTATAGATTCAATGCAATCCCTACCAAAATTCCAATGGCATTTTTCACAGAAATAGAAAAAGCCATCTTAAAATTCATATGGAACCACAGAAGAACTCCAAATAGCCAAAGCAATCTTAAAAAAGAACCACAAAGTTGGAGGTATTAAACGTCATTTCAAACTACATTACAAATCTAGAATAACCCAAACAGTATAGTACTGGCTAATATTTACACTTTAAAAATGTCACATTTTCAGCTTTTGCCCTCATCTCCTTAACAGCATATAATGACTATCTCAGTGCTTTCTACTTTCAGACCATCCATGTCAACAATTTTTTTTTCTCGAGATCCCTGCTATTGAAATGTGTGCCCTCTGGTTTCAACTATAATTTTGATCAAGGCTAAATCAGGACTATTTTGGTATTACAATTGTATTTACCAATTAATATTCAGTAAATATAAATTTTCATTGAGCATCAATTTCTCCCATTAAGTTAACAAAAAAAATTATTGGTAACATCCAGCATTGTGAAGGATCCTGAAAGATGGTTATTCTGCCTCAACCAGTGGAAATTTGAACTAATACACGTTTTCTGAAGGACAATTTAGAAACATATTTTAAACGTTTTAAAAATGTGCAAACCCTTTGACTCAGTAATTCTTCTTGTAGGAATTTGAACTAAGGAAATAATTAGATATTTAGTCAAAGTTTTATGCATAAAAATGTTCATCTGTTCCTAATGGAAAAGTAAGAAAATTTTTAAATAGCTAAAAATGAGATGGCCAAGCGTTAAATAAAATACAATCTATTTGGGGCGCCTGGGTGGCTCAGTCATAAGCGTCTGCCTTCAGCTCAGGTTATGATCCCAGGGTCCTGGGATCGAACCATGTATGGGGCTCCCTGCTCAGCAGGGAGTCTGCTTCTCCCTCTGCCTTTGTCTCTCCCCTGCTAGTGCTCTCTCTCTCTCTCTCTCAAATAAATAAATAAAGTTTTAAAAAATAAAATAAAATACAATCTATTTGTGTGACATATTATGCAACAATACAAAAATCATATTTTCAATGGCCTCAGAAAAGTTTCTAATGTTTGAAAAAAAAATGCAATATATAAAACTAGCTACTATGAGCTCCCCACTTACTGATAAGATAAACATTGATAAAACTAGACATATTAACAGTGAGGAGTCACCCATGGGGGACAGGATTATGGGCAGTTTTTAATGGGGTGGGTATGGGTGTGGGGGTGTGTGTATGTGACGTGCATGTGTGTACACACACGCCTGGGTATATTTTCAAACGTTTTTGCAGTGAACACGTTTTACTTTTGTAACGATGATGAAAGTGATGTACAGAAGTGTTCTTAATTTCACCTCCGTTTAAAACCACTTTTTTATTTTACTGCATAGAGATAAATGTCTCCTGCAAGAATACCTCATTTTGCTTTCTCCAAAAGTTGCAAAAACACCCTAGATAATGAGCAGTTTATTTGCAGTAATACGTATTGGCACTACTTAGGGAACTAGCTCACAGAACTTTTCCCTATGGCAAAACAAAAATGTCATACACGGAGGCATTACAGTGTTTATGCTAACTCTGGCATTTCACATGCTTGAGCTCATTATTATTCTCATTAATTTTGTGATTGTTAATAGCCCTGCTATTTATATGATGACTTAACCTTTACAAATTTATATCAAAGATGTTAAAATTCAGTGGAGAATGTGTCTAGAATGTAAGAGGATGTATCTGAGTGATTTTCCCCAGTGGGAATCATATTTTGATCTTTAATATCTTTAAATAATTAGGATGCCTAGCTAGAGAAAAGTCGAGAAACACTATCTTATCAGTAAAGGTATAAAAAAAAATCACAAATGACTAATTGGCTTTCATAAAAATACATACGAGTGTCAAAAATACATATGAAATGTAAACAAATGAAAACTAAGGGGGTTTTTTTTTTTTTTTTTTTTTTTTTTTAAGATTTTATTTATTTATTCGACAGAGAGAGAGACAGCCAGCGAGAAAGGGAACACAAGCAGGGGGAGTGGGAGAGGAAGAAGCAGGCTCATAGCAGAGGAGCCTGACGTGGGGCTCGATCCCAGAACTCCGGGATCACGCCCTGAGCCGAAGGCAGACGCTTAACTGCTGTGCCACCCAGGCGCCCCTAAGGGGGTATTTTCTAGATGATCCCTTTTATGAAGGCAATTTTCAAACTAGCAAGGAATATGAACCTTTTAACAAAGAGCCTTATTTTATAACAAAAGCTATCCTAGGCTTAAGTCTGAGGGAGAGAAACTGTAAAATTCAAAAGGATAAAAATATAGAAAATTCTCTATTTAATTGTCAGGAATGCAGTGAGGACCCTGCTGTTCACTTTTGCCAACAGATGATTGAGGCTGGCTTGCACGGTCATTTTATCCCTGGTCACAGAGTTGTTCTCTGTCAGCTGTGTTTCTGCAGAGTTGTGAAGTGTTTTACAAGCACTGTTAACGCCATTATACATGATAAGCATAAAAGCAGTAGGAACCATTATATCTCCCACCTTTTTCTACACTTTAGAGGAGTTTATAAAGCATGATTATTACCTGTTGTTGAGAAGAAGAATGTGATGGCAAAAACCTAAAAGTCGGACAAAATACCTAATCTATTGCTGAGGCTGTGGTGAACCAGACCTCGTCGGTGGGAGAAATGCTTCCACACCTATGGACGGCGGCCCTGCGAATATGATAACCTGGTTGCCCCTCGGCTCCAAATCTACCCTTTCTTACTCTGCTCTTTGATGCTGAGGCCAGGATTCTCAAGCCACCTTCCTGCTTTGTCAGTCGGCTCTAAGTCAGGATGTATCAATGGGGGCACCAGAGTGGGAGGCTGGGGGAGGACAGGAGAGACTGGCTCCGTCGTGTCTGTTCCCGTCTGCCTGCCGTTCCCATGAGTCTGCTCTGCAATGCTCTTCACCCTGACAGCAGCCGTACTTTCCCCACAACAGCAGCCAAATTCAGTTCTCAGTTTTCCCCATACTTGTAAACTCCTGTTTCCCGTAGAAACAGTATATATAACAGATGGCCACCCGCTTCAAGATCTGGGCCCCCACCCCACAGAGCTCCCCATTTCAAACTCAGAACCACAGCACCAATCAAGCAGCACCATCCCCAAATCCATAAAGGTCTGAGTTGCCATTCCATGGCACCCCTCCTCTTAGTCCCCTCAGATGAGGGCTGGTACAGGCTTCCTACACTTGCTGGCTTTTTCATTCCCTAAAGTTCTCTTTTTACCCTTCCAGCAATTTAATTAACCCTATACCTAGTGACCAATTCTTTACATTAAATCCCGTTGGTTCAAATAGCTGGTGTGGTTAGTTTCCAAATTTGACCTTGTCTTAGCTTGAGCTCTGCAGCAAGTTACCATAGGTTAAGTGTCTTAAACAACAAACATTTATTTCTCACAGTTCCAGAGCCTGGAAGTCCAGAGAGGTCTGGTGCTGGGGAGGACCCTCTTCTCAGTGGCAGCCTGCTGACACTGCAGCCCCACATGGCAGAGAGCTCAAGCTACCTCTCCAGCCCCACCCTCATGATCTAATGACCTCCCAAAAGCCCCACCTCCAAATACCATCACATTTGCTGGGAAGAGCAGGGGGTCACCAAGATTTCAACATATGAATTTGGGAGGATACATTCAGTCCACTGCACACCCAATACAGAAAAGAATTTGGCAATATCTAGCAAAACGACATGGATTTACCCTTTGACCCATCAACACCTCTTCTAGCACTCCATGCAAAAAGATACGGTCTAGGATTTTCTTCAAAGTGTTATTTGTAACAGCAAAGATTGGAAACAAAAATGTCTATCAATGGCACATGCACCTAACAGAGTATTATAAAATCATAAAAAGGAATGGGAAAGGCTCTATATACTGCTACAGAGTGATCTCCACAATAAGTGGGTAGGCAAAAAAAAATGTGGGAGAAAATATGCATAAGACACCCTACTTGTCTACAAAAGAAAAAATAAAAGCGTATGCATGTATTTGCTTTTGTTAAGTTAAACTGACAGATAAACAAAAAAATACAGGGAGCCTGGGTGGCTGTTAAGCATCTGCCTTCAGCTCAGGTCATGATCCCAGGGTCCTGGGATCGAGCCCCACATCAGGCTCCCTGCTTAGTAGGGAGTCTGTTCCTCCCTCTCCTTCTGCCCCTCTCCCTGGTTTGTGCTCTCTCTTGCTCACTCTCTCAAATAAATAAAATCTTTAAAAAAAAAATACATAAGAGGTAGAAAAGCATCGGATGAAGAAGACTGGGATAGAAGCTAGACTTCTCTGACTATACTTTGTTTTATAGATTTGACTTTGAAAGGTTCTGGTACCAATTCCAACATCGGGGAGTGGTAGTTGGGGAGGGGGTTCCCACATCAGAAATCAATTCTCAGACAAGAGCTGGGTATCCCACAATTTAACTCAGTTCTGACACTAACTACCTGGAGATAGCATCAAACCTCACAGGTTGAGGCTGGGTCCAACAAGACTGTTCCCCACCCTCATTTCAGATGCCAGTCGCAACTCTGGGTTGTCACCTGTGCTCCTGACTGACTAGCTATATAGATTGGAGGTTCTAACAACCCCCTTTTTGGGTTCAATTTATTTGCTAGAGCACATACAACTCAGAGAAACATTTTACTTACTAGATTACTGGTTTATTATAAAAAGATGTTAACTCAGGAAGAACCCGATGGAATAAAGCATAGAACAAGTTACGGGGAAAGGGTGCAGAGCTTCCATGCCCTCTCCAGATGCACCACTCTTCCCAAATCTCCACGTTTCACCAAGTCTGAAGCTCTACCAACCCTGTCCTTTGGGGTTTTATAGAGGCTACATTCATGACTAATTAAATCACTGGTGGCAACTGATTCAACCTCCAGTCCCTCTCCTGTTCCCAGGCCTGCAGGTTCCAAACTTAACCAATGGCTCCTGTGGCAACCAGCCCCCATCCTTAGATGCTTTCCAAAAGCTGCCTTATTAACATAACACAAGATGCATTTATTGCTTTTATCATTCAGTAAATTCCAAGGGTCTTAGGAGCTCTGTGCCAAAAACTGGACAAAGACCAAATACATATTCCTCATCTCAAATAACAAAAATCACAATTTTGAAGCTAAAAATAATTTACATAATTGTAAATCATATTCATAAATAAAACTAAAAATTTTTAAATGATGTATTTTATAAACAGAAACTCCATCCACTGAAAAGACATTGTTTCTACAAAGACCAATTCCACAGCCATGAGCATCCCCAGGGCACAGATTATGTCTCTAAATACCATTTCACAATAACAGGAACCAGGTTCTAGGTCTGGGACAGAAAATATACAAAGTGAATGAGGTATCTCTTATTATAAGAGATTATATATTGTGGTATATGCTTATACCAGAAAGCAAGGAAGCTATCAAAGACAACTAGGTTATGTCAAAAAAAAAGACTCAGGAGCCAACTTGAAGATATTCTCTTAGAACATTTTCATTTCCATCTCATAATGATTAGTGAGTCTAGGAAATGATCGTCAATGCCTACTAACATCAAAAAAAAAAAAAAAAGAGAGAGAGAGAGAGAAAGAGAGAGAAACAGATGTTATGTACCTCCTAATTAAAGTATACAACATCATCTATGAAGTATTCTTGTGCAAAACACACAAGCATGATCTAATCAAGCTTCAAGTACCTATTTGCATGTACCTTGGTTTACATGTAAACCATACATGTATTTGCAGAGGATAGAAGAACATATTAAATGACACAATGGAGATGCAATTAGCAAAATCCAGGTGGTAGAACACTACAGGACAGACAATTATTTCTTCAACAAATCAATTGCAAGAAAAAAAGAGAATGTGTATATCTGTAAATTAACAGAGAAAGGGTAATAGGCCCAAGTAAACAAATTATTTAAAAATTGTATAAGACAATTGGGGAAATTTGAATATAGGCAGCATATTTTTTGATATTTTGGGATTAGTGTATCGTTGACTTTGTCAATATAATAATTTTATGGTTACAAAACAAAATACATGAAACTGTATGAAGTCAGGTATTTGCTTCCAAATTATCATGTATGGGAAGAATGAGATGAGGATATTGTGAAAACAATATTTTCCAAGACTTTATAATCAGAGAGTCTGGGTCATAGATACATGGGGGTTCATTAAATAATTCTTTCTACTTTTTCATATGATTATATTTTGCATAATAAAAAGTCCATTTAAATTCAAAATCAGGGGCACCTGGGTGGCTCAGTCAGTTAAGCATCTACCTTCAGCTCAGGTCAAGATCAGGCCCCATATTGGGCTCCCTGCTAGCGGGGAGGTGCCTTCTTCTCCCTCTCCCCGCCACCTGTTTATGTTCTCTCTTACTATCTCTCTCTCAAATAAATAAATAAAATTATTTAAATAAATAAATTCAAAATCACCTTAGTTAAAAACATTTTTGGATCTAATTCTTTGATAACTTTTCCTATTATTTGCATGATTATTGCACTAGACAAGTTTTCCATGTCTTCTAGAGTCAATTTTTGGTAATTTATATGTAATGCTGTGAACAAAAAATTTATTCATTAGAATTTTTCTTAGAGAATAAACTAAATAAGTCCACTCTGAAGAGCATAAGACTATAGGCAAACCTGACCTTGGGAAGAACAGTCATGCCTGATAATAAAAAAAAAAGGGGGGGTGAGAAATTTCTTGGTTACATCTGAAAGAAAGTGAGGGGAAGAGAGAAAAAAGAGAGTAGGGATGAAAAGGAGAAAGCCAGCAGATGGCTATGCAATATGTAATTGAATCCAATGAAAAGAATCAGTCTATATGAAATTAAAGGCTTGATGATAACATCTGACGTCTAATGAGCATGCACAATGTGCCACTTTTTTGAGCACGGTACATATATTAGCTCATTCAATTTTTTCCCATGTTGACACAACTAGTAAAAAGTGCAGTCGGGATTAAACCCAGAATCTAAGGCAATATGGCTACAGGGCCTGCATTCTTTAGCCATTATACTTTAGGGCAGGGTTGACAAAATTATTGCCTACGGGCCAAACACAGCCAGCAGCCTGTTTTTGTACCTCTTTTTTTTTTTTTGTCCCCCCCCCCGGGGGGGGGGCGGGGGTGAGGTGCCCTGCTTGAAGCCCTGCAGGCCGGCTGCAGGGACGCATAGTGACTGCCCAGGTGCCCACCGCGCCCTCCGCGCCTGGCCGTCTGGTAAACCAAGGTCGTGGGATTCACCTGAGGAGCTGCGGGTGATGCCGGGGCTTACCTGCAATGGGAGGGCCGTGCGCCACGCCCGTGGTAGCTGTCGAAGCAGTGGGAGGCTGTCAGCTGCCCCTAGGCCGGGAAAAGACAAGGCTGCACAGCCCTGGAGCACCGGGAGGAGGAAGCGGGAAGGTAGGCCCCGCCCTGTGCCGCCTGCCGCCCCGCCCACCGCACCCTTGCACTAAGGGCCGGGCAGGTAACGCATGGGTCTGAGTAGGGGGCGCATGCCCGGTACAGGTGACCATCTAGCATCCCGCCCCCCAGGGCAGCCATAAGTGCAGCCCCCCTATACATCCTGAAAGCTAAGAAAAGTTTTTTGGTTTTTAAAATGCTGTAAACGAAGAGTAAGAAGGACGCAGAGAAGGAGTAATGTACGCGCCCACGAAGACTAAAGTATTTGCTCTCTAACCCATTACAGAAAAACTAATCAACCTTTTCTGTGATCTGAGTGGTTTCCGTGTGGAAAATTGAAAAGCGGCAGATTGACTCATGTTAGATGATGCTGGGAAAATAAGTTCAGCCTACATGGATGCAGGATTGTGAACGCTTAGAAAACTGAAGCAGCAACAAAATCCCAAAGCATGAGCAGGTTTTTGGATTGTTACAAGCAAATAGAAGTGGCATTTGAGCCAAAGTCAACCAAATCTCTGAGGGGTAGAAGCAACAGCTGATACAATTTTATATATATTGGTCAGAAATTTTCTTTCCCTTTATGAGTTTCAAAATTATTTGCGTAGAATATTTTACAGTATTGTATTATTTTAACACCTACATTTGTAGTTATGTATCTCAATGTTTGCATGTTTTATTTCATTTTTTTTAATTTGTCAGAGATTTGCATATTTTATTTATTTTTCAAAGGTGCAGTTCTCTCAAGTATTCAATTCCATATATTATATAATTCATTAAGATTTTATGTTACTCATTTATATTTTCTTTAGTAGTTTTTTCCTAACTTCACTAATTTATTTTTTGTTTGTTTTTTTTTTAAGATTTTATTTATTTATTTGTCAGAGAGAGAGTGCACAAGCAGGGGGAGCAGCAGGCAAAGGGAGAAGCAGGCTTCCCCCTGAGCAAGGAGCCTGATGCAGGACTCAATCCCATGACCCTGTGATCATGACATGAGCTGAAGGCAGACGCTTAACCAACCTAGCCACCCAGGCGTTCCTCTTTTTTTGTTTGAATAACTACAGACCTTAAGTTTATATAGTTGCCACTCTATATACCTTTGGTTATATCCAAAATATTTCAGGGTGGAGGAGAGAAAGAATTGTGATGCTTTTTGAAAAATTATTATTAATGGAGCAATATATTCTGTTTATAAAATCATTCTTTAGAAATACAAATAAAACAAATATACTATACTATAAAACAAAGCAAATTCCAGTCAATGATTTTAAATTGGACTATATTACGAATGAAATTGTATAATTTTATAAATGTGCTACAAAGTCATTGGCGATGGGAGGCAGATGTAGAAGTAACAAGGTCAGCCATGAGTTGATAATTGTTGAAGCCAGGTGATGTCTATATGGGAGCTCATTATACTAGTCTCAGTCATTTTGCAACTGGATGATATTATTCATAATTTTAAATTTTTAAAACAAAACTTAAAAAGTGACTAAATACAAATGTTCCAAATTTCCAGCTTGGAAAAACTTGGGGCAGTCACAAGACAAGTTTAACAAACTGTTTGGTTTTTTTTTTTTCTCAATGTGAAAACAAAATTACACAAGTAAATTGGTTCCTGATGATTTCAACCAGAGATCATAGCATCCCCACAAAACCATATAGACACTGTCAGGATCTGTGGGTTTACTCTACTTACAAGCTCATAAGATCCTGTTACTATTTTATAAATACCGGAAAAAGACACTAGACTCTGAAGTCACAGAAAAGGACTTTCTTACTCATGGCACAGCGAGCAGCATGGCATTGTCCCAGATCCCACAGGGGTAAGGTGGAGGGATCTAGAAGGATGTATGTACTACATACAGTGGGCTTGGATTGCTGATGAGGAACACAGCTTGGGAATCCACTGTTTTTATAGTAAGTGGTAAGAAAGCCTGTACTTTGAACCCACATGTACCTGTGACCCAGATTCAGCAATTACAAACTTTTACATGACATGGTTCATCTATACTCTCACTCAGTTCTTCCCCCAACCCAATCATTTTGAAGCAAATATCTGACCTACATATAATTTCAACCCTCAAGGTTGTTCGCTATAAACACAATGCTGAGAAATGGCATTAGGAAACAACAGTCAGGAAGGAACTTGCACTCTTGGCATACCCAACAAACAGGTGCAGGGATGTTCAGGGCCTGTAGAAGATTGTTTTCCCCATCAATCCACCTTTGCCCCTACCTGTCTTGGTTTCTGGCAAACTGTCACAAAAGTATTTCACTCCGTTGGCCACTCTGATTAACCAACAGAGGCTAGAAATAAATCTGTTCAATCGGTCTCACACAGCACTTAATTAAGGCTACTATCATCAGGACTCCAAACAATGAGATGAAGTTAACCTGCAGTGCTGACCTCAAATATGCCTTCTGGGGTCCTGGACCCAAGCAACTGTCCCAGGGGAAACCAGAGGACTGTATTTCCAACAGTCAGAATGTAGTCTAGTCTAAGGCCCATTCATTATTCATTTCACTAACCTGCTGATCTTTGGTGTCATCATCAGTAATTACAGGAGGCAATAGACGGGCTAAATACCCACCTCTATCCCTAATGGAGAGAGAATTCATGGCCCATTTCCAGCCATATACAAGCATATAACCCAAGCAGGCACAGGTAACTCCTATCAGGATTTGTCATTAAACTCGATTTGGATCGCATCAGGTTGGTTTGATTAAGTCACATGGGCAGTGTCCCTGAATGGTTATAACTTCCTTTCCTATCTATGGCACATCCCTCTCAAGCATCAGAGAAACATGTGAATTTGTAACAGAATGGGGTGAGGTGGTGCCAGTCCATGTGTTTGTACCTGTTTACAGGGGCTCCATGTTGAGAGCTGCTATTGATGGCACAGCAGTATAATTTACCATCGGCCTTGTCCACAGAATGTCCGCTGCATTTGCTGTTTGACTTGAGTGATGGTGTTGGATCTAGGCGACAAAAGAGAGTATTTATTGCCTCCACCCTTGTACATCTGGAATCTAAGGTGTTCCTACCACAGCTTCCAGGGTTGTTTAATCCCAAAGTCTATAGCCTTCCAAGGGGTGGACCAGATAACAGACCAGACAGCTAAGTCATTGGTACTATCCCAAGAGTCAGTAAAAAGTGTGTTTCATCCTAGGGCATATTGGTCAGAGTTGTGAAAATGGCCTTGAGTTCCATGCAGTGAGTGAATAACAATGCCAATTTTTAGTTTGCCATCTATGGAGCAGTCATTGAACAGCTACAGGCCCCCAGTGGACACTAACAGGTTTGAACTTAGCCAAACCTCAGTGAACCAGGCCCCAGCATTCAGGTGAGCCTCTGTGAACTGAGGGCCCCATCATGCCAGTGGCTTTCCCTCAGGTGCTATAATGTGAGTCCAGTTTCCCCACAGCAATAGCTGCCACTTTTCCATATAAACTTATTTTCCATATAAGCTGGGCTACTAGGTCCTTGAATGTCCAATTTCCAAGTGTGGAAAAAATGACCATTTTGACAAGTGAGGTATATTGGGCCTTTTCCTTATTCATTGTCAAGCCTGATCTAACCCACGCCAAAATGGGGACATTTTGCAAAGTCACAGGTCTTTATGGGTCAGGCTTTCTTTTTCAACAAGAGCTGAGTAACAGGTCAATAGCCACACCTCCCACCCCCCCCAAGCCCCACCTCCAGTCCCGAAACCCCAGTTTTTAAAAAGAGGTGCACTTGATGCCTGGATCAGCAGGTGGCGATGTTATACTAGGGAATTGCCTCTCTGAATTTTGCAATAGTTAACCAAAGCGGTGATTTCCATTTCTTCTCAGATTTTAAATTCTTTTTGCTAGACCACCAGTAAGAGGACGGAGATGAACTCTCTACATGCCGCAGACCTTGAATGAAAGAATCCTTTCTGGACTTCATGAGTGTTCACGTATAACAAGCACGTATAACGTAAGTATCAATATACATTTGGCAGTGAAGGACAGCAGTACATTGAATCAGCCCAAAAAGCCCTCCCTACCAGGTCACTTTAATTTTCCTTCTTCACAGTAAATATTGCTCAAACCCCATCAGTTGATTTTGATTTTGGATACCCCCACCCCCACCCCTCGCAAGGATCCCATCCTTGGCATTACTAAGGTTTTGGGTTGGGTGATTATCTGTTTGGGGAGGTGTCCTGTGCATTCTAAAATGTTTAGCAGCATCCCTGCTTCTACCCACTACAGGCCAGTGGAATACACCCCCCTCCTCTAGTTGTGACAACCAAAGATATCTCTAGACATTGTCCAATGCCATAGGGTTAGAAGGGGGACCCTGGTTGAGATCCACTGCCCTCTAGGAACATGGACCAATGGACCAATAAGTCTAATAGGCATATAAAGGGCTACAGCTTCTGGAAGTCTAGAAGGTGGGGGGATGCAGACAGATGGGGAGGAAGATAAGCTTTGGAAGATGACTTTTTTTTTTTTTTTTTTTAATCCTTTGTCTCTTCAAGCCAGGCTCCACACCAATTTCATTGTACGTATTCTTGCAGCTTTCTCCACAGTCCTCGGTGCCTTCAGCTACCCTGGCATCTAGCACCCCAACCCCCCACTAACTCGGCAGGATTGTAGCCTGGGCACCTGCATACAACAAAGCTGAAAATATTTGAGTTTCTCCCTTCTTGAAGTTCCTCAAGCATACTCAGCTTTCTCCTTAAAGCGCTGAAGTTGGGGTGTGGGGGAAGGGAGGAAGCAGGAGGTGCAGAGGGACAGAGCAATCCCTTGCCAGTCAGCAAAGCTTTGTATCAACTTTCAATTTCAAGCAGCTGCCAGCAGCTTGGGCTCATCCAAACCAACACCCGTTTCCAATCCACCTGAGTTTCTCTCTCCATACTGCTGACATCATTTATCTAAACTTTGACTCAGCAGCTAAAGCCACTTTTGGTTGCCCTGCTGTCATATAACATCCCTTTCTCTTCCTACTCTTGAGAAGAGTGAGCACGACCAAAACATCATTTGGGTAAATTGTTTCAATCCTGCTTTTTATTATTTATCCTCTAAATGTACGTGAACGGGGGTGGGGGGGTGTACTCTGCACCTTGGGTAAAAGCATTTGCTACTAGATCCTGGGGAGTCTTCTCCTGCCCACTAACACAGCCCATAGGGTCTTCCAGAAAGGCATGTCTCTTGTCACCAAAACTTCCAGAAATTTATTACTCATACACAGCAAGTAGCGTGAAAATAATGTCCCATCAGTTCCCTGTGGGGACAATGGGTAGAGGGCCCAGGTGGATGCTAAGCATACAGGGAGTCTGCTTTGTAGCTTAGGAAAAATGAGTTTGGGGAACCCAGTGCTTTTATAGTAACTGCAAACAGGTCAGAAAGAAATACCCAGTATGAAGGACAAAGCGAATAGAGGGTGGAAAAGAATGAAGGGAACATAAGAGCATAGGGGCTGTTGTAAGATTTTTAAAAAGTGGTTAATCTAATACATGAAAACAGTCTCCTCATAAACTGGAAATGAAAATGAGTCCAATTAGTGACAAATTTGCTATGCTGTTTTTCTCTCATTTGTCGATGTTAGCAAATAATTTTCCCTAAAAAAAAAAAAAAAATGAAATAAGTCAGTAGCAGCAGCCTCAGAATAATGCTATCACTGCTCCTGACTTCCAACAGCTTCATCCCCCAGGATGAGGAGCATTTTTAGGGAGAAGAAGCCCTGAAAATAAATAAGGAATTCTAGACTATAAGGTGTTGGACCAAAGTTTCCTCCTAGAACACTCGAGTTCCTCTTCTTTTCTGCAAAGAATAATTTATAACCTCAGAGCATCCAATGATGTCACTTAAATAAAATTATACTTCACAGCATAGAGGTTAAAAGCACACGTTCTGGAGTTAAATCAGCCTTTGTTCAAACCCCAGCATCATAGTTATGTGATGCCAGTTATGTGACCTGAAGAAAGTTATAAAATCACTCTGAATCTGTTTCTTTAACTGTGAAATGGTAACAATGTCACCAAGCCTCAAAGGCTTGTTGTGAAGATTCAATGGGACATTTGATCCCATTTAGCTTTTATCACCAGTTATGTTGAGGGGGATGGTGTTTGAAGCAGATGACCAGTGGTTCCTAGCTCCTTAGGAAAGCAGCTCAAGGATTCAGGCACTGAGGCAGCAAGAAAGGGAGCATAAAAATTAAGTATATGACAGGTGTGGAAAGGGGTGGCAGTTGGATATCTGTGGGGGCCAACGTGAGCCCAACATGAGGCTAATCACTGCCCTGATTATGAATAGGGCATTTTTTAAAGGAACAGAAAACATTTATTTCAAACTTCCTCTAGTATGAGGAAGACATACATTCAGTGATGAACACAGGAATTCTAGAGCTCCCTCAAACAAGAATTTCAGGAAGGACCACCTTATACTTCATGCATTGCCAAACAATATTTCCCCTCTGTGCCATGCTAGAGAACATGGAACAAAGCGTAATACAGTAGGGGGCAGGAAGAAACTGAGAGTTAGTTAAGAGTCAACAAACATATTAAATACCTACTGTGTTCCAGGCTGTGTGTTAGGAGTGATGAACAAATTGCCATGCCTAGAGCAGAACCACCTGTAGTGTTTAGATTCCTCAGACTCTGAGCACAGATCCCACCCCTGACCTAGTGAATCAACATTCTAGGTGGTGGGGGACACAGAAGGCAGTATTCTTTCCTTTTTGGGGGGGAGGGGCAGAAGGAGATAGAGAGAGAGACTCTTGTGTAGGCTCCATGCCCAGCACGGAGCCTCATGAGGGGCTCAATTTCACAAACCTGAGCTGAAATCAAGGGTCAGACGCTTAACTGGCTGAGCCACCCAGGTGTCCCAGGAGGCAGTATTCTTCTTAATAAAGGTCCTCTGGTGATTCCAAGAAACAGTATGGGAACCACCACTGGTGTTTCCCAAAAGGTGGTCAGACTCTCAAACTCAGTCTCTCCAAGAGAACAGCATATGAACGTATGTTTTCAATGCACCAGGAGATTTGAGAAATGTGCTCTCAGACTGCCTTTCTCTGATACCATTTACTTTTTATTAAATAATATGTGTGTAAGTGCATTATAATTGAAAAGCACGATACAAAGTTAGGTGGGTACAGTTTTCAGGAACTTTCTATAAACTGAGGAAGTCCAGTTTATACAAGTAACTAAAGTCAGGGTGGAATACGATAAGGCATTCCTCAGAGCATAATAGGTCTCTGACCACATCCTCATGGTTCTTCTTATGGCGGCAGAAGCTTCTGGCAGGTGAGACTGCTAGAACAGTGCAGTGGCCTCAACTGAAGGCCTTTCTGCCACTAGCCCCTGGAGTCATCTGCGGTGCCTGAGCAGTTCCACAGCTGGATGACTTCTTCTCAGAAGGTCCGTAACGAGTATATATACTCCCCTAGGCCACTTGCAGGGTCTTTTGTGCCACGGCAAGAAATATTTATCAGGCAGACCCTGTATAAGCCTAGTACCATGGTTCTAAACCCCTTAAATGTTTAGCTCTCAATGCACCATGAGATCCAACTTCAAGAACTGAGATTCAGAATGAGGAAGAAACTCGATGGGAAGGAGAGGACAGACTGATGGTTAGAGAAGACACGAGATTCCCATTTTAGATGTGAAGAATGGCAGGTGCCTTTGAAATATCCAGGTGGTAACTCCCCACAAATGGCTGGAAACAAAGCATGTGGAGATCTGAAGAGGGGTAAGAAGAGTGACAGACACCTAGCAGGCTTCAGCGAGAGGTGGCAGGGAGTTTGCCTAGAAAGAAAATAAATGAAGAAAATCCCACCAGTGTAAGGAGTCACATGCAAAGGGAGAGGAGAAAAAGTGCAGAGAAGGAACCTACGAAAGTGGGATCGAAGACAGATGCAGTGATCACAAGGGCTGAGGGCTCTGAAGCCAAAAGGAGGTTAAAATTTCAAGGAAAGACGAGTCACCAGTCTCAAATAACACAAAGCAGTCAGTGAGGACAAGAAGAGAAGACAGGCCAGTGGATCTGCAATCTGCATGTCACTGCAGACTTTTCTGAGAGCAACAGAGCCCAGTGATGTGGGTACTCCAGGTTTCTCCTGCTCTCTGAAAGTGCAGCGTTCCTAGGAAGCCGAAATGGCAGACAGCGAAGAAACAATCACCATTAACTTCTGTGGAAAATTTTTTTAACGTTCCCAGACCCACAAAATAACTTCTTTTAGGCTTTTCTGATACCTTAGGACACATCTTGCTAAGAGATGCATAAAATCAATTAAGATAAAGCACAGATGCTCACAGATATGCTTGGTCCAAAGCTATAGTGGCTTGATGCTGGGTTGCTGACTGAGTGTAGTTCTGGGAGAAGGAGCTTGGCGGGGACACTTTCCCCATATAACAGCCTGCTACAAACACTGAATGCTATTTTCCCTTTTCATCTTTTTTGTAAGAGCAAAAATCCTCTTCAGACTTCTTTCAGTTAGCGAAAACAGGTAAAAATGTAGGTCTTTCATAAAACTGAAGTGGTGCAACAATGAGTCTTAAAAAGTAAGGGATATCTGGATTTCCTTCATGGTTTTGGCCAGTGTTTGCTAATAAATTCCATTACCTTTAGAGTCTTGATTTTATCATTTTCTGTCAAGAATTACCAGTTATCATATTAGATGTCTGTTATCACTTAACATTATCACCCTAATTTCCAAGGGAACTCTATTATTATTTTTCAGAGTTTGTGATAATGGCATATGGTAGACACTCAAGGAAAGTTTGTTCAATGAATGTGATAAGAAGAATGGATGAATGTGAATTTAGGAAGTGTGTGGGAAGAAAGTCTTCTTCCATATTGGAAATACAGTAAATATCTCATCTTTCAAAGTTAAATATAACCCTTTATATTTAAAAATTAGAATTAGGGGATAGCTGTACCCTAGTATAGCATATGAGAAAAGTATGGACTTGGGAGACAGGCATGAGGACTGAATCCCAACTATGGGGCACTTCATATCTGCAAAAGGGGGAATATTCTTCACTTCACAGGACTGATGGAGGAGATACGTGACGATCCAACCATTGTCCCCTGCACAGAGGAGTCGAATGGTAACTAACCGATAGCAATGGGAATTAGTATGTTATTAGCTGTTTGTCCTATAAGCTGTTTATTCAGATGCTCAAGATAGAAAACTATAGTAACTTTCTATGTAAGTTGGCAGGAAAACCTCACCACTTTTGATCTAGAAAGATCTAATCATTTCTTTCTACTCACACTTGCTGGAGAAGCGTGTAACTCGAACCAACCTAGCAATCAAAAGCAGGTCTTGTGAAGAAGGCGCACTCAGTGTTAACTCTTCAGGCATTTCTCTGATATCCAACCGGTGAACAGCCTGCATTATAAAGTGTTGTCACACGTTAAAAAATTTTTTTACACTAGAAACTTTGCATTCATAACCATGAAAACGTCGAAGTCCTATTATGTCGGCGTGATTCTGATGCCCATTTGGCACATTTTGCAAGGAATTAAGGCGGGAGTAGGGGTAGGGGGTGGACACAAGGAGGTGAAAGGGGACAAGGCGGTCGGGAGACGGGTAACGTGACTACACGTACCGGAACAGCCGAAGAATGAAGCCTCTACCTTTATGGCTAAGTCATTTTTAAAAACAAAAAAGAAAACCGACATTTCTTTCCCACCCCTTCGGCTCACTTCCTAGCAGGAGCCGGGCAGTCACAGCCTAGACCTCAGTGAGCGTAAGTCACCCGCGTCCCAGGCCGTGCGCCCGCAGAGGTGGACCCGGCCGAGCACGCGCCGCTCCGCTTCCTGCTGCTGAGCCTTAGCCCCCACCCCCTCCCGCCGAGGGCTAAGTCGCTCAAGCCGGGCGGGGCGGGGCCGCCGGGACAGACTCGGCCCCGCCCCTCCGGCCGCGGCCCGGCTGCGCCGGAGCCGGGCGCCCCCCGCCCCGCCCCTGCTCCGCCCACCGGCCGGTGGCCCCGGGGGACGCAGGGGGAGGGGCGCGGAGGCGGCGGCCCCTGGAAAGGCGCAGCGTACTGGAGCGCGCCCCGCACTTGGCGCCAGCCGGCCCATCAGATCCCTGCTGTGCATTTAGCGGTGAGTACCGGCCCAGCCCGACGGATGTCCCGGGGCGGGAGCGTTGGCCGCCCTGTCCCCGGGGCGGTCGGCGCGAGCCCCTTCCGCGGCGCCCGAGGCTCCTTCCCCGAGCGGGACTGAGGTGCGCAGAGCGGCCCGGGGCTGGAGAGAAGCCGGGGAAGGCCCAGGGGGAGATTCGCGGAGGGGACTAGCTCCTGGGGATTGACCTCTCCGCCTTGTCTCCAGCCTGCGCCGCGCTGGGGACAGGGTTTTCAGGGACTGGAAATGGCTTTCCTCGTCCCTCTTTGCCTTGACTGTGCATGCCGCCGGAGAGTCCTCGCCCAGGTTGTGCGGGCCGCACTGGGAGTCCTCACCCAGGCTCTACAGGCAGGCCGAACTGGCGAATCCTAACCCAGAGGAGGGTGTGCGGGCCTCGCTGGGGTGTCCTAACCCCAGGAGGGTGTGCGGGCCCTACGAGGGAGTTCCCACCGCGCCCGGGCTTGCGGAATAGGGAAATCCCACGGAGCCAGCATATCGCGGAATCCACACCAAGTGGTAAGGGGCAAATGGGGTGAGGTGGAAGGGTTGGGCACAGAGCCTACCCTCATAGATTCGGAGATTCAGGAAGGAGCATGGGCTGCCTTTCCTAATTCAGCTAGACATCAGAATGGCACATCTTTCCCGCAACTCATATAACCCACCTCACAGGCTTCTTCGGGTCATAGAGACACAGCCTCTAGGGCAGCAGTTCTCAGACTTTTGGGAGGCTTAAAAACCCCTTTACACTCATAAAAATTTCCAGACCAGGAGCTTTTGTTTATGTGGGTTATATTTTTTATATTTACCATATATATAAAACAATTTACCATATTTAATAATCCACTTTTAAAAATAGTGGACCTATTATATATTAAGTATTATTTTATGAAAATATCCATGTTTTCCAAAACAGAATGCTACTGAGAAGAGTGGCATTGTTTTATATTTTAGCAAATATCTTTAATGTCAGGTTTAATAGAAGGCAGCTGGATTCTTATATCTCCTTCTTCATTCAGTCTTGCAATACCACATCATGTGGCCTCTGGAAAACTTCACTGTATACTCCTGAACACGTGGCAGTGAAAAAGACAAATTGCGTCTTGGTATTAAAATGAAAGTTGTTTTGATCTTGTGGGTACCTAGAGTCCCTGCACCACACTTTGAGAACCACTGGTGTAGGAAATGCTTTGGAGGCTTAAGTCATTGGTCCTGCTTCTTGTTTGGGATGCTTGCTCTAAATGGAAACACACACCACCCCACGCATGGACCGTGTTAACCTCTGGAATTTGGGACCAAGCTTGATCTCGCTTTGGAAGCTGAGTACTAGGTCCCCACATAAGAGATGATGAGCCCCAGTGGCCTCCTGAAAACTCAGCAAGTCTCCCAGATGGCTTCGGTTGTTTCTGTGCCCACAGAGCTGATCTGTCCGTGCGCCCAGATCGCAGCAGTGATGTGGCAAACAGGACCTGTGGGTTCAGAGAAGTGGCCACAGGGAGTCCATGCCAAGTGTGTAGGGGTTTGTGTGAGAGTTACCAAGTAGTCAAAAAGTCATTTCCAAAAGAACACTGCCTTCCTTTCCTCCTCATTCATTGCTGTTTGTACTTATGTCGACCTTGAGCTTATTGGAATATTAGGATTCCCCAATCTTGCTGCTGTTTCACTCTCCACTTTTAGAGGTGTACCACCTTGAGTGGCCCTGCCTCAGCCCCTACCAGAAAGTCATGTTCTGCACCCTGGTCTGTGGTAGTGGGATCCCTCATGGATTTATTTCCTTGGCTTCCTGCTCTGTCAAAACAAGTTCCAGGTAGAAATTACATACATGTATACACCAACGGAAAAGGATTCTCTGACTCTGTCCTCCCTTTTGCTCCTCCATCCACAGAGCCTCTCCTGCTCTTGATGAAGCAGCTTGGATACTGCAGCTGATAGTTGGGAAATGTTAAAGTGCATGAGCGTATTGGCATCTGTTGTTGCCCTGGCCACAGATGGGAGAAGGGAATGGGATCTCTGTGTACCTGCTGCGTTCTTGGAGTAAAGCTCCACTTTGATGGTGGGGTCTCATTCCTCTATCCCTTCTGTATTTATTTACTGTCTACTTTACCAAGTGTCTAATTCTGTACTGGACACTGGGGGGAAGTAGTGAGCACAGATGCAGTCCCTGTCTTTCTGGAGTTTACAGTCTGGTAGCTTAGGTAATTGCTGGTTAATGGAGACAGTCCACTATCGAGTGTTCGCGTGAAACCTGGTCCTGCGCGAAAAACACTACCCCTACCAGATGTGTGCTCCAAAGCACGGGCTGAGAAAGCCAGAGTCCCAAAACCGTGAAGATAATGATAAAACCAGCATTTGTTACCATGTGCCTGGTGAAGAACTTCCTTTGTCTTCTTTCCTCGGTTCTTCCTTTTATAGAGGAAGTGACTCCCTGGGGGGCAGCCAGACTCTGTACTGGGAAATGAGCTCAGTCGGGTTCCAGTCACTGGGGCAGCCTTGGGCAAGACACACTCTCTGGGCCTCAGTGTCTACGTCTTTAAAGTGGGTGGTTGGGCCACTGATGTCCGAGGAGCCAGTGGTTTGCAGGCGCTGGTTTGCACTTGCACTTGTGCGCACATCTTCCCAACTCCATGTTCAAGGGCATCACATTTTTTAGCTTGAAGTTAGCCGTTATGGGACTATCCACACCGTGGAAATCAGCAAATGGTATAATCCAGAGCTCGGCCACTGCAGGGATCAAGCAGTTAAAGGTTTACCAGCACAGCATTGCTGCTGTCAGAGCCAGGGTGCTTTGTGTGTGTTTGTACGGTTGAGCCTGGAACAACATGGAGGTCAGGGGTGCTGACCCCCTGCGCAGTAGAAGATCCAGGTACAACTTTTGATTCCCCAGAAACTTCACTACTAATAGCCTACTGCTGATCGGAAGCCTTACCAATGGTATAAACAATTAATGCCCGTTTTGTATGTTATCTGTATGATGTGCTGCATTCTTACAATAAAGCTAGAGAAAATAAAATGTTGTGAAGAAAATCATAAGGAAAAGACATTTACTTTACTGTACTTTATTTATTGAAAACAATTTGTGGATCAGTGGACCCATGCAGTTCAAACCCTTATTGTTCAAGGGTCACCTGTATTTTTTAAAAAATAAACTCTTTAAGGGTACCCGGGTGGCTCAGTCAGTTAAGCGTCTGACTTTGGCTCAGGTCTTGGTCTCAGGGTCTGAGGATGGAGCGCTGTGTCAGCGGGGAGCCTGCTGCTTCTTCTCCCTCTACCTCCCTCCACCCTCCCACCTGTGCTCTCTCTCTTTCTCTTAAGTAAATAAACAACCTTTAAAAATAATTAGAATAATAATAAAATAAACTCTTTAGCCTGGACAAAGACACCAAATATAGGGTATGTGATTCAATTCCTCAAGAACTTTTGATAGGGAAAAAAACAGTCTGTTTTTTACCATATCCTAGAACATGAATCAGCAGACTTTTCCTTAGGCTTTGTGGGCTCTGCTGCTGTTGTGTGAAAACAACCACAGACAGTATGCAAATGAATGGGCACAGCTGGGCTCCAATAAAACTTTATTTACAAAAGCAGGGGTGGGCCATAGTTTGCAGACCCATCTTAGAATGTCAGAACAGGAGCCAGGCCTTCAAGGAGATAGTGTCATGGAAAAGGACATTCTTTGGGGCTTTATCCATGAATACCACAAATTTGATACTCGAAGACATATAGCTGGAAGCGGCAACTGCAAAGGATTTGGAATCGATTGAAAAAGAATCCATAGTAGGTTGTTTAAATAAAGGCCAAGTATGTTCATGTTTTGAGGACACAGCCATGGATGGTGAGGAGGGAGGGTGTCTTTATTCCCAACTGCATCTCAGGAGCCGTCTCAGACCTTATGCTGGGATCAACAGACCTGCAGTCTAAACCAGCACGTAAATTCTGGGAGGTCTCACGCAAAAATCCGTAGTGCCTCTAATAGCTATTCTGATCCCAGGGAGAGGGACAAAAGAAGTGCTAAAAGAAGGAGGGAAAGTCATCATTATATGTGTTTATATTATATACACTGTATATGTACATTGCGTGTATGTATACTTATGTATACATGCATATTTGTATATTTATAGATGTACCTAAGATATGTGGCTGTGCGATTATTTTTCCATGTATTTAAAATCGTCTTATGAATGTTCGGAAGACAGACATGCCAGGCTATTACCAGTGGCCAGATATGAGCAGTGAAATGGGGTAGAAGAAAAACGGGAATTTGTACTTCCTACTCTTTGTAATACCGTGTGTTTGCCTGCCCTGCAGCATTCATGTATTGCTTCTACGACCTAAAAATAAAACGCTAAAATCCCAAGAACCTATCTTTTTTAAAGGAAAACAGGATTATTTTTCTGCTAAGAATGTTACCACCACCCCTTCTCCTCTAATAAAACAAATTATTTTAACTGTCACATCACAATTCTGCACTAGTATATATCCTACTATATATATTAATTCAAAATAATATTGGAAGAGATGCCTCTCAGATCAAAACATTTTATTAGACGACTTAACCCCTGTCCAAGGTTGCAAGTACCAGATGAGTGTTCTTTAATGGACTGCTATGCATCCCTTAAAGTCGTGCCTTAAGGGGCGCCTGGGTAGCGCAGTCGTTAAGCGTCTGCCTTCAGCTCAGGGCGTGATCCCGGCGTTCCGGGATCGAGTCCCACATCAGGCTCCTCCACTGGGAGCCTGCTTCTTCCTCTCCCACTCCCCTGCTGTGTTCCCTCTCTCGCTGGCTGTCTCTCATAAATAAATAAAATCTTTAAAAAAAAAAAAAAAAGTAGTGTCTTAAGATGTTGTTTCATGAGCTGTCATGAAATACAGTTTTTACATTTAAAACCGTGTTACCCAAGAATATTTTTCCGTGGTCCTGTTTTTAGGAGAGAAAACATGTGCGTGCGCACACACATGCACACCGGTATAGAATATGCCAAAGGCCGAGTGGTTTTCTCTTGCTGGTGGGGTAGAGTTGATTTTTAATTTCCTTCACTTTGCTTATCAGTATTTTCTAGCAGGTATTAAACAAGTATTAAATTTGATAGAGGTAGTAAATTTGAACAACTATTAAATAACTACCAGTTATTTATGCACTGGGGACAACACAGTTGCCTTCATTTTTCTTAGACTCAGTTACTGCTGACTTGGCTCATAGCAGACACCTGCTTACTCCCTTTCTCCCAGCGGGAAGTGGAGAAACAAGGATGGAGCAAGAGGCTTGGGGAACCAAAAATGGGCCGCTGACAGACCTCCGTCACATTGTACTTGTCCACTTCCTGTGGAGTTGGCTCCAACCTCAGCCCTTCCCTCTCCCTCCAGGTGACCCAGAGGTTAGAAAGTTCATAGGATCAGCGCCATTACCTGAGAAGCTATCAGCTGACTGTTTTCCTAGAATAAATGGCCTTCGTTTCTTTCTTTTTTTTTTTTTAAGTAGGCTCCATGCCCAGCGTGTGGAGTCCAGTGTGGGGCTCGAACTCAGGACTCAAGTCAGACACTTAACCGACTCAGCCACCTAGGGACCCCTCTTTTTTAGCTATTTTTTTTTAAGATTTTATTTATTTATTCGACAGAGATAGAGACAGCCAGCGAGAGAGGGAACACAAGCAGGGGGAGTGGGAGAGGAAGAAGCAGGCTCCTAGCGGAGGAGCCTGATGTGGGGCTCGATCCCATAACGCCGGGATCACGCCCTGAGCCGAAGGCAGACGCTTAACCGCTGTGCCACCCAGGCGCCCCTTTTTTAGCTATTTTTAATGGAAAATTTCAGATATACAAAGAAGTAGAGAGTATAAACCCAGCCTCAACAATTATGAACATTTGGCCAATCTTGGTTCATCTATACCTTTCCCCAAATTCACTTCTTTTTTTTCCCTCTTCCAGGAGTTAGCATCTTATTTTCAACTGTCTAAATTAACAAAAACTTATTCTTTGTTGTGTCTTTTTAGTAAAAAGCATGCACTGATGCTGTAGCAAAATTCTTGATATTCTACTCTAACGTCAGCCCTTGCCGTGTTTCCTGCTTCGGTGCTTTGGCATTCATTCTTCTCTCTGCCGACGAGGCTAAATCAGTCTGCCCTCATTCTTCCTCCCGATGCTCCATAAAGCCTTTCTCAGGTCCCCTGGCTGTAGCTGTCTCTTTCCTGGGACCTTCGTTATGACCCCTAGCATATTATAGTTATTTGTGTGCTTATCTTAGTCTCCTTGTTAGATTGTACTGTTCTTATGAGACAAGGAGTATTTTCCTGAACGCCCGCCCTCTGCTGGCACTTAGCAGTACTTAATGCAGGAAAGATGCTCAGAAATACACGCTAAATTAATTTGACTTGATTAAGTTCATTGAAGAAAATTTTCGATCACAACAGAAACGCATCACATTAAAAGGAAAATGTTCAGATATAGCCTAGGAGAGAGAACATTTTATCTCACCTGCAAGGATTTTTTTTTTTTTAAGATTTTATTTATTTATTCGACAGGGATAGAGACAGACAGTGAGAGAGGGAACACAAGCAGGGGGAGTGGGAGAGGAAGAAGCAGGCTCATAGCGGAGGAGCCCGATGTGGGGCTCGATCCCAGAACGCCAGGATCTCGCCCTGAGCCGAAGGCAGACACGCTTAACGACTGCGCCACCCAGGCGCCCCTCACCTGCAAGGATTTTAAAACACTTTAAAGAATTGTGATGAAAAGAATTTTCAGTTTTATCCAATATAGAAAGGCAACCTTTTTTGAGGAAAATAATTTTTCTTTATGGTTTGTTGTCACTTTTTCACATACATACCCGGAACCTGGAGCTCTTCTCTGCTTTTAGAATGCTTTTTTACCTCAGTTAGGTAAGAGTGACTCTAACTCTATTTTAGAATATCCATTGTGGTTTAAAATGTAGATTTAAATCTTCAGTAAAAGAAATAGGCTCCATGTCGGACCCACATGCCCCATGAAGTAATTTAAAACCAATCTCATGAATAATGGTGGCTCACAGGTATTGAGTTCCCCGTGTACACTTTGCTTTCCCTAGTCCCGTGTTTAATTATCCCAGAAGTCCCGGGAGCTGGGCAGAGCAGTGCAGGGCAGGTATTGTTACCTTAAATCTGCAAAGAAGCAAATTAGGTTTAGGGAGATGGAGTGAATCTTGCCTAAGGCAAAACATGGTGGCATCTGGTTTTAAGCAAGGATTGGAAACCAGAGGGCTTTGGGATTCGATGAGGCAAATGTGCAAAGATAGGAAACTCTCTTTTTCAATATTAAATGTCTTTGGGAGACAGACCAGGTTGTTGAGGTAAGTTCTGTATCCCGTAATGCCATAGAACCACCAAAGTGATCTCATACTTTCTGAACCAATTGTTTCTAGATTCCTCACATTCCACCTCAGTCTTTTGTTATAAGAACGATGAACGCTTACACCTTCTGATGTATTAGCAAGGCTCCTGTGCGGAAGTGCTGGTGTGGTTCTCTCTCATTGCCTGTTCTTGACTTAAGGAGAACTCTGGGCAAGCCCGTCGTGATAGTGTGACTTGCCTGGGCTGCTCAAAGAGATGTGTCTGGAGGACTTAAGTTATTCCTTATCCTCATCGTCCTTTCATGACCACTATTGTAAAATGACAAAGCAAAGTATACACTGTAGTGTAGTTCGTGAGGAAGGTGTGTCAGTCTAAGAGTATCTTCCTACATGATCACCAGGTTTGAATTTTTGGTTGAGAAGAGGGGAGGTGAGTAAGTCATGGCTGACGGTCTGTTATATGCAAGAGCTATTCGAGGAGAGGCATACATAAAATACAATTCCGTAGTAATGCTGTCAGAAGACCGCCTCAGGATTGGTTTTAAGGGTGATATGTTTCATAAAAGCTTTATTTGCTCAGTGAAGGAGTCAGTTGTGTTTTTTTTTTGTTTTGTTTTAAGTAGGCTCCACACCCAGCGTGGAACCCAATGTGGGGCTTGAACCCACGACCCTGAGATCGAGACCTGAGCTGCAAACAAGGGTCGGATGGATGCTTTAAGCAACTGAGCCACCCAGGCGCCCCATCAATTGCATTTTAAATGCTGGCATTGTCTGTATTACTGACATCAACTCATCCTTTCAAAGTGACCTATCATACCAATTTTGCCAAAATCAAGGATATTTTAGGGGAAATAGAGGTTGACCTACTAGTCTTGACATACACACATACCTTAGAGTCTAAAGATTGTTTTCATATGAGATTTCACTTTTTAAATCCACTTGGTTAATTTGGGTTTTTGTATGAGGCGTGACCATAAGTTCGATCACTTGCGCCGCCTACTTGAGACACGATGGTGCAAGAGTCAGCCCCGGCATCACCGGGCCTGGCTGGACGCCAAGCTTGGCCACTTACCAGCCGCAAGGCCTTGGCAGGCTACTTAACCCCTCTGCTGCTCAGTCTTCCTACTGGTAAAATGGGGTGGTGATGCCTTTCTCACAGGGTCGCTAACGGACCGCATTAGACAACGTGGCTGAGGTGCCTGGCACCCCCCCAGGTGCCCAGCCCAGGTCCCCAGATGCAGGGCTTACGGATTGATGCAGCACTCGTGGCCTAATGCCTACACCTTGCTGCCGTTCTTCTGAACTTTTGTCCCCACCTAGAGCTCCTGAGCTCCAGACCCACATAGACAGCTGCCTCCTGGATGTCTTCATCCCTAAGTCGCCGTAGCTAAAACCTATATCTCGGTCATTGGCTCTGTCAGTTTGCCCACACGAGGCATGTGGGAGCTCTCCGAGACCTCATCTTCATCTCTCATCCTCAGTCTACCCAGCTGTCTTAACTCTCGCTGGGATCTGTTGCCTCTGACCTCATTTTCTGACTTGGTGACTGTAACAGCACTGTAACCTGCCTCGCCAACACCAGTCAGCATCCTTCCCCTGAGGCAGTCCCTGGGACTCCCGAGTGATCTCGGAAAATCAAATCAGGTCTTCGGGAGTCGAGCCCAGAATCCTTTAATGGTGCCTCCTGTCTTCAGGATAAATCTGAGCCTTTTTGTGAGGCCCCTCAAGACGTGGACCCTGCCCTTCCCTTTCGCTCTTCTCAGCTCCACCCCCTCGCACCCTGTACTTCATCCACTGGGACTGCTCTATGACTCCCACAGGGTCACACTTCCATGTCTTCACAAGTCCTGTTTTCTCTGCCCAGAATATTCTTCAGAATATTCTTTCAGTGACTCCCTCCCTCGGTGTAGTTCTGGGAGGCTTGTGGATGGTGTTGCCTGTTTGATTACTTGTCACATCTGTGATGCAGTGAAGTGGCAGTTGCGTGCTGATGCCATGTGGCTGTGTGGGGCACTGACGGAACGAGGGCAGAGCTGCTTAACCAGCGGGCTCTAGAGTCTGGTGCACTTGCTTTTGAACTCCAGCTCCCTGTCTCAACAAGCCTGCAGGCTAGCTTCATAATTCCAGCTCCCGACCACATGGCTGTTCTGCCAATGGGGGGAGAACGTGATGGACTGAAAACAGAGAAGTATCGGGTCCTCCCAGCAGTCACCTTTCTTCTGGAACATCAGCAAATAACGGGTTTATACCTCAAGCTTCTGGGAACTCTCCTAGCTTGAGTCATCCTTCTCGAGTCCAGGCCATTCTGAGGTGGGTGGGGGTAGATGACCTCAGAAACTGGGTGCATTCATGGAAACACGTGCCGCCCCGATGAGACCCTGACAGCCTGACATCCTGCCTTTTGCAGTGACACTGTTTCTGTTTCGTAAAATTTGAGTTAGGAAAGTTCATTACCAAGCATCTACAGAATTAGTTCAGAAGCTTGAGGAAATCAGGCAGCTTTCTTAAGGAATGGCTGTCAACTAGGCCTGCTCCGTAATGCTTTTAAAAGCGCGGCTGTCGGCCCTACCCCACTCCGCCCACCCTCAGAAGTTAGATGCAATAGGACGTGGTTCTGCAAATGTCATTTTTGGGGTGTCTGCAGGTGTCACTTTTGAAGCCCCACTGATAACCTGTGGGTTGCTACAGGGTAGGAGACCCACATTCCGAGAAGGGGCTGAGCACTGACCTTAATGAGGAGAGGATGAGGTCAGGAGCAGAGGCCTGGGTCAGGACGCCTGGGAGGGGTGGGGGCCTGCCCTGCTTCTTCCTTTCCTTTCTTGCCAAATGTTTTATGACCCCACGATGACTTTCTCTTCTCAGTGCATCTCTGGAATTACAAATTCTGAAGTTCACAAGACTTTTCGTGAAACTGCTTGTATTAGCCCACAGTGATATGAAAAATTAAAACTATTTCTGTTCTTTTGCATTTGTGCTGCTGCAGTTAATTTAAAATGAGCTTAAAGGATGTGTCGGGGAAGCCTTTCTCCTTTGGGAATCAGATATGATGTTGTGCTGTCTTAGCCAGCAAGCCTAGACCTGGGAGTCTTGATGAGACAGGGGCTGTTCGATCAGACAGTGCAGTGGCCATCGCCCGTGTCCCCAGATCCTGACTGTTGCCTTTGGCAGTGGCTGTATATGTCTGCCAAGTGAGTCATGATCATTTTTATGGCATATCGTTAAAAATTTCCAGTGTTACTTAATAATGAAGTTCAAGGAAACAGAAGGGTTAGATTTCAGAAAGTTGCTACTTTTTAAATGCCATCTAGTATTTTCAAGTTATGGCTTAATTTCGTATCAAACTTTAACAAATTCTGATGTTGGGAATCTACAATTTAAACCATGTGTAAAGCTAGGACAGTGCTTTGTAGTTTGTCTTTAGTCACAGTTCCTACAGTGGCCAGTTCTGCTGCCTCCCCACCTTGTCTCTTCCTTTTCTGCCCTCACTCACTCTACTCTGGCCTTGCCTTCCTCAGACCCACCTCAGGGCCTTTGCACATGATCTCCCCCCTCCTCCAGATTGTTGGTAGCTTGTCCCTTCACTTCCTTCAAGGCTCTGCTCAAGTGGCTCTGTATCAGTGAGACCTCCTTTGATCTCCTAGATCCTTTGAAGCCCAACACTCCTTACTGCCTCATCCTGCTTATCCACAGAGCTGGTCACCCTCTGACATTCTGTTTGTATACGTACTTAGTTGTGTAGTCTTTCTCCCTCCCCTACTTCTCTCCCTCCTCATGGAAGCACCACAAGGGCAGGGACTTTGTTACTTTTGTTCCTGGGTATGTCCCCAGTGCCTAAAACAGTTCCTGGCACATATTAGATGGTTAACATAAATATGTGTTGAATACATGAATGTATTAAATAGAACTTTTTTACTTAGAAGGGACTTTTTAGGATCATCGACTACACTTACGTTACAAATTGGGAAACTGAGGCACAGAAAGGTTATATGGCTCATTCAGAATGGAGCTCAATCATTTCAAAACTGCTACCAGCTCTTTTTAAAAATCTAGGAATATATGTGGAGCCTTCTGGTCACTTGTCCACGATGAGACAGAAGAATAAGGGAAAATAGACTGATAATTTAAAAATTTAGCAAAAATAAGACAAGTCATTGTGTAATGGCAAAACTTTCTCATACAGAAGGCAGAGTCTTATTCATGTTCACGGTGTGGAGCGCACCTTGCATATAATTAGTGCTCAAGAAAGATGTGTTAATGGATTTGGTTATATTGTTATAAAGCCATTCCTTTCTGCAAGGCCCTCCCTCTGCACTACTCTTTTTCGTTTTTTATTCTGTCCCCAAATAGACAATTGTTCCTAGGACTTTTCATTCAAAATTCTTCAGTTACAAGTGTCCCATTTAGGAGATTACTCTGTGTGTGTGTTTAATGTCTTCTATGAATAGCTACCAGGATCAAAGAGGTGACCTGGTCTCTGGGAGAATCCAGAGCTATTTAGTTATTCCAGTTTTCCAGCTGCAGCATCAAATGAAGCAAAGAACTAATCTTTCTAGTTCTCCACTTTGTGGAAAAAATCCAGTTGACAAGCCATGGTGATTTGCCGGCCTGAATGGTTCTGACCTCAGTCTTATTTCTGCTTACATAGACATCCTTGGAATCTCACTTTTGACAAAAAGTTGTTTATAAGTAGCATGATGTTTAGATACACAACAGTCAGTTTGGGAAGTGGGACCAATTAGTTTCTCTTTAAATAGAAAAGAAATGAAGCATAGCTAATCCTTATAGTGAACTGACATGAACTCCAGAGACGCAGTGACATTAACTTTAGAGTTGGAAGCCATGAAAATTCAGGATGGGTATATTTAGGAAAATGTGAGAAGAAGGATGGGTAAACCACATGAAATAGAAAAGAAACCTCTTCCTGTTGTTTGCATAGATTTTAAAAATCCACTCTTATGTGTCTTTAGACATCCTAAATAAATAAACAGTTCAGAGGATGTATGGTTTGCACTTGAGACTGTTCTCAACTCATCACCTGCAAACTCTTTCAAACTATACAAGCTCTCCTGGAAACTGATATGTGCACTCCCCACCCCTCCCCAAAATAAACAAAACCTCTATCCTCCACAGCCCACCACAGGCAGGAGCTCTGCTGCTCTTCATTACTCTTCTCTGCTCCTTCCTACTGGTGCATGGGAATCCTGTGGTTGGTTGCGGGGGCCCATTCATATCTGTGCTTCTTTCTCTATCATAAGATAACCTAAGAGGATTCAACTCCGATAATAGAAGCAGCTAAATCTTGGATTTATATACTCAAAAGCCTGGAAAGTGACTCGAAGAGATGAATCCTACTGTATCTGATCACTGGCATTTAGCTGAAGTCGGTCAAATTTCCATGCATTTCTCCAAATCTGTCTGTGCCAAACAAGCATCATGGTGTGGCATTCTGTTCTTCTAGCAAGAGTGATGGTTTAGTAGTGTGCGGCCCAGACCGTCCTCAGTCTCCCACACAAAACCTGATGTGGGAAAGATATTAGGGTTCAAAGCTGACATCCAGAAAATGTGGTTCTATTAAAGCACAGGGCCAGGACCTGTGGGCAGAAAGAGCTGCACTAGGGCCATGAGGAGTGGCGATTATATACTTTCAAGTTGGGTGGAGGTTAGGGATAGTGTAAGCCTCCCAGGTATTTTGGAAACAAGGTTTCCAGCATCCTGAGGGGGCTTATCTATTGTTGGGAAAGGTCATTTAATATCGTTTAGCAAAAACTCAGTCATGAGACCTTTCAGATGTATATCAGTGGGTCATATGCCTGGAGGATGATTTCAAACATGTATCTGGGGGGAGGGGGGTAGAGATAAAGGAAGCTCCCAAAGGAATTTTTATATGTTAAAGTAGACTTGCAGGATCCTGGGGGCTGGGCTAAGATAAGATTGCCTTTTACCCTTAGCAAAGTGTCAACATCAAGGGAGCTGAGTCCCTTGAAGAATGTCACTCTGCCTGTTTCGAAGACTTGTCAATGGGCTGGAGATAGTAAGGAAATTTAATAATTTTTCTTCTGCCTTTGTTTCCCGCATCAAAACCCATCTGCGAGATTGCTGTCTGGGCTTGAAAGTTCAGTCTGAGTGACAGATAGCAAAGCTCGCTGATCCAAAGGGGGATTTTGCCCATGATTGAAGCTAACGGGGCCGCTTCCCTTGCTGTAACCAACCGGGTTCGTGATGCATGTCAGCATGCAGACGAACTGCCTGCAGATTTTAGGGCCCCATCAGAGTTTCGGGCTCCCTTCACGCTGTCTGGCCTCTCCAGGGTTACAGAGCCAAGTCTTAGCCACATTAATAGTTCAGTCAAGCCCCCCTCAGAGATGAGAACATTCGGTCATCAGAGGCCATCTCGGTTTGGCCTGTCCAGCAGACAGACAGTTCACAAAAGAGGAAATTCACATGGCGACAAGACAGATGGAAAAGTATCCACCTTCACTAGCAATTAAAGAAATGCCCAAGATTAGCTTTTTAATCTCTCAGTTTGGCAGAAAGTAAACAGGAATTACGTTGCCTGCTTGAGGCGCTTGCATTCCCTGCGTCAGAAAAGGGTCATGAATGGGCACAGCCTTTCCCAGGCCACGCGGCGGGGTTGACAGAATGGAGACGTGCAGATCCTTTCTCCCAGCTGTCCTACTTCTAGGAACCAAAAGCTAGGAATTTATACTGAGGAAATGAATTGAGGACCTACTCAAAGAAGAGTGTACAAAGGTTGAAGCCAAACAAAGTATTTTAATAATAAGAGATTTAAGTAAAGCGTTGTAGATCTGAATGATAGATTTTTATAGTGCAGTTTAAAGTGATATAAGATATCACATGATGGCCTGATCAAGATGTATCGCTGAGTGGAAAAAAGCAATTTACAAAACAATGTGAGGTCTAATGCATTTTTTAAAGAAATCCAAATACATTTAAAAGTCATGTTAGGTGAAACTCCAAACTCCAATGGTGACTTTTATTTTCTTCTCTTTATCTGCACTTTCTAATATTTCTGCAATGATCATCTGTTTCTTAGTGTAATACTTTTTTTTTTAAAAGATTTTATTTATTTATTTGACAGAGATAGAGACAGCCAGCGAGAGAGGGAACACAAGCAGGAGGAGTGGGAGAGGAAGAAGCAGGCTCATAGCAGAGGAGCCTGATGTGGGGCTTGATCCCCCAACGTCGGGATCACGCCCTGAGCCGAAGGCAGATGCTTAACCGCTGTGCCACCCAGGCGCCCCCTTAGTGTAATACTTTTGATAACTTCAGCCGTTCTGCAGCAGGTTTGGTCTCCTGCTGGGATTGTTGGGGGGGGGGGTAGTGAAGAGGGGCCTGGGGGGGGTGGGAAGTAGGAAGGGGTCCCTCTTGGATTGATAACGTTTGACCTGTATGAAGTATGCAACCGGCCCATCTACAGTTACATATGAACCATTCACAGATTCTCTTCAGAACCATTGCACTGCATCAGTGGGTGACGAAGGACATAGTTTGGCGAGTAGAACGGGTTTCTCTAAAGACTAGTGGTCACATATCTACTTTTAAATAAATCCTTATCAGACATTATTAAAGAAAGAACTGTGTACTGTGGTTCCAGGGACTTTAGGAACTATTCTATCTTCCTTTAGAAAGATACTTTCCAAGATGTCAAGTTTTCATTTTATAGAGACACTGTTTTTTCCTGTATGAAATATCCTCTATAGGTATTTATGTGAAAAATGAAAATGACTGCCCCAGCTTTTTAAAAAGTGACAAAGGAAAGCATGCTTATGGAAAACAGAACTTGGATTCTCTTCAGAGGTTTAAAGTCCTCCCCACCCCACCCCACCCTGCCCTTTACACCATGTATTCTTTCTTCTATCTAGGGATAATCAATGTTAACTTTATTCTAGATCTTTCTTTTTGTATTCATTTATATATATGATGGTATGTGTGTGTATAAATGAATATATACTAACAGTCTTAAAGTTTTTAACTTGTTAGATTCTAGTATATATATTATTCTGCAACTTTTTCTATTCTACTTATATTAATGTGAATCTTTGCTCACATTTCTTATGTTGAATCTGAGTAAGGAATTGTGTGTTCGATATTTATATCAGTAAAATTTATTTGTCCTCTGCCTCTCGGGATAAACTCAGTCACAGGGCAGACTGTTAAAAACTTAGCGCTAAGTTTCTTTCCCAAAGTGTAGCTGTCAGTTAGTTCTCTGGAATTTTGAACTACATGGAAGGCTCAGTCAATGATTAGAGAACTAGCTCACAAAAGCACCAGAAGCACATTGTGATATGTAATATGTGAAAGTGCCTAACTGGTACTTTTTTCAACTTTACTTTTGAAGGATTTTAAGCATTCTTTTTCCCTGCCAGAAATTTGCATTTCACTGGAGAGAAAATCAGCTGCATTTTCTTCCTAGGTCTACCCACTCATAAACCCAGTGACCTCACTTTCTGGGGGCGTCTGTTTCCTGGTCAGGAAAATGCTCTGGCATCTCTAAGGTTCTCTCCAGAAGGCTCAACATTCTCTGATTCTGTCTCATCACCCCCATAGCACCTAGGACAAGGTGTCCCGAGGGCATGGGGGACGGGTTAATGCCATGCCGCATAAGCACAAATGATGGCGCCTCTCCAAGTCACTTGCAGGTGTCCAGAATTGAGACCAAAGGGTAGTTGGCAGCAAGACTGTGGTTGGGGAAGAACCGCAGCTCTGAACTCCCTGTACCTTTTTTACTGACAGCATGGTTGGTTGTTAATGCCTCAGGTCTGTTTGCCTGTGCCTAATGTTTAATATTTTTAGTAATTTACTTTAAAAATCTGGTGTTCAACACTCTTTCCCCACTCCCACTCTTCCTTGCATCCGTGCACAAGATGGACCTGAGGGCATCATGACATGGGACAAGTCACCCAGCTGGTATTTCAGGATGGGATAGCTTCAAAAGACAGTTTCTCAACCAAATAATTCTCCTGATTTTAAAGAGTGTGAGCTAGGGGTAGGGAAGGGTTTCAAATACAGTGCAAGTGTCTCTTTTTAAATTCCTTTTGTATAAGAACTGATTACGTGTCCTACTTGGTTCACAGGCCAGGGGTGAGTGTTCAGCCGTCCTACCTTTCTGAACACAAGGGTTCATGAGGGACAAGCTCCGAATGAGCTCCAACATCACTGCTTAAAAGATATCATTTCCGGGGCACCTGGGTGGCTCAGTCCTTAAGAGTCTGCCTTCGGCTCAGGGCATGATCCCAGGGTTCTGGGATCGAGCCCCACATCCGTCTCTCTGCTCCGCTGGAAGCCTGGTTCTTCCTCTCCCACTCCCCCTGCTTGTGTTCCCTCTCTCTCTGTCTTTCTCTTTGTCAAATAAATAAATAAAATCTTAAAAAAATATATCATTTCCCCTTCTTACCTTCTTTTTCTTTTTTTAATTTCTTTTCTCTTTTCCTTTTCCTCTCCCCCCCCCCTTGCCTCCATTCAATCGTATCTTATGTTGCGGAACAGAAAATGTAGCACCCACGCATATTTCCATTCACACTGACCCTTCCCCCCAAAAAGAAAAAAAAACTAGGATAACACTCCACCCTCTCCCAAAAAATCCACAATGACTCTGTTCACGCCTCCCTTTTATAAGTATTGAATGGGGATTAGGTAAAACAAAACAAAAAAAAGGCAGGAACAAAGCAGAGGGAAGGCAGGATGGGGGATAAGAAAAGAAAGGAGTTGAAACAATGGGGTGTGCGCGCTATGTGGGTGTGGGAAGTAGGGAGGGCTCCTTGGCCAGCTGGCGGGGTTTCTAGACGAAACCCAGAGCAAGGTGGTTTTGAAGTCTGCAGGATTTGCAGGACTACCTGAGGTTTGAAGAATGGGTACGATTCGGGCCAGGGGAAGGCAGACCTAGGAGGCGTTTATGACGCCTGGATTCTACTTTGGGTCTGGACGGTTCCCAAGCCAAAGCTCTCTCCCTCCCGCCCTCCTGGGAACATGGTTGTTTGGACTTTCTCTTGGGATCGCTGAAGCACGGGGAGCCCCTATAAAGCAATTTAAGACAGGAGTGATAGCATGAGTGAAACCGAGGGATTTCCAGAGCCCTCCAGATGGTGTGAAAGGACTGTTTCCCAGCTTGGAAGCAAAACCAGGTTTTGGTCACCAAACACAGCTGCTAATGCTTTCCCACTGACCTGTGGCTCACTGAAGAGAGAAGGACATGCGACGATGCCGAGCTCAGACCGACGTGCTGGTGACTCTGGAAGAAGGAAGGGCAGCTCCAGGATTCAAAGCTGAGTCCAGGAGGAGGATTTCTCAGCCCCATGAGCCTCTTCTGGCTTTTTTTTTTCCAGCTGTGGGGCTGGTTCGTGAGCTCCATGCAGCACGACCTTTAGAACAGGAGTTGCTGCACCGGGGGAGCTGGAAAGAGCCAGGATTTAAAACCTAGCCCTGCCTCTTACCAGATGTATGTCCTTAGGCAAATTCTTCCATCTCTCTGAGCTGCAGTTTACTCAGCCGTAAAATGGAAATAATGATATGCTTTCACTTACAGAGATGTCGCCCAAATTAGAGAAGATGGTGTAAAGCCCTGGGTGTTTAAGCACCGGTACCCAGGTACTTATGTGCTAGTACTAAGTAACTAGGGACTGATAATTCTTTCTCTTTTAGCTTCTGCAAGTAGAATGTGGTTCATTAATATAGTGAAATTAGGCAATTATCTAGTTTCTAAGGAAAAAGGGAAGCAGACAGTAGAGCACTTTACACAAGCCCTTTTCCATAAAAGCCCTACGGGTCACTGTGTCTGTCCTGCGGCCGGCTCTGTCGGGTGCTGGGGGGGGCCGGGGTGGAGTGAGGCTTCCGAAGTTCCGCCAGGGGCATTCGCAAGCTCCGGGAAGTCAGTGGACGCAGGTCGTCCTCACTGCTTCATGGCCAGTATGGGTACAACTTCGCCATTGGGTTTGCCACAGCATTTTGGCAAACTGGACGCACCTAGCCCCTTTAGGGTTTGACACAGAGAGAGGGGTGACTCAGAGCCTCGAGGCTTTTTGAAGATGGGAATGACCCACCCTGCCCCGTCCTGCGAGGGTCTCCCACCGCTTGCTGGGGCTGCAGAGATTCACACGTGTCCCACAGCCTCTTCTCTTGATCCGTGTCCTGGGCAAGCGAAAGAGCAGTTTTGCAGTTGCTGCTGTTTGGGGTGGTAAAATCGAGGGGCAGTGGCATCGGTAACCAGTCAGAGGGAGAAGAGGGAGATTGCCTTTTTCAGTTTACACCTTCAGAATTCCAGTCAGTGGAATTATTCGTCCTGTTTTCTGAGCCCCCAGATTCGTAAACTTCTGCAGACAGGCAAACACATTCCTTATGAAACAGCGTGTATCTAGGGCTTTTTTCCCTCCTGACTGGCTCCTCATTTAGTGGCGATGAGTAACGGGTCTCTCGATCTGTGTGGCATTGAGCGCGCTCTCCGCTCAAGGGGGCGATTCCGTGACTCAGCAGCCACTCTCGCCAGCCTTTGCCTCCTCTTTCCGCCCGCCGCTTCTCCGTTGCCACGGCCCCCTTCGGAGGCCCGCGCACGTTACCTCTCGCCTCCTCCCTTCCCGGAGTTCCCTACCGGAGTTTTCTCCGTCTGGTGACCCTGCCGACCTCCAGTCCTAAACCCCTGCCCGCAGAGGTCGGCCCACGGGTCGCGCAGCGCCCACAGGCGTGTTCGGTTTGGCCGTCACTGCAAACCCACACAGTCGTTTGGAAACCTTTAATTACCATTTCTAAATCAAGAGAGTTCATGTAGAAATCCAGACTGCCTGACTTGCTTGAAAAATTGGATGATCTTTCTCCACGGGGAACGAGGAGAAAGAAGCAATTCCCAGCACAGGCTCTGGCAGAAAGACCCTCTCCCCTGCTTCTCTGGTGCACGTGACAGGCGTCTGGCTTGTCCTCTGGCCTCCAGCACCGCGGGCCAGCACCTCTCCCCAGAATCACCTCCCAGTGGACTTACTACATGCATGCACAGTAGCTGTTTCTCTAAAACGTGTAACTAGTTTTCAAAGAGCGGTATGTGCACATGGGTGAAAAGGCACACGATGTGAAAGGATGTACAGTGGAAACCGAGTCTTACTCCCAGTCTGGACGTCCCGGCCCCTGTCGCAGCAGCCAGTCCCTTTTGTGTTTTAATGAAGACAGAGGCTTGTCTGTGGAGACAGGAACCACTTGTCACTTTTCATCCCCCCAGTCACTTCCTGTACAGGCAGACCTCATTTTATTGTGCTTTGCAAACAGCGCGGTTTTGACAGATTGAAGGTTTGTGGCAACCCTGCATTGAGCAAGTCTCTTGGCACCATTTTCCCAACAGCATTTGTTCACGTCATGTCTCTGTCATGTTGTGATAATGTTCATAATATATCCAGCTTATTCATTATTGCATTTAGTATGGCGACCTATGGTCAGAGATGATGACTCGCCGAAAGCTCAGATGATGGTTATCGTTTTTTCACAATAAAGGTTTTTTTAATTAAAATCCGTACATTATTTTTTTAGACATAATACTGTGGAACACTTGATAGATTACAGTATAGTGTCGACATAACTTTTATATGCACTGCGAAACCAAAAACCTCAGTGAACTCACTTCATTGCGATACATGCCATATCGCGGTGGTCTGGACTGGAACCCGCAATATCTCCCCAAGTCTATGCCCGCACATGTCTTTTCATTTTACAGTAATACGTTGATCGTTCCATATCAGTCATCCCCAAAATATGTTGAATATTCAAGTATTCATAAAACCCCTGGGTTAATTGGGGAAATGTTACTATAGGTTTTTTTTGGGGGGGGGGATTTTCTTTTTAAGTAATCTCTACACCCAACACGGGGCTTGAACCCACAACTCCGAGATCAAGAGCCACACACTCCACTGACCAAGCCAGCCAGGCGCCCTGGAAACATTACTATTCTTATCTCAAAATTAAGACTGTTGGGGAATGGATTGGTTGAAGGATTTTTGCCCAGGGAGTAGGACTGGAAAGCAAGTCTTCCAATTCCTACCCCAGTGTGTTTTGCTCTGAGTTGTACAGTTATTTGAAATTGCTGTTTATCTGTGTGGTGGAGGCCAGGAACGGTGTCCTCCCTTGTTCACGGCTTATAATTTATACAAAGATATGTAAGTCCTGCCCGAAGATGGGGGTAGAGGGTCTCCTCCAAACATATCTGGAGAGTTTGGGCCTTTATGCCCCACTGCAGTCACGGAGATTGCCACCATATGCAAAAGTGAATCAGGAAGACTTCAAACTAACACATTGATTTCAAATGCTGCAGAGACTGTTACAACAGAAGATAGCTCCTTCCGAGCTCCCACTTCCAAAGTTCAAGTTTTATACAGCTGCATGTTGTCTGCTATAGACCTTTTACCTCCCAGCAAGCAAGACAGGAGTCCAGCTCAGAAGTCTGTTCATGTAGTCAGGATTTACCATGAGACACAGGGTATCTTATCAGTGGAAGAGGGTTGGAAAGTTGTGAACATAAGACAAAAGAAGTTTGGGATTTTACGCTCTCTTGAGAGGTGAATGCTAGATTTCACAGTAGCTTCACAGAAGCCCATTTTATTTGCTAAGATATTGTTCTGGTAGTCAAGTATGTCCTGCCCTCCTACTTTGAAAAGATAAGGATGTCTTAGAGTGAATATGTACCATTATTGTTAAAGAGGGCAAACATGCCTCAGAGTAAACGAGATCCAGCTTTGCGAGTAGATATTAAACGTTCTCTTTGTTTTTTTTCAGGGACACGTGGCCATCAAGAACCATGAGCAACCCATTTGCACATCTAGTTGAGCCTTTGGATCCTGCACAACCAGGAAAGAAATTCTTCAATTTGAATAAATTGAAGGATTCAAGATATGGTAGGTACCTGGCTCTCCCATGTAATTGTTCTCACAGCAGTTAGAGTCTCATTTGCATAATAATTAGGCTGTGTAATTAATTAATTAGCCTTTAGGAGAGTTAGAGGGAGTAGCAGAAATGGCCAAATGGTCTTGGATTAATTATACAAACACACACACACCTTTCTTACATTGCCCATTTTTAAGTAAGTAATAATGATTATATACATGTGACATTTATATAACAATTATAGAATATAGAGTGTTTGTACATATATATTATATTATTTAATCTGTATAACAACCCTATGAGGTCATGTTTATAAAATGTAAGAAGTCCTGAGGAAGCTGAGGCCCAGAGAGGGTCAATGCCATGATCATGTGGATAGCAGAATTGGACAAAAACAGGTCTTTTTTATTCCAAATCCTCTGCCTTTCTCCCTTTGCACTCTGATCTTTTCCAAATAATACTAGGGGAATAATTTTCATAGAGCAGGATAAAACATTGTTTTATAAATAAACAAAATAGTCTTTCTTACAAATTACCATTGTTTTATCCTCAGACCTATTATCAGGGGTCATCATACATGATGTTTAGGCTCGTATTTCCTTTGAAAGGTACATGTGACTGGTCTTAATTACAATAGTTGCAAAGGAATTATTTTCTCATTTCTTAAATGCTAGTTTTCATAAGAAATATTACTTTGTGTGTGTTACTTTCCAACACATAATACAGTAAATATCTAGATTGACCTCTTTCGTGATAACTTAAGGGAAACTGTTTTTGGAATCCAAGGTAAGGCAGCAATTTATTATGAAAGAATTAACTATAATATTTATTTTACCTATTTTGCCTAGTGGGTATTTTCGAGTACCAAATGTCTTAACCCATTCCCTCTTTCCCTGTTGGAAGAGTAGTCTGATGCCTTGTATCGAGTTTATATAGAGATTGGCTTTAACTAGCTCTTAATGAGAAGGTGTCTCATGGCTTTTGTTTGTTTTGTTTTGCTTTCTCCTTTTTGCCTAGAACGCTTACCATTTTCTATCAGAGTTCTCCTGGAGGCAGCCATTCGGAACTGTGATCAATTTTTGGTGAAGAAAAATGACATCGAAAATATCCTAAATTGGAATGTCATGCAGCATAAGAACATAGAAGTGCCATTTAAGCCTGCCCGCGTCATCCTGCAGGACTTCACGTGAGCCTAATGTCACTTCACTCCCCTCTTCACTGCCTCCCTTGTCAGCCTTTAGAGAAAGCTTCACACACACACACACACACACACACAGTGCCTGTATAATTTGTCACCCAATATCCAGACCCTTTTGAAAAAGTAAGGAGTCTGTTATCCTGGACAGCAAGAAATTATCTCGGACACATTGGGATGTGTAGTCACTTTGCCTTTTCCAATGGCAGAGGTCATTATCTGTGGTCTCGGAGCTCTTAGCCTTAAGTATACTAGCAGAAGGTGGAAGAAATTGCATGGAGTAGGGCTATCTTGGAATCTTCTCTCATATCCTGTCACCCACATAGACAGTTTTGAACAGCTGTCCTGTTCTAACAGTGATGTGCTGTCCCCTTAGAGGTGACTTATAGGTCACAAGGCCTGACCTGTTGTCATTAAGCCTCAGTTCACATCCTGCTATTCCCAGGAGTCCTTACTCCCCATCATGGCCTGCTGTTTTTAGACACTACCTTTCCATTTTTAAAAGATGTTATTTTTTTCCTTCTAGAGACCAAATTTCATCTTCCTAGAGGACAAATTTTACTCTCTAAAATAATAAAAAGGAAAGATTCACCTAGTCTAAATTTGATTCATAGCATACTTTCCTAATTTACATCCATTTCTTTAAATTTGGTCTGACGGTGGAGGTCCATGTATCTTCTCTAGGTCTTTGTCGCCCCACCATGTGAATGGGACTCAGCCATGGCAGTAACGGTCCCAGGGTTTTTAAGTGCCTGCTTTCCCACGGTCTCTGTTGAACCCTATTTGTTGTTACTTTAATGCAATGACAACACTGCATGTAGAGCTACTCAGGGCACTTACTACCAATGTCTGCTCAAGGAAAGGTGTTTAGAAACTTCCACTTTTCTAAGTCATCCAGTGTTCGCCCCACTGATGAAACTGTCTCATGGCCAGTATTGTCAGCGGAGATCAAAGCTGACGAATCCAAGGAACCTCGTTCAACAGTTTTGTCTTCTGCTTAACGCTCTTTTCTTAGGGGTGTGCCAGCGGTGGTTGACTTTGCTGCCATGCGTGATGCCGTGAAAAAGTTAGGAGGAGATCCAGAGAAGATAAACCCCGTCTGTCCTGCCGACCTTGTAATTGATCACTCCATCCAGGTGGATTTCAACAGAAGGTGAGAGATTAGGATGAATACTTGAGTTTTCTCTTTTGTGCAAAATCTCAGCGTTCAAGTCTTCTTTGTGTGTGTATGTAGATAAATAAAAGAAGAAAATCTTTAGAAGGTGTATTCAGAAAAACTCAAACTTACTATAGATTTTCCAGGGAAGATTTTGGGGCGGAGGGAGTAGGTTGTTTTTTGGGTCTTTTAATGTATGGTTTTTTTCTTTTTATTTCTTCTGGGGCCAGGCTGAAGGAGAAAGCAGCTATCTGGTGATCACAGAAGCTCAAAAGGGCAAGTGGGAACCCATAATATCTTTTGAGGCTTAGGTCAGGCCAGGCATAGAATCATTTCTCCTCACAGTGACATTGATCAAAGCAAGTCACCCAGTCGAGCCCTAAATTCGGGGCGGGGAGTACTGTTGCAGAAGTAACTGCAGGATTACACAGGGAGGGCAACCAGGTACTGCTAGAAGAATAACTAAATAGTTATTATTAACTATGAGTGGGGAAAGAAAGAACTATACCACATTCAGTGCTGGGGAAATTAATTGTTTGGTAGAGAGAACAATGCCTGTGAATTAAAGCATTAATATTTTTAATAATAAATCATCAAAAAATTCAGAAGAAAATTTGTGTCAAATGTCTTGTGGAGAAAGACCTTTCTAAATCTAAAAGCAATGAATAAAACAAAAAAGAACAAAGAACTATCGTTTTAATCACTTCAAAATTAACAGTAAATATCTTAAAAAAAGATTTGCCACAAATATGACAGAGGGTTAGTACCCTTAATGTATAAACAGTGTGTATAATCCATTAAAAAATAGTAAAACCCAGCAGATAGATGGGCAAAGGAAAGTGGACATTTCACAATAAAAGGAAAAGCAACAGTAAACACTATATAAATCCTTTTCAACTTCGGAAGTAATAAAAAAGTAGATTAAATCCTTGAGATACCATTTTCTCTTATCAATATAGTTAAGATTAGAAAATAAACACTATTAATTATAAAGGTGTCATGAGGGAGACACTTTTTTGCACTGCTGATTATACTGTAAATTAGGAATGATGAAAGCCGTGTGTATGAAGATTATTAGAAATTGCCATATCCTTTGTCCTGAGCAGTACCCCTTCATAGATAATCTGAAATTCAGGAGTAGCTTCAGGACTAAATAGTATTCATTAAAGTATTATTTATAATAATGGAAACCTAGAAGCACTCTTACTGTCCATCAAAGGTGAATGATTTATTAAATTATGGTATGTCCTTAAAGTGATTATTAGGTAACATTTACCGTTATAATTCTAAAGTGTTCGTTAACACTTGGAACGTGCTCGTGCCGTAGCTCAGTGAGCCAGATACAAATGCGTGTACAGTGTGATCTCAGCTAGATGAATAGTTATAAAAATATTAAAAATTGGAAAAAGAGGTGACAAACTGCTAAATGATTTATCTCAGGGATTGTAGCTGTTCTTTATTTTGACAATAAGAAGCTATGGTTTTTGTAATAAAAAGTCATTTAAGAATATGAAGCAAACCATTCAAAGTGGAACAAAAAACCTTGCTTCCTTGGGGGATTTAAGTGGGTTCCATACAGCCTCGAGAACTGTGGTAACTGGCCGTTCTCAGATTAATGTTGCCAATATCCAAACCAGATAAATTCAGGATAAAAAGAAATCTGCTTTGTCCCCTGAATTGACGGTTCTTGGAACAAATGGTCCTCAGCAGCTGCTCCCTTTCCTTTGGACTCTAACCTCATCCTTAGGCAACTTGTCTTTTGTTTTTTCCCCTTAAATCACATGAACTCAATTTAATGGTTTGGTGTCAAAGGGAAAAATTAAAAATACATACACAAAATGTTACTCTATTTGAGAATAAGGATATTTCCTAACACCCCACTTCAGAAGTTCTAAAAGGAGCCTCACAAAATCATGGGCAACTTTATGTTTCTTGGAGATTCTCACTGGTGTTAATGACTTAGCTTTATTTCACTGCCTGGAAGGTGAAAGTACTGGTGAGGACAGAATTGTAATTGTTTTAATGTCTGAAGTCTTTTGACTCAAAATTCAAAGAGCTCCTATTAAGTATGTAATACTTAATAATATTACTTAGTTATTAATATTACTTAATATTATTACTTAATATTATTATTACTTAATAATTTAAGTATTATTAAGCATTAAGTAATATTAAATATTACTTAATAGTAATAAATATTATTAATACTTAATAATATTAAGTACTAAGTATGAATCTGGGTCATCACAAAGTTCAATGTGATTTATTTTTCCTCTTTAAACCTTGAAATTCATCAACTCTGGTTTCAATTTTTTATGGACCCTTTTCATTTAAACTGCAGTACTGAAAACATTATGAAAACCACAAAGTCCGGGGGTGGGGGGAGGGGAGGGGAGGAGGACTTTGATCCAAACTGTATCCAAATCTAGCAAACGCTTTTTTTTTTTTTTTAATTAAAGACAACATTTCTGTTAGAAGTGTTTTCATTGGTGCTGTTTTGTTTTTATTGCTCGGGTTTGGTTTTGCAATTTGACCTCCCAGTCTCTTTTTTCATTTTTGTAAGGAATTAAATGTGATATGTCTCAACTTTTGTGGAACTGTGAGCTATGGGCTGATTTCCAGCTATTTCCAGAAATTAGCTAGAAAAACTGTGGAAGGGGTGCTCAGATGATAAATATTCTCATTTAAGTCTTTCTGAGTTCTTTGCCTGGTTTGAATAATAGTAATTGGCCTCACCATTTTTAGGAATAGAAGGTCTAACTAACTCATTATTATAAAGTTTTTCAAAGTTATCTCAGAAAACCTTTTTTTAAAAAATCCCAACAAGAATATCATAACAATTTCTGACCAGATTTCATGGGTATGGAAACTATCTCCTCTGTAAATACTGTTTGTGAATTTCTGAAGTACCACTAAATGTAATACTCAGAAACTTTGATATACATCCAAATCTGAATTCAAATTATGTAACTAAGGAGAAATTTCCTCTTTAGTCCGTGAGGCCTTTCATGTTCAGAGACCTTATTAAAAGCTCAATCGATCAGTGAATTAAGGGAAGTTCTGAGTGGTGGAAAAATCCGAATTCTAGGTCTGTTTATTCATTCCAGGAACTAGAACTGTTAATTTTAGCCAAAAAAAGATGTTTTGTTTTAATGAGAAAATGGGTTTTTACCTGGAATTAACCCATCTTAAAACAGCCTAAGCATTTCTGGCTTCTGCTTGTCCTGTGAGTATGTTGTTTACGTCAGACTGACGTGCCAGCATTCTCTGGGCTGAATGTCACCCTTCCAACCCTGCTTCTCTGCTGTGAGAAGCTCTGATGTCCTCCCAGTGCTGGAGGCAAGAGGGTAAGGGACCCCGACTGGTCATCCACAGGTGTTCTGAGTAGAAGAACTAGGGGAGCCAGAGGCAGGGCTCTTTATGATTAAGAGCAATGTCCCAAGATTAGAAGAGAGAAATTAAAGAACACAGGACTTAAGTGCAGTTGGTAAATGTAGTAACCATGGAGAAGGAAGCAAATCATCCTGACCCGGGGAGTCCAGAGGGTTCTGCCGGGAGTATCACTTGCTCCAGGTCCTGAAGGGGGTTTACAAGGATGGAAGCGCTGGAAAAGGCACTCTACCCAGAGAATGGAGCATGAGGGACGTGAGGTTTGGGAGAGTCTGAGGGCTTCAGGGTGCCTGCAGCTAAAGAAAGTTTGGACCAGGAGATAGGAGAGGACTTATAAAGGAAGTTTGAGGTCACACAGGAGGACTTTGTTTTTTAAGGCAAGGGATTCGTATTTTATTTAGAAAATGGGAAGCCATTGGCAGGTTCCAGGTGGATCCTGGTGATCTGTGTTTTAGAGAATGGATTCTGGCGACGGTACAAAGGTAGGCTGAGTAGACTGACAGAGGAGCCAGTTAGGCTATTTCTGGAATAAATGCTTCGATAGCTGTAAAAACTAAGTGGCGGGAGGGGAGGTCATTAGATGATATGGACAGATGCAGATGGGGGTGAGGATGAGATTCAGGGAGGAAGCTCATGCATTAGGCTTTGACCCGTTGACTGTGTGGTGTCCGAGGTATTCCTGATGCACATGCCCAGCATATTTGGAAGTGTGGATGAGGACCTGGTGAGACAGGTGGGAGTTGGAGGGATGGAGCCCTCAGTGTACTAGTGAGAAGGAGATGAGTACCTTGAGGAGGAGCTGCACCTGGTCCAGAGGGTCCAGAGGCTCTGCTGTTCCGGTGGCAGCATTCTTGTCCTGCCTCGTTCCCCTGTGTTGGCATCTCTCCTTTCTCTCTTTCTACCTTTTGCGTTTCTCTAGCACATAGGCACACTCACAGACATTCATACTCGACATCAGGGATCAGCACATTTTTTTTAGGACCAATAGTAAATAGTTTAGATTTTGCTGGCTACATACTGTCTCTGCTCACATATCCTTTTGTTTTGTTTTGTTTTTACAACCTTTACAAATGTAAAAATTATTGCATGCTTCATGGCCAAACACGTGTAGGTATTGGGCCGAATTTGGCCTATGGAGCTGGAATCTGTGGCCACCCGCTCCAGGGCACCCTCGGGAACGGATTCCATTAAAGCACCTGCACTTACCTTGGAGACTGTTCACACCTACAGAAAACAGTGTGGTAACTGAGTAAATTGTCGAGTAAATGCTAAGTGCTTCCAGTCCTTTTTTGCCCAAGGAGCACCTACCTGTCTTTATCGGGCTGACTCCACATGTCCTTCAGACTGCATCCGTGTCACTTTCCTCTGGAAGGCAGCCCCACCCCCAGTCTGAATCTGTGACCTTTTCTGAGTATTCCCCTGGCACCTTGTACGCCCTGCACTGTGGCACTGATAGTCACACTCTTAGAATTGCCTGCTTGCTTCTCTGCACCGCTCGCCAGGCTCTGAGCACCAAGTGGGCAGGGCACGCGCTGCTCTTGCGCCCTTGTACTCCCAGCCGGTGGCACAGGGTAGGCTCTGTGGGTCATTAGTAAGTGAAGGAACAGCATGGATGAAAAGTAGAGAACGGCGGTCAGGGGACAGGTACCAGGGCCATCAGACCTGGGCTCAGATGATGGCTCGATCGTCGACAAATGCCTGGCCTTGGACAGGTTAGCTCACCTCTCTGCCTCGGCTCCTCTTCCGCGCACGGGGTAAGAGTGGTACCTCCATGAAGGATGATGGTGATGCCTGATGAGTTCGTGCGTCTAAAACACGTAAAGCCTGTGACATGATCCTGCACTGTGGCTCCAGCTGCCAGGGTTCCAGTTCCAGTTCCAACATCTACTAGCTGTGTGGTCTTGAGCAAGTCTCTTAACCTCTCTGTGTCTCAGTTTCCTCTTTTGAAAAATTGGCTGTTTGTGGCATCTAACTTACAGGGTTGTTATGGAGACTAGATGAGAAAATACATTTTAAATATTTAGAATAGTGGCTCGTTCCTTCTAAAGTCGGTAAGCGTTAACTACCAATTAATGAAGTGTGACTTGGGTCTTAGCTATTAATTCTACTATCCTTTCCTGTGTTCAGTATACAGTTTATAAGTGCCTTCCATGTGCCAGACCTGCAAAGTCTAAATAGGGTTTATTCTACCTTGACTCAAAACAATGTACGTAATTTGATTATAAAAATCCTGGAGAAGCTTCTTGATGCCCTGCTCTGCCTGTGTCATTCCTGATGGACTGAACGACTTTGAGTAAACCTCAGCATGTAATCTGTGCCTTAGAGATGTTCTTGGGTAGCACCATCCTCCTCGGAAACCTCTGTCCGAGAGCTAGGAGATTGCGATTCTCTAAATGCCTGTGCCTGCTGGCATTGCTGGATCCCTGTCTCCAGAAACAGAGGAACATGCCAGCCCGGGCCTGGCTCAGCTCAGAGAGGTGTTGTAATGAAGTCACTCATGGAAGGAATACAGAAACAAGGGTCCTTTCGGAGCGTGTGGGTGGTTCAGTCGGTTAAGTGTCTGCCTTCAGCTCAGGTCCTGATCCCAGGGTCCTGGGATCGAGCCCTGCATTGGGCTCTCTGCTCAGCAGGGAGTCTGCTTCTCCCTCTCCCCCTGCCTGCCGCTCCCCTGCTTACACTCTCTCTCTGTGTCAAATAAATAAATAAATAACTTTAAAGGAAAAAAAAAGAAAAGAAACAAGGGTTCTTTCAATATCTAAGCTGTTGTCATCATAAATGTCTAGAGTCTGTTCCTAAAAGCCAGGCTTTGTGTTTAAATTAGTTTCAACTTAAATTGACTTAATATTCACTACTCACCACATTTTAAGGTATTGTAGGGATCAACTGACCCAAATAATAATTATTCTTTTTACTTTTGCCGGTTCCCACCTATTTCCCATGTGAATGAATGCATCAGTACCGCCCAGCAAGCCTGTGGGCAAAATTTCCAGTGTGTTTGTTTATCACCGATGAGTTCGACTGATAACATTTTAAGCCTTAAAATTTATACATTTAGCTTTTTTCTCTGACAGGACAGACAGTTTACAGAAGAATCAAGACCTGGAATTTGAAAGAAATAGAGAACGATTTGAATTTTTAAAGGTATGGGCGGAGTTTGGTTCCATTGGTTGTTTCTCTATATACGTGGGTACAAGGAGAGGAGCCAAGGAGATGGGCTGCGTAGAAACGCACTGGGTATTCATCGTGTTCTTTCCGTTCTCGATCCTAGTGGGGTTCTCAGGCTTTTCGCAACATGCGGATTATCCCCCCTGGCTCAGGAATCATCCACCAGGTGAATCTGGAGTATTTGGCGAGAGTGGTATTTGATCACGATGGCTATTATTACCCAGACAGCCTCGTGGGCACGGATTCGCACACTACCATGATCGATGGTTTGGGTGTCCTCGGCTGGGGTGAGTATCGTTCCAGGTTCCTATTCCATACATGCTATGGAACATATAGAACATATTCCATATGTTCTATAGCGTGTAGCTTGATTTACACCGATACCAAAACATCCCGAGAGCATGACTTTGCATGATCTTTTGTCTTTTGTTTACTGCTGGATTTCCAGTGCCTAGAAAAGTATCTCATGCCTAGTAAGCACTCAATAATAATGTTTGGAAGAGTGAACTGGAGTAAAGGTTCGTGTCATTTAGAATAAATGCAAATCACCTGAGCTGTTTGTTGAAAATGGAGACTCCCGAACCCCATTCTGCACTTGGTATAGAATCAAGGGGATTGTGATACAGGTGTTCTGTCTGAGAAACACTTGTTAAAAATTCTTTAGAGGGAAATAGAGAAAAGATAGCTGTTCTATATAGAACCCAGATCTGCACTAGTAAAGCACTGTAATGGGGTTGGATTATGCTTGAGGGATGGAGTGAAGCACACTGAAAGCTTCTTCCATCCCACCTTCCTTGCAGGAGTGGGTGGAATCGAAGCAGAAGCCGTCATGCTGGGCCAGCCCATCAGCATGGTGCTTCCGCAGGTCATTGGCTACAAGCTGATGGGAAATCCCCACCCTCTGGTGACATCCACTGACATCGTGCTCACCATTACCAAGGTAACGATGGGCTGCTGCCTCTTCCGTGCTCTTGGACCGTCTCGGGGACAGACGGGAGCAAATGCAGGACGGAGTCCCTCTTGGTTTCCATGTGCTCTAGGAAACAGTATGTTGATGATTTTTAAAAAGAAGTGAGATAGGGGAGAGTTCTGTGGTTACGTTTTAGACATTTATGTTCATTTTAGTCTTCCGTGGCTGCGTGGATCCTTTTCTTCAAAAAAATATTTTGAAAGTGTGAAAGAGTTCAAATACACAGAAGTTAAAATGGCATTCATAGGCCCCACCACCTAGACTTAACAGATGGTAACATTTTGCCACATTTGCTTCCAAGCTCTCCCTGTGGGTATATTTTTTAAGAAATAAAATGAAATATTTATGGCTAAAGCCATCCTCCGCATTCCTAGAAATAACCGCTATCCCAAGGTTGTAAGACTCATTCCCAAGCGCGTGTTTATACTTTGACTACATTTTTCCACACGGTTCTTTATGTGTAAATAACAAACTGCTTCTGTGAATTTAAGGTCTGACTTTTTAAATTCCCTTCTCTGTATTCGAAGTTACATTATTGTAACAGATGTTTCTCCACGCTGGAAATAGTACTTTTTTTTCTTTTTCTTTAGCTTTTGCAAGAAATAATCTTGTGTGTGTGTGTGTGTGTGTGTGTGTGGTTTGCTTGCTTTGCAAAAGGACAAGAGTTTCATTTTGCAAGATTATTAGGAAAGTGATACTTTTTTATTATCACAAACGTATTTTTTTTCTGGTTGTATAGTTAGGAGGCTTGGAGTGTTAGGGATAGCTACTATCCTGTTAAAGGCCAAAAAATGTTTCTCTGTGATACAGTCTTTATGGAATTTGGAATTGCATTTGTTTGAATACTGTAGTTTATCACAGATATCTTTGCATTGTTCTCCAATGTAGAATAACATAGGACTTGCCCACAGAATGTAGCAGAAGTCCACCTAATCTAAAGAGCCTGTCTGTGCGGTTGTCCACACAGTCAGTGAAACTGGCTTCATGCAGGGCCAGGTGAGCCACGGAGGCCCCAGCCCTGGCTGATGGCATGTCTGGAAAAGAGATGGGAGTCAGACTGGCTAGATCTTTTGGTTACAATTAACTTGTTCAGGAAATGTGTTCATTATACCCTTGAAAATAAGCCTCTTAATTACTCAACTAACGCAAGACTAGGGTGAAAGAATTTATTTAATTTTTAGCACTTCTAGGTGCTTCCAGTGATCTCATTAGAGAAAAAGTCCTTCTCATTGTGGAAAACTTTTATTAATGTTATTTGTGTTTTGGGCATTCGTTTTTGTTTTTTGTTTTTTGTTTTGGTCATAATTGTTTGACATAATTTTAGATTTACAGGAGAGTTGATGTAAATACAGATAAAACAGGGAGTTCCTGTTACCTTTCTCCCAGCTTCCCCGAAGGTTAACATTTCACATAACCATGGTACATTAATCAAAATGAAGAACCTTGGTACGACACTATTAACTAACTAGAAACTTCTCCAGTTTTTTCAGTAATGACCCTTTTCTGTTCCAGAATCCAATCCTAAATTCCCCATATTTAGTTAGCATTACTTTTTAAATTTTATTTTTTAAAGTAATCAAAAATACGTTGGGCCAGTTTATCTTTTATGTTTACTCACCAGGCTAGTTTATAAGAATTACAAAGTGCTAGTTCTGCATTTGAAAGATGGGCTGTTGAGTCTGAAGCTTTTCTCTTGTTCTGCTGCTCAGCACCTGCGCCAGGTGGGGGTAGTGGGCAAATTTGTGGAGTTCTTCGGGCCAGGAGTAGCCCAGTTGTCCATTGCTGACCGAGCTACGATTGCGAACATGTGTCCAGAGTATGGAGCCACTGCTGCCTTTTTCCCGGTTGATGACGTTAGCGTCAAGTACCTGGTGCAGACAGGTAAGTGCAGACCCGTGAGAGCAGAAGGCCCTGGGTCAGGCGTCATGGAACTCGGAGGATCAGAGCGCTGCCTTCTGCCTCTGTCCCTCGGAGTGCACAGGGTCACATTTATTGGTTTTTTTTTTTTTTTTTTTTCTCTACGGAATCAAAATGGTTGTTGGGATTTCAGAAGCTATGACATAGACATGGTGTGGCCAATAGAAAAAGCTCAGATATTCTGGAAGCCTCGGTGTCTGTACTGGTCTTCTTCTACTAGTTATTTGACGGGAAGCAAGTCATCTTACTAACGAAGGTGTGCTCTCGTAATGACCTAAGCCTGAGGTCCTCTGAATGAAGGACGATGACCAAAGAGAGGGGGAGTATTTACAGGTAGGACCAGAATCTGCTTCAGAAATAGTCCAGATCAGTTAATGACCCCTAGTAAACAGCAGCATCAGCCAGAGAGTCAGAGTATTAGACAGAAAGTCGAAATACCAGCAAAGCTTTTAGTGTGTGTATAAGGGAAATTCACCTTACTTGTGCAATTGCTGGTGGAGAAAGTAATTAACCTCTATTACTTGTTATTTCTTAAAATACCCATTTAGGTCGTGATGAAGAAAAAGTAAAGCAGATGAAAAAGTATCTTCAAGCTGTAGGAATGTTTCGGGATTTCAGTGACTCCTCTCAAGACCCAGACTTTGCCCAGGTATGAGAGAGTGCATTTCCTTTCCCTTGAGGCTGTGATTTTAGTTGTGTATGTTTTTTTCTGAGGGGACGTACTTGTAGGAAATTAGTCACTGCCAAGTCATCACAGAAGAACAAGGCTGTAAAAGACTGAAGCAATTAAGAAGATAAGGAATTATAAACATAAAATAACTTCTTCCTTTTCTCCTGGCCATTGGGTTGAGTGTGTGACCGCTTTCTGACCTACTGATTGACCCCCTCGTGTGGAAGACCTTTGAAGAAGGGCTTCACCAGCAGGAGCAGGGCTGTTTAAAGGCTCGGCTCAGCACTGTAGATGGAAAAGAAATGGGGGTTAAGCAGAGCAATTAGTTCTGGGTTATCCAGTGACTTACCTTCATTCATTTCTGGGGAGCAAACTGAGTCCACATTTTTCTCAACAGGCAAGCCCAGAGGGTCACCTAGATGTGGGAGCCTGGTTTTGTTTCATGGCGTACTGAGGGAAGGAAATACTCGACTACACCCAGGCCCATTGCCTGGCATTGATGACTGAATGGTGGCATCCCACCAGCTCTACACTTTAGAAAAAAGTACAATGGTTTATGTATCACTTTTGTAGAAAACCCGTCTCAGACTAAGCTAGGCATTAGAAAGGATGCATTAGCTGCTTTGCAAAGATGAATGCCTAGAAGACGATGGCCAGCAGCTCGGCCCACTCCCTGGTCTCTCCGAGAGGTGACAAGGTTCCCTGCCTGTCCCATACCACTTACGTGCCCATCCTGACCTTTGGAAATTCATTCCTAAAGTATGAAGAACACTGAGTCCTTGTTTGTGAATGTGATGGTTTAGTTTGTTGTTGTGGTTGTGGTGTTTTCGGTTCTCGGGCCCAGCTTGCGTTTTCTTTCTGAGGGTACAGTGTCAGCTCTTGAGTTCCTTCTCTTTCGGGTGGACAGGTTGTGGAATTAAATTTGAGAACGGTCGTGCCTTGCTGCAGTGGACCAAAAAGGCCTCAGGACAAAGTTGCCGTGACTGACATGAAAAAGGACTTTGAGAGCTGCCTCGGAGCCAAGGTAGGGCCGGGGAGAAGCATATGGAGGTCCCCCGACCCAGGCCACACCCCAAGTCTTAGAGCCCACGCTGCTTTCCACCCACCAGCGATGAAGCTTCCCGAAGCCTGACGCTGAGGGCATTTCCTCTCCATCGTGAAGTCCTTGGTGCCTCTCCCGTTAGCCAAGAGCCACGCAGCTTCCTCAGAGCCCTTTACCGTCTGTGAACACAACTCAGCCCACCTTTTTAAAAGCACACCTGCTTTTCATATGACTCTCATCACACTGTGCATTCGACTTGCCCCAGCTTTTCTGGCTGTTGTACTTTCACTCATGCCCTGCCTCCACCCACCTGCATGGTTCCGCCCCCTCCCTTCATGTCGGGGTCCATCAGTCTCCACAGCATGGCCTCACATCTCAGAGCAGAAAGTCATTGGTCCCTCGTTTGAACCTTCATGGCATTTGATCTGAAACCCTTGGATGGCATCCATGTTCTTAAACTTACATTGCTGGTCCTTCATATTATTTGCAGGGCTGACTTCCCTTATTGGACCGTATATTTGAGTAGAGGATTTGTGTCAGAATCACCTTCGTACTCCACAAAGTACCTAGCATAACGTCTTGTACGCAGTAGGTTTTCAATGAACATCTCCCCAAATGATGATTAAGATATGTGATAAGTTTTATTCTTGGGCCACGAGCATGATACCACATAAACGTTCAGCTGTATTTGATTAGCCTTACTGACCATGATTAGTCGAGTCTGGCCAGAAGGACACATTTTTCTAAATTTCCATCATGTTAGAATCAGTGGCCTTGGTTCATATCCATGAAACTCTACAATAATGTCATCGGGTTTAGTTAGACTCACTTGGAACTAAATTTGTAATTGTAGCATTTTCGTTTTTGTGATGAGAAGAAAGTAATTGTTAATAGGACTTCAAAGCAGAGTAAGAGTCAGAAATTATGACTGCCTTTTATAAAGATTTAAAAATAATGGGGATACCTGGGTGGCTCAGTCAGTTAAGCATCTGCCTTCGGCTCAGGTCATGATCCCAGGGTCCTGGGATCGAGTCCCATGTCGGCTCCCTGCTCAGTGGGTAGCCTGCTTCTCCCTCTCCCTCAACCCCTCCCCCTAGCTTGTGCGCACTCTCTGTATCTCAAAAAAAAAAAAAAAAAAAAAATCTAAAAATAAAGAGGACTTTGATTTTTCTGTATAGCATTTCAGAGTTCACTGGCTGAGATATTTATGTTTTGTTAAAAATTGGCTTTTAAAATTATAGTTACCAAGGTATTTCTTTTTTCTTCTAAAGTGAGAACATTTCACTGTGTTTTTTTTTTTTCTTGCATTTTTTTTTTCTTCCCACAGCAAGGGTTTAAAGGATTCCAGGTTGCTCTGGACCATCATAATGACCATAAGACGTTTATCTATAATACTAGCGAGTTCACCCTTACTCATGGTTCTGTGGTCATCGCTGCCATTACTAGCTGCACAAACACCAGTAATCCATCCGTGATGTTAGGAGCAGGTGAGCGCATCTGAATCCCTCCCCGTGCTGATGTGGACATGTGGGCGGAAATCTTTCAAGACATGATCCTGGGGCTTACCTGAATCTACGCATAGTTCCCCGAACCTTGTCTTTTCCAGATGCAAAGATTTGTTGGCCCAGAAGTGTTTACACAATAACGGGTGTCCAAAGCAAAGTATTTAAAGTAGAATACATAATGCATACTAGTCTTTAGAATTAACGCAGGAAATAAGTAGAGGAAAGAAAAAATGAATTTCCGGTAAAGCTTAGAATCTTGTGTCAGACTCTAGAAGAAAGAAAACTGTTTTCAGTTCACAGATTAGTCTCTGTAAAACCCCTGATAGTTTTTGTACAGTGGACTTCAGTCTGTCTTAGAAGTATTGTAAGTGCATCTGAATTAGGACACAGGGCACTGGTTGATAAAACTTAACTTGGCTGTTGCGCAATTCTGGTCAATAGTTAATATTTACGTACAGAGTTTTGTTAGAAGTCTCTTTCATGTCCAGATTTTTTGATCATTCCCAAGAGTTCCTGTTGTGTCCGTAGACCAAAGATCATCCATCGAGGAGTTTTTTTTTTATAAAGTGCACAAGTACATAAGAAAACCTTCTTCGTCCAAGAATTCATCTGTCGATCCCTCAGCTTTTCACGTCTGGAGCAAACAAGTCTCCTTAAGTCACCAGCTTGTCTATGGCCTTTTGTGCCTTTTTACCCCCACTCTTCATTTCTTTCCAAATTCTGTGACATGTCATAAGAGAGCACCCAGTGTCTCTGTGATAGTCTCTGTATTTGCCAAAATTCCAGTGGCCTAGAGCTCTTGATTTTCTACTTCAGAAGAAATACCTGGGGACTAGATTCTTACTCAAGACTGACTGCACTCCTCACCAACCATTACACAGTTCATATCCTTTCAGAAAGGGCCCTACCAATTTTTTTCCATCCAAATAAAATGTAATTAGAAAGATTGCTTCACCCTCCAAAAGTTAAAAACTTATTCTGTAATATATTCCTAAATGTTTTTAGGTTTATCTCTTTAAAAAAAAAAAGCCTATCTTTTCGTTTCCATTTTGAGTTTACCGCGTTCGTGTAAATGACTTTGGGCCAGTGAGCTGTTGATTAGTGCTAGGCAGCAGAGATCGCAGACAGCGCCATGGACGGGGCTTTGTCAGGGGTGGCAGGTGACGCAGACCAAGGGGTGGGTCTCTTTCCCGAACCCGCCCTGGCACCTAGAGTGGGCGGCCACCCCACGCTGTCTCGGTGTTTACCATTTCACAGGACTGTTAGCAAAGAAAGCTGTGACTGCCGGCCTGAACGTGAAGCCTTACATCAAAACTAGCCTGTCTCCTGGAAGCGGGGTGGTCACCTACTACCTGCGAGAGAGCGGGGTCATGCCGTTTCTGTCCCAGCTGGGGTGAGGAGGAATTTTCTTTCACACCATCGCTTCGGTTGTATTTATTCCACATGTTTCTCAGGTGTTACCTTGTAACACACGTCAGCTTATCTGATGGTATCTAATGAGTCTTGCAGCTGGCGAGTAGATTTAAATCAGAGGTCTCTAGAACTGTCCCCAGCACAGCGGCTCGCTGAGACTCACTCTCCGTCCTGCTTCTCTTCCGGCGCCTAGCTTTGACGTGGTGGGCTACGGTTGCATGACCTGCATCGGCAACAGTGGGCCCTTACCCGAACCTGTGGTCGAAGCCATCACGCAGGTAATGGTCGAGGAGTCTGTGGGGCTTCGGAGCTGTTGGCTCGTTCCATATGGTGTGCGACCAGAATGCTGGTCATCTCAGGAAGACCCAGCGCAGTAGGGGATGTGTTTAGACGTATGGTCTTTGGAGTCAAGCTAACCTGACTAGCTCTTGACCTCGTGCCTCAGTTTTCCCAGCTATAAATTGGGGATGATGATAGCACCTGTTTCGCAGAGTTGTGAGCACAGAGATGACTGGGTGTGAAGGACCTGGCGCAGTGCCTGGCACGCATGGGCTCTTGGACTACAGATGGCTCCAGAGCTGTGTGTCCCTCGTCATCTGAAAACTGGCACAGAGTCACACATGTCTCCACGCAAATAGTGCAATCAAAACTACATTGCATGGGCTTGATTTTTGTCCCATAAATTCTGTAGCGTTGAGAAGCACGATTTGGTTTGCATGAATTACGGAACAACAGAGGTCAGTGTGGTTTCCTTTAGCTTTCAACTGTTGGACTTTCCCTCCTGCTCTCAGGCCCTGGGTGGCGAAATCGCCACGAGGTTGCCCTGTGATGCACCTGGGATTTCCTCGGGAGCAGAAACCATGTCTCTTGGTGTCCTTTGACCCAGAGTGTCTCCCCAAGGATACCCGTGCATGCTCTTCTCCCCACAGGCAGAGGACCAGGTGAAAGGGAGGTTAAAGAACCCCCCCCATGATGGGAGAGTTCAGCAGGTGGCCTAAGACAAAAGCCTGGGCAGCCCCTTCTCCATGTGACCTGATCTTTCTCTTGCCGGGCACAGGGAGACCTGGTCGCTGTTGGAGTACTCTCTGGGAACAGGAATTTTGAAGGTCGAGTCCACCCCAATACCCGGGCCAACTATTTAGCCTCTCCGCCCTTGGTGATAGCCTATGCGATTGCTGGGACCATCAGGATCAACTTTGAGAAGGAGCCACTGGGTAAGATGTCGGTTGTGTGGCTGTCCTTGTTTGTTTGTTTGTTTTCCGGTGAACTTGAAAATACTACTGTAGGAAAAGTAACCACTTTGGTTAATAAATAACGAGGCATAGAACTAACAAAGATGAGGAGAGTCTTTTCTTTTTTCCCCCATACACGGCGAAGACAGAACTGGAACAGACAAGAATTGACTGAAGGACGAGGGACGACAAAAGGAAAAAAATCCGAAAAGTCAGAGAAAGCGTGCTATTCTGGCTTCTTCCCCAGTTCTCTTTCTAGCTCCTGCTTTGATCTAATGCGGGGCACTGTTTTAACGTATCCAGCGTAGGAACACGTCCCAGGTAGTTCACCTTCCCCAGATCTGGAGAAATGACGCTTTGTTTCCTTTCCTCTGGAGGTCGCTGTGTCCTCCTCCATCTGTTCTCAGTAGATTAAATAATACGAAAACAGCACCCCTTCAACTGAAATTACCACCAGAGCTATAGTTGATGCTCATTATGTGTGGATTGGATATTTGCAAATTTGCCTCTTCACTAACATGTACTTTAGCCCCCGAATCAAGACTCATCTTGCCTCCATGGCCATTTCCGGACACGTACAGAGGGGTGAAGACTTGACTCCACGTGCGCGTTCTCAGCTGCAGCCGAGCGAGGCAGGGCTCTGCCTTCTCCTCTCAGCTCTCATACTGTAAACACTTATCCTGTCCGTGCTCTGTGTAGTGCCATGTTTTTCCACATTCTTGTGGTTTTGGTGATTTCACTTTTTTTTTAAAGATTTTATTTATTTATTTGACAGAGATAGAGACAGCCAGTGAGAGAGGGAACACAAGCAGGGGGAGTGGGAGAGGAAGAAGCAGGCTCATAGCGGAGGAGCCCGATGTGGGGCTCGATCCCAGGACTCTGGGATCACGCCCTGAGCCGAAGGCAGACGCCTAATGACTGAGCCACCCAGGTGCTCCATCGTGATTTCACTTTTTATTTTTATTTTTTTTATTTTTATTTTTTTAAAGATTTTATTTATTTATTTGACAGAGATAGAGACAGCCAGCGAGAGAGGGAACACAGCAGGCGAGTGGGAGAGGAAGAAGCAGGCTCCCAGCAGAGGAGCCTGATGTGGGGCTCGATCCCAGAACGCCGGGATCACGCCCTGAGCCGAAGGCAGACGCTCAACCGCTGTGCCACCCAGGCGCCCCGTGATTTCACTTTTTAAAACAGCCCCCAAGCCTAGTGCCGAAGTGCTGTCTAGAGTACGGAGGCCGAGGAGGCTGGGGGGTGCCTTGTGGGAGGCAGACCTTGTTCAAGGCATGAGTTGTAGTGCTGCTGGCTGGGACGTCAGCATGAACGCATCAGCAAGATGTACTAGGTAAGCTGTCTTGAAGCAGAAGCACACATGAAGCAAGGTTACGTATTGATCAGGTGCCAAAAACATTGTGAGGAGAGCCTGTCAGGAGCCTAACACACATCCCCCGGCACCAGGGATTCACGCTTCATGACAGAGTTTGCATGGACTTCACAGAACGTGTCTACCATGGAGAATGGGATTTGACTGGATGGATTCATGAAAACGGGGTATTAAATGCAGTTGTTCTCCTTAATTAACTTGTTTTCTGCAGGGGTCAATGCAAAGGGACAAGAGGTATTTCTGAAAGATATCTGGCCAACCAGAGACGAGATCCAGGCGGTGGAGCGGCAGTACGTGATCCCCGGCATGTTTAAGGAGGTCTACCAGAAGATAGAGGTAGGTCCCGCCCGCTCTGCCCTCACGGGTCCAGGGAACAGCCACCCCTTTGTGGCATCTCTGCAGACCCCGAGGCCGATGGCAGTGGACACTAAAGAAAGTCACGTTTCTTTCTTCAGATAACGAAGGAAGTGGTTCTCAGTCCTTTTCTCCTGTGACTTACATTTTCGCACACCCCACACTCCCCAGCCGTTCCCCGATTTGGACAAGGCCCCAGATTTGGCTGCAGCCCGAAGCAGGGAGGCCTCAGGTTGTGTGTGATTCCTAGCCAGCTCGCCGTAACCGCCCCCTCCTCAGACCCCTGGCTGTTATGTCAGCTGTGGGTGAGGGGTCCCGGGTGTCACTCTAGCATGTCACTGAGGTAGCGTTCATTGGTTGCATGCACCTCTCAGAATTATTTGGATGCTTAAAAAAAATTAAAAAGCCACTGAGGAAAAAGCACCAAACTACTGAAATAAATAAACCTTTCTGTGCATTTGACAAATAGGGAGAAAATGTGTGGGGCTCAGTATCATTTTCCGAGACCCTTAGATGTTATTCCTTTCTCTGCTTTCTGTGTTAGGCTGACCCAAGGAACGCTGACTGGGGCTTGGGTTTGACATAAGAGAGCAGACTCTCTGGGGAAGAGGGTCCAATGGGGTCATATTCATGCACTATGCCCTCCCACAGGTTGCACATCGGGACATGGTACGAGCAAGTTTGTTGGGTGCTGGGTTAAATGCATTTCTCCAAAGGCTGAGGTCATGGCCTCGTGGACGGTTCAAGCTGACTTTAATGCTTAGCAGCTGTCACTTGCTATCCAGTGTCCACACGACCTGGACATCTACTTCCCCAAATCTTCAGAGAGTACATGATTCCCCCTTTGGTACAATCTGGATTATTGTCTCCTAAGTTATGTCTATGGGTAAGTTATCTCTTGCTGTGCAACAAATTTTCCCAAAACTTAGAAATCGCGTTCATTAAATCTCATGGTTTCTGCGGATCAGAAATCATGTGTGGCTTACCTGGGCGCCTCTGCCTTCACAAGGCTCCAACCAAGGTGTCCTCTGGTGCTTCAGCTCATTGGAAGGCTCAGCTGGGGAAGGGTCCACTTCCAAGGCCACTCGAGTGGTTGTTGGCAGGATAATAATGCTTCACAGCTGTCCGACTGAGGGCCTCAGTTCCCTGCTGACAGTTCGCTAGAGGCCTCCCCCATTGCCTTGCTCGGGGGTCTCTTCACAGCTCACAGCATGGTCCTGGCTTCTATCAGAGCAAGGGGGAAGGGGTGAGACAGAAGGCAGTCTGTTTATAACCTAATCTCGGAAACGAGTCACCAGGCTCGGCCCACACTCAGCAGGAAGCGATCGCTCAAGGGTGTGCATGCCAGAAAGGTCGGGGGCAGGTCCTTGGGGCCATCTTCGAGGCTGCCTGTCACAGTGTATATGTATTTTTAAGTCATCTGGCATGACGTCTTAGTGTAAAGGAGCTCTTGCGTGTGACTAGAATAAGAACTGTTTGGGTTTGGTTTTACGGAAGTACAGTTGACACACAATGTCACATTGGTGTCAGGTGTACAGCATCGTGATCGGACGACTCTGTGCATTACCCAAGTGTAGCTACCGTCTGTCACCATTCTACACTATTACAATACCGTTGACTGAATTCCCTACGCTGTACCTTTCATCCCCGTGACTTCTTCATTCCACAACTGGAAGCCTGTACCTCCTCCTCCCTTGTACCCCTTTTTTGCCCATCCTCGCACCTCCCCTCCCCTCTGGCAACCATCAGTTCTCTGAGTTTATGGATCTGTTTGTGCCTTGTTAGTTTTCTTTTTTAGATTCCACATGTCAGGGAGATCACGGTGTCTGTCTTTGACTGTTTCACTTGGCGTACCTAGAGGGTACTGTGCTAAGAATGATTTTTTATTGTGCTCTTAGAATATGTAATTTCTGCTTACATGTCGAACTTTCCTTAGAGTGGAATGTGATAAGATTTGCTTTTCTTTCTTTTATCTTTTTTATTGTTGGTAAGACCGTGAATGAAAGCTGGAACGCCTTAGCAGCCCCATCGGACAAGCTATATTGCTGGAACCCCAAATCTACATACATTAAGTCGCCACCATTCTTTGAAAACCTGGTATGACTTTTTTATTTTTAACAAAATAAGTTTTTCAAATGTTTCTTCATAAAGTCTACTTGATTACCTTCTGCTCTTGCTGTAACTGCACCTTCCATTGAAACCTTTACAAACCCAAGCAGACAATACGGCGAGAGCTCTGAGAAGCTGGCGTATTTGGCTCTAGTGGACTTGCAGTGTCTCCGTCCTGTGGCTGTGCAGACACGCCGTGGCCGTCCCGTACCACCTGGACATAGACTCAGAAAAGTCTGAGGACTGACTGTCCCAGCAAAACATCCCTGGGCCTGCTAGATTTAAACCTTATACTCAAAACAACAAGGGAAATCTTACTGATGACTGATGATCAAGGAGTCCATGCTCCCCGGGTGGGAAGAGGAGGGGAATAGAAGCCAGGGTTCTAGCTGTCCTCAGCATCTGAGTTCCCTGGATGTGGAGACAGAGAAGGTCATTTGCGGCTGCATCTCTGTCTTTTGAGGGAATAGTCCCAATACTTTGCCTCCCTTCAAGGGTGGGGTGTGAATGTTTTGAGTAAATTCACCTGGCTTCTCTAAGCACCCCTGATAAAATGAAAAAACCTAGAATTTTCTGTGCAGCGATGTAGGTCTGTCATCCGGTTCAGGTCCACGGAGGACCGTGGAAACTGTTGAGACTCCCCTGGTGACTTGCTGCAGAAAACCTGAGCCGGCGCTAACTTGCTGTGTTCTTTGCTAGACTTTGGATATCCAGCCCCCGAAGTCTATAGTGGATGCCTACGTGCTGTTAAATTTGGGGGATTCTGTGACAACCGACCACATCTCTCCGGCTGGAAATATCGCGAGAAACAGCCCCGCCGCTCGCTACTTAACTAACAGAGGGTAAGTGTGAGTGAGGGGAAGAAAGACTGAAAGGCAAAAATGGAGTGAATGAGGCCAGTATTTCTTTTCACATGTTCTCTTTTGAATCAGACACTGGTTTTTCACCAAACCCTGAGGCTTGAAAACCAGTCATCCGTTCTGTGTGCTGCTTCCCCGCGTCCTTGGGAGATGCCGTCAGCACAGAAACCCCAGCAGAGGGGACCTTCCTTCTGCGCAAGTGTCCCCCTTAGAGTCCAGGCCCTGCTCTCCGCCTGCGGCGTACTCGGCGGGGGGTCCCCTGCCCTGCGCCGCTGCTGACGCACCCAGTGACCGATCCTTCAGTCACAGACTGACTTTAACGGGGACTCTACCGTGTCATCTGCTGTGCTCTAATACGCCGACAGTGATCGGAGCCCGTGCCACATCGGACGTTCCACGGGAATCAACCGGAAGAGAAACATTCCTGGCTTCCGGCCGCACCTCCCGTATCAGCGTCTTCAGGGATGGGCCCAGAGCTGACCTAAGAACAAACCCAACACCTTTTTTGTTCTTTCTTTACTTCTTTCCTTTTTCTTTTTCGGTCAGTGGGAGAGGGAGACGGCCTTGGCCCCATCTCACTTCCCTGGTGGCTGCGGTGTTTTCTTCACGCCCCTCGGTCCTACTGAGCCTCACTCAGTCTCGCCCCCTCCTGGTGCGTCCTATGGGACAGTCACCTTCAGAGCAAAAGTACTGCACGTTCCCCAGAGATGGGAGTGCTGTGAGTCTCGGAACCTAGCCCACCTCTAGAGCAGGGGACACACGAGTCTGTCTCAAGATTTTTTTTTAACATGGGGCAACAACTGTATTAAAGGTACAGGGACTTCGTACACACGGACACCTGTGGTGAGATTGTGAAGGGACATGATTGTACTTTGAATGGGAGACCTAAGTGCATCGTTGAGCAAACAAGGGCAGGTGATATTCGAGAGGGGTCAGCAATCCCTGTTCTTCCCCCTCCCCCACACCACTGTAGCTACACTGGCGGCTGCCTTGTTTGCTGAATGTTCCGGGCAAGGCCAAATACCCTTCTGCCTGAGAGCCTTTGGTTGAGCTGGCTGTTTTTTCCTGTTGGATGCTCTTCCCCAAAATATCTGTCCGGCTAACTCCCTTGCCAGTTCAAGTCCTCCTCCATGAGGTCGCCCCCACCCACCGTACTCCTGTTCTCTTCGTCTTGATCTACTTTTTTCCCCTCAGTTATTAACCACAATCTAGTAACACTTATGTAAGATGCTCATTTTTGTATTATGATTCTTTCTTTGTCTCCGCCTTTTAGAATGTAAGCCCTGCAAAGGCAGGAATCTTCATCCTCAAGCCCCGAAAACAGTTCTTAGCACATAGCTGGTGCTCAATAAAGAGTTCTTGAATGAATGAATGAATGAATGAGTGAATAGGAGAAAAGGATTCACAAACAGAGAAACATAGAGGTTGAGGCCGGAGAAAGAAACTAAGGAAACAAGCAGTGACCAATACTTTTTTTGGTTGGTGATTGTTGACACTTTTGAGACATGGACTCTTTAGGGAATTGAATGAAAAGAAGTATCATACTTTCCCGGAAAAGTGCACCTATCCCCAGCATATTCTGGATACAGTTTCAGGAGTCTGTAGACACGCTCACCTGCCCCTAAAGCCTAACCTCTCTCAATCTCCAGATCACATCTCACTGTGAGATCAGATTACCCCTCACACACACGTCCTAGCATTTTAAGAAACAGCCCAGTGAGCTGATCGCTGTGTTAATTGTAAGATGGTCCTGCTGTCACAAAGTGTCCTTTCACTGGGCCCACAGACAGGATTTTTCTTTGTTCCAGGACCAGGAAGAGCTGTTCTGCCTCTTCGGCAGTACTCTGATTTTTATCTCATGAAAATTGTAAATCATGTTGCCAGTCATGTGTCTGCCCAGTACCTTGAGTTCTTGATGACTTGGGGACAAATTTATACCTCCTTCCGGTTCGTTCACAGAGTGCATTTTATGTTGCCCTCACTCGTGGCTCCACCTGACTGGCCCACACTGATTACTCTTTTGATTTCCTTTTTCTTACCCATTTTTATATTTCATCTTTTGTGAAGCTTTCTAGGCTACCCAACTGAATCAGTAAAATAAATACTCATTAGAGTTCCTCTTGGTTTTTCTACCCAGATTTATAAAACTAGCAGTTGACCCTGGGAGAATACTGATTTCCCCCCTTCCTTGCCCCACCTCTGACCTCTGACTCTGCCCTCAGCAGAAGATACAGGAACAGCTTTCCTGCCTTGGAGAGCGATGCTCGGTAGACTTAGATATCTAGGTCTGTGGTTTCTCTCTTTTCTTGATGGAAGCTAAGTTTTATCTTTGCTCAGTTCACTAACCTAACTCCTTTCCTGTTTGCATTATTAGCTTGACTCCACGAGAATTCAACTCCTATGGCTCCCGCCGAGGTAATGATGCCATCATGGCACGGGGGACGTTTGCCAACATTCGCTTATTAAACAAATTTTTGAACAAGCAGGCACCACAGACGATACATCTGCCCTCTGGAGAAATTGTGAGTACTGTGTCTTTGTCAGGCTCTGCGTGGTTGGGTATTTACACAGTCGCTTTCCTTTGGGTCTCATTTTTTCTTCATAGCCCCATGCTACCTCTTGTTTCGAGAGAGTTCAGCATGGGTAGAGATGCCCTTTAAAGTTTTACAGCTTTCTCTTCCTGCTTAGAGATTCTGCTTCATGATGTAACTAAACCTCATTTCCTGGGAGTTGAATTTACAAAGCCTCTGGGTGAAATGTCGTCAGTTCAGAGTATTTGAGGGGGAACTTCCAGGTTAACGTAGAGGATACTTACCAACAGGTGCTATTGTATGACTTTATTAGCATTTAATTTAAGTCCCCATCCCATGAGGGGAAGAAGGAACGTAGAGGCCCGCGAAGGCCTGCCTGGGTCCTGACGGGAGCCATTTGCAGTTGGCCTGTCACAGTTGGCACTGTTCGTTCCCAGACGGGAGGGAGGCATGTGAGAGGTGGGAGAGCCTGCGCCTTGAGTCCAACCTACCAGCTCTGGAGCTTTCAGCTAGTTATTGCCCTCTCTGAGCCTCATTTTTCTGACCTGCGAAGTAGGATATCCACCCCATAAGGCTCTGAGGCTTAAGCTTAAATGGAATGACATGTATAAAACATGGAGCAGAGTATCTGGCGTATGTCATGGGCCCTCGGCGTCACTTCCCTTTTCAGCAGACGCTGTAAAGCTGCTTCAGAACTGTTTAAGTTACTTGAGAAATCACCTCCTGACTTACTTAAAATAATAACAGCTAGTATTTACATGGAACTTACTACATCCCACGTACCGTTCTAAGCTCTTTGCCTATGTTGACTTATGTAATCCTCATAACAACCCTTTGAGGGAGATAACTGTCCATCTTTTAAGATAATAAAAATGGAGATTAAGACCCAGGGAGTCTGGGGGCGCCTGGGTGGCTAAGTTGGTGGAGCATCCAACTCTTGCTTTCAGCTCAGGTCAAGATCTCGGAAGCCTGAGATCGAGCCCCGCAACAGTCTCCACGCTAGGTGCGGAGTCCGCTTAAGTTTCTCTCTTTTCCTCTGCCCCTCCCCCGCTAAAATCAATCAATCAGTCAGTCTTCAAAACAAAACCCAGGTAGCCTGGCTCCAACATCAGTGCGGTTTGCCACCACCCACACCGCCTCACTTGTAACAGATTATATTTTGGTAAAACAAACCCTTCATAGGTAATCATTGATCACCAGGACCCAAAATAAAGTCGGTGCCGGTAGGTAGTTGTGCAGTGAAGAGCAAGGATGATAAACAAACTATTAAAGATACAGTTAGGTGGTGGAATGCCCAAGAGACAAGGGGAAAGATGTGCAGTATAGACGCTGGGGGGCCTCCAGTGTACTGACTGTCATAGTGAACCTCACGTATTTACAAGCCCTGTCATGACACAGAACTTCTGGTCAGATGTTCAGGGCCTCATCTTAAATAAGGAGACAGAATCAGAGATGAACAGACATTTGAGCCAAGCCTTGAACTTGAAAGATAGACTTAGACAAAGAATGGGGGGAGGGGCACAGGGGAAGGGAAAGAAAGATAATGCAAAGAGTAGAAGAAAACGAAAAAAAGATTATCTTCTCAGAGTGATGAAATGATTTTCTGTTGGCATAATCAAAGGATGACAAAGGGCTCTTGATAAAAAATAAATAGTAATTTAGAAAGAAAGAAAAGGCTGTTTAAAAAAAAAAAAAAAAGCCCCCAAAATATTTCATAGGAAAAGTTGATTAGTTGAGAAAATCTCTCAGAATATAGAACAGAAAGACAAAGGAAAAATTAGAAAGTATAAGAAAATTAAAGACTAAAATGAGGAGACTCAGCATCTGACTAAACAGAGATGCTAAGAAGAGAAGAGAGGAAATTATCCAGGAAGTAACACAAGGAAAATTCCCCGACTGCAAGATCCGACTCCACATGACAGCCACTGAATACCCCCACATGATTACGGAAGACCAGCTCCAAATCGCATCGGTGTGAAGTTAGGAACAGCAGAGATAAGGGGAAGATCTAGAAACTTCCGAAGAGGGAAAAACAGCTTCTGTACGATGTGCTGGGGATCAGCAGTGCTCAAACCAACGCTGGAAACTTAGACTGGCTTGCACCCCAAAATCCCATATCCCGTGTTAAAGTAATAACACATTCAGATTCAGAAACTTTAAAGATACTCCTCAATCCCTGTCTCAGGAAGCCAGTTGGTGAATGCTTTTTACCAAAATGAGGGAATAAGCCAAAAAAGGGGAAGATGTAAGATCCAGGGAAAGGAAATGCAGGGAACCCCCAGGATGTTTGTGAAGAAAGATTCTTCCATTACAGGAATGCACCATCTCTAGAGAAGAATCAGTCCAAATTAGAGTAGGACTGAAGCTCCAGGAGAGAGATGTCCGTGGAAAAGATTTTTATTTTTATTATTATTATTATTTAAGATTTTATTTATGTGAGAGAGAGAACATGAGCAGAGCGAGGGGCAGAGGGAGAGGCAGGCTCCTGATTGGGGCTCAGTCCCCCAGGACCCTGAGATTATGACCCGATGAGCCACCTAGGTGCCCCTTTGGAAAAGATTTTTAAATGACAGACTGCCTGATACATTTGAATGTCTTTAGAGAAGATTTGTACTTTAGGCAGAGTGTTTGGGGATTAACTGATGGCCTGGGACATAGAAACAGGTAAGTACACACACAAAAAGAGAACTATTAATTCCAGTGGAATTTTTTTTATAATCACCAAGAAAAGGAAATCAGAGTACATTACTTGACCCAGCTACAAATAACATTCACATAGTCAAAGTAGTGCAAACACTAAATATTGACTTACCCAAAATGTATGACATAATTATATATTGGGTGGAGGGGGAGAGGGGACCCAGCGGAATGGTAGTTAAGAGAACTAAATCCCCAGGGTGCCTGGGTGGTTCAGTCGGTTAAGCATCTGACTCTTGATTTCAGCTCAGGTCATGATCTCAGGGTCTTGGAATCGAGCCCTGCATCGGGCTCTGTGCTCAGCGGGGAATCTGCTTCAGGATTCTCTTCCTCTCCCTCTGTCCGTCCTTCCACTCATGCATGCTCTCTCTCTCAAATAATTAAATAAATAAAATCCTTTTAAAAAGAAAGAACTAAATCCCCATCAAAGCAGGAAATTGATAGATAACAAAACTGGAGAAATAGCGAACTGGCAGTTTTAATATAATACTGGAGATGCGGAGGCACAACAATGGAAGAAACCACCAAATTTTGTTCCTCTTCTTTAGAAGAGAGGGAACGTGCAGGGAGCCATTGCTTTATAAGCTCCCCAGATTTGGGTCACAGCATGTGCCACTACGCAGCTCCGTCAGCCCACCGAAATAGTAATTTGAGAAAGCTCACTTGAGAGGTTGATTATATACCTTTCTAGAGCTTCTTTTGAAGGAAACCCTCTCTTGAGGGATTTTTTTCTTTTTCTTTCTTTTTTTTTTACTTAAGTAACCAGGAAGAACAATTGTTTCATATCACCAGCAATGATATCCAGTGTCTTCGTGAAGTCTTGGCACAGCAGAAGATTCAGAGTTCTTGTGAGAAACAAATGAAGCTGTTTGTGAAGGTGTTTCTCATACATACCAAAATATTCGTTAATCCTCTCCTGTCCCTTACCGATCTGTGCTTCCACCGGTGTTTCTACTGTCTCTGCCTTGACCTCCTTGTAGAAGGTGACTAATAAAAGTTTGCATTTTGGGGCGCCTGGGTGGCCCCGTTAGTTGAGCGGCTGACTTTTGATTTTGGTTCAGGTCGCGATCTCAGGGTCCTGGAATCGAGCGCTGCGCCAGGCTCTGCGCTCATCAGGGAGTCTGCTCGAGGATTCTCTCTCTCCCTTTGCCCCTTCCCCCACTCGCACTCGCTCTCTTTCTACCTAAAATAAATAAATGTATGTATGTTTGCATTTTATATAATTTCAGAACATGTCACCTTCTTTGTGGTTGCTACCCTTCTCAAGTGACCATCCCTGAGTCTCTGAGACTGAGTCAAAACCCAGGTTTAGGCGGGATGCTCTGTTTTCTAAGCTTTAAAATAGTTTAATCAATGGAAGAGGGGGAAAAGTCTGATCTACTTTCTTTTTTTCCCTTGATGCCTTAGGATTTGAATGTTTTTCAAAAACCAGGACAAAAACTAGGCATTTCAGTTAAAAGAATATAAAATTCATTGGTAGGGGTGAATAGATGGAGTTATTAGAGATTTGTAAGCCAGGCCACTGATGGGTTGAGTTTTCTGTTGGCTTTGTGTTGACTCGGGCCTGTGCTTCCCACCAGGTCCCACTGGCCCATATCACACTCTGTGCTGCATCTGTAAACCTTGCTTTTCTCTTCCTCAGCTTGACGTGTTCGATGCCGCTGAGCAGTACCAGCAGGCAGGCCTTCCCCTGATCGTCCTGGCCGGCAAAGAGTACGGCTCAGGCAGCTCCCGAGACTGGGCGGCCAAGGGCCCTTTCCTCCTGGTGAGTGTGACGTGCAGGGATCCCAGCAGGCAAGCTCAGGAAAGCGTGAGATGCTTGTTCTGCTCCTGCTTCTTGATGGATCCGCCTTCGCCTCACTCGGTGAAGGGTAATGTAGAGGTGAACTGGTTCCTGAGATCACATTTCATATTCTGGGAACCATGGATCTGTGGGGGTGTCTGTGGAGCAGTTGGGAGGAGGGTCTGTGAAGTCTCTGAAATTACTTTCAAATGTGTGTATGTATGTCTTTTTTTAAGGGGAAAATGGCATGGTTTCCATAATACGCAGGTTGAGGACCGGGGATGTATTTCAGGTCATTGTCCCAGGAGGACAGTAAGCCCGGGCCGCTGCTCCCATGTCCCTTAGGAGGGTCACGGGAGGGTAAAAGTAAGGAGCCTGTGCTTGGCCAGACTTGGAGAGTGCACTTTTTCCAGTGGCTTTTCACTGCCCGTGAGTTGGCTTACAGACCCTCAAGGGAAAAGGAAGCTCTCTCTGGATGTAGACAGGCAGCTCTTCAGAACCTTCGGCCGTTTCAGGGCCTGAGCCCCGTGAGGTGTCCCCATGGAGGGGCCGTGCAGGGGGCAGATGGCTTGTACCTCTGGAGCGTCCGCTGGCCCCGAAAGCAGGGACGCGTCCTGCTCAGCTTGCATTCTCAGGGTTGGGTAAGAGGACTCAGCTGGTGCCAATCTCAGTGATGTATAGCTCGAGCAAAGTAAACCTTGGGAAACACCGCATACGGGGACGTCCACACGTACATAAAGGAGGCGGGGTCTGGCGGGCTCCCCCCGGACGTCCAGGCTTCCGTAAATCTCTTTCAACATCACACCTATGGCTTTGTTTTGTTTTTTATCAATCATTGTATTCTGTGGGGGGACAAAAGATGTTCTTTGTTTACTTGGTAATATATCAAAGCCTGCCTTCTCTAGAAGCTGCTGAAAAGAACAGAGAAATTACAGAAAAGGAAAGGGTTTTAGGGATGGGTTGGGAGCTGGCAGTAGAAATGCAGCCGGTGGGGACCGTAAGAGCTGAAGAAGGCCAAGAGAACTGGCACGCGAGAGGCCCCGAGGCCCTGGGCTTCTGTACGGAACGGCTCCAGGTTCCAGCCGCCCGCGCCGGGCCGCTCGGCAGCGCCGGGCTCTCCGCACGGCAGAGGGGGCTGGATGACCGCTCCGCAGCCCTGCGCAGCGCAGGGACGTGCATAGTACGTGTTTATGAAGCTGCCGCTCTCCCTCAAAGTGAACACGTGCACGGAATATCTCCTGTTCTTGAAACAGGAAGTGCAGAAGCAGCACATCACTTCCTTTCTCTGTAGTAGGTTCTGAAAGTTGCTTTTTTCAGTTGAATCTTTTGTATCTGCACCTCATCAAGGGAAATAAAAGAAAAATTTTTTATGTTTTTTTGCCATGTGGATTCCAGATACAGTGGAAGTGCGCTAAGAGATGCATCACAAAGCAGCCAAGTGTGTGGTCAAACTGCATGGGTTCAAATACCAGATACTACCACTGACTGTGTGGGTGAAGAGAGGGTGCTAGTAGCGTCTACCTCCTAGGGTTGGTGGAGGCTGGAATGAGAGAATCCACTTTGTTATGCTGCCTGTACATTGCAGACAGTCCAGACCAGCTGCTTTGTTATTTATAACTAGAGTCACTGTTTATGTAAACGACTCATTGGTACTTATAAAGAATTGGGGTGTGAGAGGAGTTTTGACTTAAGAAGCCTTTTGTAAAGTTTCTGTGGGTCTAAAGAAAATGGGAACTGTGTCCAATGTACTGTCTTGGCTCCTCAGGGAATCAAAGCTGTCCTGGCTGAGAGTTACGAGCGCATTCACCGCAGTAACTTGGTGGGAATGGGGGTAATTCCCCTCGAATATCTCCCTGGGGAGACTGCAGACACCCTGGGACTCACAGGGCGGGAACGATACACCATCATCATTCCAGAAAACCTCACACCACGAATGAAAGTGCAGGTCAAGGTAAGCCGGAGCCTCCCCGTGCCAGGCCCAAGTGAACGGGACCGTGCGTTCATCACCAATCCCGTGAGAAGGAAATGAGTGGAATTTGGAAGGAAAACAGTCACTCAGCAGGAGTGTGTCAGACCTAGGAGTTCTGCTGGACCTGCTCTGCCTTCACAGCACAGGAGGACACCTGTTGATTGATGACTTATTTCTGTTTACTCATGGACTTACCATCAGTTCCTTTCTTACTCCCCAGCCCCAACCAGCCCCACTGTCTCCTCTGACTCCCAATGTCTCTTTAGCCCAAAGAGTGTTAGGAGCTCGGAGACTGGACATTTTCACATGATCTAAAAACACCTTTTTATTATCAAAATGCAGACACACCCCATTCCTGAGCCTCACCCCAGGCCCCAGGGTTTGATTAGCCCAAAGGTAAAAGTGACAGCCCCCGAGGTGAGGTGAGGTGAGGCAGGTGCCCAGCGCTGAGGTCCCAGGGTCAGCAGCTAGACCAGCTGCCTAAGGGACAACCTTAATGAGACTTCTGCCAACCCACAGCTCCCAGAGAGGGTCTAGAAAATACCATCCCTAGCATCACCAGTAGCTGCTGCCCCAAGAGACCTGGTCCTCGGGTGTCCGTCACCTCCATCTTTCGTACCCCACGGGCTTTACTGTGCAGAGGAGTTGGCTGGGGGGATCTTGTCCAAATGCAGCCCCCGATTCACCCAGTCTGGGTGGGAGCCAGGACAGCACGTGCCCCCAGGTGCTGCTGGCTCTGCTGCTGTGTGGACGTGTTCAGGGGCAGCTCCGAGGGCAGGGTGGGCGTCCCTCCTGACAGCTGCCTGGCCTCCCCCCCACTGGTTCTCCTCTACTTCTTTGTCGTCGCAGCTGGATACCGGGAAGACCTTCCAGGCCATCCTGAGGTTCGACACAGACGTGGAGCTCGCGTATTTCCACAACGGGGGCATCCTCAACTACATGATCCGCAAGATGGCCAAGTAGGTCAGCTGCGCTCGGAGCTGCGCCGGGGGAAGCGAAGTGCCACTAGCCCTCAGGGCCCTTGGTGCAGAGACCGCCGCCTGTGCCGGCCTCGCGCACTGCAGCATGTGAGCACCGAAGCAACTGGCGCCACTCCTCCAGGCACAGAATGAGCAGTTTCTACTTTCTCTATTTTTGTGAATCTTTTTCTCTTTTTCTAGAATTTGGAAGCTAGAATGGTGGGAATGTCAGTGGTGCCAGATAGAGAGAACTTGAGCTTGTCTGTAAAGTCACTGATCACAGAATGTCGATTTTTCACTCTTGGCCTGTTAATGTTCGTCTGGACACAAATAAGTCTTGTCGGAAGGCACCCCCGTCCTCGTTCCTGCTCCTGTTGTCCTCTGCTCCTTGAAACCTTCCCTTGAGGGTCACGGGTCTTTGCATATTATGCCAGTGTTACCTGACATGGCAGATAAAAACGTCCTTGCACCACAAATCGCAGCGGTGACTGAGATTCTCCCCTCCCCTTTTTCCTTCAGATGAATGATCCAGACACCTCGTGGACAGGTCAGACACTGACATTTTTTTGATTATGTACCTTTTGATGGATCAACACTAAAAAAAATGTGATGTTTTCTTTTACTCTCTTCAAAACTTTTCCCTAGAAAATTTTTCATATGTCAGGAGGAGAACCTTGGAGGTGGTTTTGGAGAGAGACTTAGAGCATTTGTAATTTGAATAAGATTAAATCTATTTTCAAGGAAAGCTTGTTGACTTTGGACTTGAATTGTGTTGTGCGTGAGGACCTAGTCTGTAATACTTCGAGCAGCGCAAGTCTCAGACTGTGGCACCCCGAAGCCGGGTGACCTTGAAGTTCTGCTCTTACAACCGCATCCGTACTAGACGGGGGAAGTGGCCGGGCTGAGGACCAGGCCTTCGCTGCCCTGGTCGGGAGCAGACAAGAAGGTAGCGGTAGCAATAATGTAAGTATGGCGAGCAGATCATTTTTTTTATTTTTGTGTCCTATAGTTAATCTGCTTATGTTCATCACTGACATCGTTTTGGGGGTGCATGTCTTAGTCTGCTCCGGCTACCATAACAAAATACAGACTGGGTAGCTCAAACACGTAAAATGTTTTTTCTCCTAGTTCTGGAGGCTAGGAGTCCAAGATCAGATTTCTAGCCAATTCATCTTCTGGTGAGAACTTTCTTCCTGGTTTGTGGACAGCCACCTCCTTGCTGTGTCCTCGTATGTGTTTCCTTAACACGTGTGTGAGGAGAGAGAGGAGGAGCTGGCTCTCTGGTGTCCTGTAAGGACGCTACTTTTATCAGATCAGGGTCCCATTCTTATGACCTTATTTAACCTAATCACTTCCTTAGAGGTCCCATCTCCAGAGAGATGCAGTGGGGGTTAGGGCTTGAACGTGAATTTTGGGGGGACACAAAAACCATGCAGTCCATAACAGGGCACCTTATAGCTCACAGGTTGATCTCCTTGTAATGAATTTTAAATCTCAAATTTAGCACTCAGGGAATGTGGCCTGGCCATCCGAGCACCCAGGATTGAGTCCTGCCTCTACCTCTTCCAAGATGAGGGCCAACGTTAGTGAGCATCCCTGCCCCTGAGGTTGCTGGGACCTAGCTTGTGTTCCTAAGAAAAGATTACAAACAGAACCTTGTTGTATAAAAAAGCCTATGACCTTCAAATAAGGATCCGTCCTAACATAAAAACACAAAGAAGGGCTGAGAAAACAGAACTCTACCCCCTTGGCTCTCCATTACTGCGCTTCTGGGGAGCTGTCTAGCTCCTCGCATTCAGTGGTTATGTGGAGACAGATTCTTGTGGCTATGACTTCCAGAACGGGGTCCCTTCGCTTCCCAACTCCTCTACCTCCAAACGCACCCTCCTTGATCCTGCTCATTAATAAAATGTCTTGCCCAGTGTCATACCCTGGCCCACAACAAGACTGAACAGATAAACTCCTTTGGCCTAGTTTCTCAAGAAGGCACTAGTCCTCTCACTCCAAACTAAATGTTTGCCGTTCTTGCTCAAGGTGCCTGCCAGTCCTCTTCCTCTCCATGGGTTTCTCATCTCCTCTGTTAACAGTTTTCCAAATCCGTTACGCCTGATCCCTCCTAAGAAACCAAGCATTCTTTGGTGTGCACCCTGTGTTAACCGACAGACTTACTTAATACAGCAAATAAGCACATGTGTCTTTGGCTATGGGACAGCCATTAGTAGGTGAGAGTAAGCTTGGGGAAGGGTGTAGTTGTCATGACTCATAGTGCTATTAGAAGCACAACTCAAACTGGTTAAGCAAAAACGGTAACAATAATAATATTGGCTCATAGAACTTGAAGAACAGAGGTAGCTACAGCCATAGGCTTGACTGGATCCAGGGACGCAAACTCAGGTTCCCTCGCTATCATTTCTCCTCTGGTCTTGCCTCATTCTTTCGGGCTGCTCCAGGTACGTGGGGATATGGCCACCGGCAGCTCTGGGGTAACAGTTAGTAGTTCGTGATCTTAGAGGTTTATCTCCCAGTATTCTCTAGGCTAAAGTTGGGAGTTTCCAAGTCACCAAAATGAAGAACCATATTTTGAGCCCAGTTTCCCTTTCAAGGTTATGTGAGGACAGTGGAGTACCCGGCAGGGTTATGTAGAAGCAATGTAGACTGACTTCTGGAAAAACAGTAAGGTTCCCTGGCTGCTTTCTGAGGAAGCTGTTAAATTCATGACCGCAAACAGAATTTAACAGCCAAATCATTTTTGTTCACCCAGACAGCCTAATTATCACGAACAAAGATTATATAATTATAGCTGATAGTTTTAATAGTTCTAATAATTTGCATCCCAAGAACGGAGGCCTACGTATTAAGTGCAGATTTGCTGAGTGAAATGCGTAGTTGTATTACGTGGTATAATAAAAGACTACCTGGTATGATCCTGAAATGAACATTCCGGTTTGGCTCGGGTTGTCTACTCCACGTCAGGGCTGCCCACCACAGGACGGAGCAGTGCCCCGTGAATAACAGGGCTCCAGGGTCAGCGTATGTGGGAACCACTGAGTTAAAGGGGTCTTGTTAGCACAGAACTGACACAATGCCACATGGTAACAGTTATGGTGTCAGTCACTCACTCATTTGAGGGGCGGGCTGGCAGCATTTGGTTCAGGAGCCCGTCTTGACCGCAGAATGTTTTCATCAGAGCATCTCACAGCGTGTGTGTTCCACAGGCCTTGCTTGAGGAAATGCTGACCTGATGCTTTGTCTTTTAAATTCAAGTAATAATATCAGTATTATCCCCTGAAACTAATAATACAGTACAGGTTAATCAAATTGAATTTAAATTTGAAAAATTTTTTAAATAAATTTAAGTAATCATATCAGTTGTAAGTACAGGAATCAGAGTTTACAGCCCTTATTACATAATCAGGCATTTGACTGAAGGCAACTTCTCATTTCAGGTAAAACACCCATCACAGTGTCAGCACTGGCAGGAACCATAGAGAAACAAGGTCCGGCAGGTGTGTAATGTGAACCACCTGAGGAACTTCACAAAGTACACGTGGCTGGACACCCGGCCAGGACGTCCTAATGGGGGTGGGGCATGTGCCCATGAAAAAGACTCCCCACTTGGTTCGGACATACAGCTTTTGACCGAGAAATCCAATGACCAGCATTTAGGCATCAGTCAAGAGTTTGCAATTCTTCAAACACTAGGTTTTTTGATTCAGTAAATAGTAACCGAGTGCCTAACTCCGTTCCAGGCTCTGTGCCTGGCAGTGTGGCTTGACTCAGGGCAAAAATCCAATAAGGAAATTCTAAGATTTTTTTGTTTCACCTTCAGTCTGTCTTCTGTTGGCTGCAGAGAGGACTCTTTACCTTCATCCAAACTGGACCATTTAGATACTTGAAAGAACTTTTCTCAAATCTCCAGTAGGTGTTTTTTAAACATCCTGTTAGCTTTCTTAAACAACAGCATCCAGACAAGGCAATCACAAATAAAAAGAGATACTTGTTGAGACTGTGATTTATATAATATATATTTGGCTTTCGTTCCCATTTCTGGCACTGAGCTCCTACAACCCACCCATGGAATTTCCTAAGTGACTCAAGTGACAAAGGTGTCTCTTGTTATGTTAATGACATGACTTTTAGACCACGCCTACGGATGGGGCTGGTTGCCAGTGCGACCAGCTCTATGATTCTAGGGCTGGAACTCTGTCCCGCCCCCTGACAACTGGGGAGTGGAGCTGGAGGTTGACTCAATCACCCATGGCCAATGATTTGGTCAGTCATGCTTATATAATGAAGCTTCCATAAAAACCCAAAGGACAGGGTTGGAGAGCTTCCACTTGATGAACAGGTGGAGATTTGGAGAGGACGTGCGAACTCCTTGTCCTTTCCCAGACCTTGTCCTATGCATGTCTTCCATCTGACTGTTCTGAGTTATATCCTCTTCTAGTAACCCGGTGATTAAGAAAATACAATGTTTCTCGGAGTTCTGTGAGCCACTCTAGCAGATTAATTAAATTCAAGGAGGTGGTCATGGGAATCTGTGATCTGCGCCTGTCAGTGAGAGGCACAGGTGGTTACCTGGATTTGCAGCTGACACCTGAAGTGGGAGGGGGTGGGGCAGCCTTACAGGACTTAACAAGAACAATTTCAGTATATTAAGGGCAAAAGTCAAGTTTTGGTGGAAACACTTCCAACGTTTAATTCGTTCATTCATTCACTCATTCCATTGTGTACTGAGTGGCTACTGGGTGTACAGTGGCAGTCGGTTGTGAAAGGAAGGATAGGAAAAGAAGTTAAGGCTTTTTAATTTTTCCCAAGTAGAGCTCCATTGGCCTACAGAGCATTAGTGCTCTGATGCACTGACTTGTGCTTTATATGTGTGATAGAGTTCAAACTGCTGAAAACAATAAACAGGGTGAAGTTAAGTGACATACTCCGTTTAATACAAGCCTGGGTGAAGTATCTTCACAGTGGTACAACTGATCCATGATTGTACCCACTGGGGCTGATTTCTTCAGTCAAGGTCATCCATTCCCTATAGCTAAAGACTGAGGTCCTGAGGTCATTTGGACATTTCTGCAGCATCAAAGGGTATCTTCTCCAAAAGAAAGTCCCTCCACTTTGCATATAGTTTCTGAGCTCCAGTAGCAATATCTTCCACCACAAAGCTTTCTATTTTTATCACTGGAATCTCAAATGTCTTGTACTTCACATGGATTCCCCAGTCATGGCTGCAGTTCTCTCTGGAACAGAAGATCTTTGCTGTCTTCTCGAAATACCCAAAGCTCTTTGGTTTGGGGTGTAATTTACTCACATAGCACTTCCTAAAATCATCTCCAACCACAGTGTAATGGCAGTCCTACAGATGAAGGAGTTGAATAATACACAAAACAGAACGTTAGAACCAGTACAGAACTGTGATTTTAAAAAACTGCACAACAATCTGAGATGAAGAGCAGGTAGGATCCCACTTACTTTATAGATGGGGTAAGAAGGAAATATGCATTCACCTGAAGGCCAGACTAGAATCCATGCAATTTGACTCCTACTTACAACAGTGGAGGTGAGGGTGGGGGTAGGGATGCAAGGGAGGTGATAGGGGCCATCTCATGAAGAAGAGGACTAAGAAGTTTCTAGGCTACCGAGCTTCTGAAAGTAGATACTCTTTATTAATTCAGAAACAAAAAGGGGTATTTGTTGAAGCTCTCCAAAGCCTGCATTTACCTGACAGGCACAATCCAAAGGATACGGAGAACAACAAAGGGTCAATGTGGATCTGCAGAGGGTCACAGACTCGTGTCCAGAGGCTCCAACTACAGTGAGCCTTAGAGTAAACCCAAGAAACGCCACTCTACACAACAGACGCAGACCCAACATACCAGCGCCTCGGGAAAACAGAGTCACAAAGGGCCGTTTCAATAGAAAAATTGCTCAAATGGTTGCTGAAAGGACCCTTTCTAGCTAAAGAAGCAGATTCATAAAGGCATGGGAATTGCTAGTATCACCCTTAATATTATGCTTCTCGCTCAAACAGATGGACTGATTAGAGACTTCAGCTTTCCAAAGACCAAAGAGAATACCAGTAACTCATCATCTGGACCAGCCTTCCCTCCATCAGCAGCAATGGAGTTACAGCCAATTTTTGTCTTTGGAGACTTTCCTATCCAAAATTTTTCAGAAAAAAAAGGGCAACTAACCGGCAGATGTTTTTAAAATAAGATATTTTCTTTCCATTATAAAAGTGATCTATATCCCAAAAAGAAAGTTTAGAAAACATAAAATAGTAGAAAAAATCATGGAGTCTCACTGCAAAATAGGAATACATTTTAGTATATTTCCTCTAGTCTTTTTTCTGGACAAAGATAATTTTTTAATGTTTTTGTTGTTGATGGTGATGGTGGCATTGTCACTATTATTTCACACTCCTAAAGTCACAGCATATTTACGACTTTGTATCCTTGTTATTTTTTCCACTTCACCATAGTTTGTAAGAGATCATTTCATTATTAATAAACTTCACTTTGGAATTACTTTAGATTTATAGAAAAAGTGCAAAATTGTCCAGACGTTTCCTGTATCCCCTTCACCCATCTTCCCTGAATGTTAACATCTAACATACCATAATATATTTGTCAAAACTAAGAAATTAGGATCGGAACATTATTATTTACTGAATTACAGATTTTACCACTTTTTCTAATTAATAGTCTTTATCTGTTCTAGGATCTAACTCAGGATACCCCATTCATTTAGCATGACCATTATTTTTAGTGACTACATAATATTTAATTAATTCTTTTTCTTCTTCATTGTTAAGGGTTTGCTTTCAAAACTTTTTTGGCTTTTTATAATATCATGACCATGATAATAACAAAAATAAAAATATTTTTACTATAAATATCAAATATCTCACGGATAGAGAGTAAGCTTTAATTAGTGCTGACAAATGACCCAGTGCTCTTTGCTCAAAGGCTGCTTACCTCCACCACTCTGATGTCAGCTGTGTAACACGCAAAGCCCTTGCACTTTCTGCAGAGCAGTTTTTTATTTTCCTTATCAGGTACACGTTCTACTTTTCCTTGACTATCCCTGATGAGTTTTTCTTGAATCTGTATCTGGAGAACCTACATGCAAAAACCCAAAAAACAAAAACAAAACCCACCTCGTCAGTATAACTGTATAACTAGGAGTTGTATACACACGTGCAAACACACACACGTTTATTATCATTCATTCATCTACAACTTCCAAGAACATATGGTACCTGGCTTTGTTTATAAAAATCCCATAGATAATTTTATTGGGTTCTCCTAATTCTTTGTTAGTCAGTGTTTAACTGTGATCTCCAATGAGCCTTTTAATTTTTGCATCAAAGATGCCCACAAGGGGGCGCCTGGGTGGCTTAGTCGGGTAGGCGGCAGGCTCTTGGTTTCGGCTTGGTCATGATCTCAGGGTCCTAGGATCAAGCCCCACATCAGGCCCTGTGGTCAGCAGAGAGTCGACTTAAGGACTCTCTCTCTCCCTCTCCCCCTTCATCTGTCCCTCTGCTCTCTCACTCTCTTGCTTTTTGCAATAAATAAATAAATCTTAAAAAAAAAAAAAATGCCCATAAATTACTAAAGATGTTCATAAAACAGTCATGTGACCCATGCTTTCTACTTTAGTATTTGGCAAAATATTTTAAATCCTTCATAAATAAACATATGTATTGACTGTTTCAGGCATAATTACACCCACTTCTAGGGCAGAGACCCATTAAATGGAACAGCAGGCAGAAGAGTTCCCATCACCTAAATCTTTTTTCTCTCTCCCCTTACAACCACAGAGAGTATTGCTGATTTACAGTAAAGTTAAATGCATGTATACTATGACTGCATTCTATTTCAAAACTTAGGGCATGCCTAAGTGCAACTAAGAACCTGGACATTATAGGGGCACCTGGGCGGCTCAGTTGGTTAAGGTCTGCCTTCAGCTCAGGTCATGATCCCAGGGTCCTGGGATCAAGCCCCACACTGGGGAGTCTGCTTGTCACTCTCTCTTTGCCCCTCCCCCTACTCGCGCTCTCTCTCTCTCTCTCTCTCTCTCTCAAATAAATAAAATCTTTAAAAAAAATACACCTGGACATTATAGATAAAATAAACCTAAGAAGATTCAGAAGGGTGAAGAGAGGAAGGCAGACAACTAGAAATCACAAAACCCTAAGAACAAAATGGTGGTGAACAGCCTGGTTTCTTTTCACTTCATATATCCCAGATTTGAGGCTGAAGGAACTGGCAACCAGAAATGCCTACAGACACAGATAAAAAAGTGTCTCAACAGAAGCCTACTCTGTGTAGCCAAAGGACCAGGAAAGGGGCAGCCTAGCAAAACAAAAAACTTTTAGACAATAGCTGTTCTACTCCCGCCAAACATCAGAGAATAAAACAAACAACTGTGGCCACCCCAATCCATGCCAGCGAAGACCGAGGGGGCACCTCGATTTCCACTTTGCAGAGCTGTAACTGGCATCTCGACACTTCTGCCTAGGGGTGTCAGAGAATGCCAGGGAAGGAGCCACACTCTCAGCCCCGCCACACAGTAGCCGCCCTTGCCTGTGATGTCAGTGGAGACCCTGCGGGGAGCCAGGATGCCCAGCCCACCCACAGAATGACCAGCTACCAACAGGTCCCAGCCACACTGGTTCTGGGCTCCCTCTCTTTACCACCGCTGCCTGTTTTCTATGGCTTTTAGGGGAATCCCAGATGCTATTCAACAGATGTTTAACCTGTTTTTGTCTCACCCCACTCTCATCCCGGTGAGCTGCCTATAAAGAGTCTGTGTCTGGCTGAGCCTCCATCTCCCTCAAAAGGCTTTTACTCTTTTTCTCTTGCCACACACGAGTCTACATGGCTGGTTACCCAGTGGAAGAGAAAAAAATTATGGCATGGGCATTAAAGCTGTTATGGTTTTAAGGACTTTACTGCCAACGTCAACATATGCTACAAAATGGGAAGATGACTCTGTGAAAAACCTCTATTCTCAGTAAAATTCGGGAGGAAAATTAAGAGGAACTAAAAAATTTCCCTGCAGTTCTCCTCAATGAAAATGTGGAAGAAGTATTTCTAAATATTTTAGTCTCTAAACTTCAGGAAGAAATGTTTCTAAAAACAAGTAAACACTGACATAGAGTTGTCATTTTATGTCCTAAAATAAGTGTTAATTTGCTCTAGAACCCTGCATCTCAAAACTGTTTTGAGCAAAGCGATTATGACTTTTTAAAATTATGGACACTGTGGAGTTGGTCTACTTAATTGTAAGGTTCATCTTTGTGAAGTTCAAGTCTGTCTCATGCCTCTGTCCATAACAATTCTCATTTTTGGAGCACTTACTTGATTCCAGGCACTGTGCTGAGCAATGCATAGACCCCATTTTATCTCCAAAACTTCCCTGTGAATTAAATACCTTACGAATGAGGAGACGGATGATTTAAGAGAGAGAGTAACCGCAGAGTACATGAGGTCACACACCTGCTAAGTGGCAGAGATCCCAAGATGAAAGTCTCTGCAAAGGGTCTGGAGAAAGTGTGGGGGTGCATGTATGTGGTACATGTGTGCCTGTGTGTGCGTGTATGTGCGTGTTTGTGTTTCTTGACGTTCCCCAATCTGGTTCCATGCTTCTGTTATAAAGGAAATTACAGTAAAATGAAGGTCACTGCCAAGAGGCTGAGCTGAACAGACACGTCACTCCACAGCTGCATTCCTACCCATACCTGCAAGCAGGCACTCTAACACATGCACCGTGCACGGGGGGCTTTTCTCTGAGGACTCTGGATGTTAGGGAGACACAGATTTGAGGGCAAGACCGAGAAGGGCTGTGTCTTGCCGTGTGAGGGTGCAGACCTCAAGATGAGCTGCCGACTCGAGGGCCATCTAACTCGGTTTGCTCTTTTATAACTAAAAACCTCACTTCAGGTATTAGCACATATTTTAATCTCATTGAGACCTAAAGCTAAATGAATCTGATGTTCACTGCAGGCCAAAACTTTAAGTGTAAACTTACTGTTCTCATGCAGCACTCAGAGCAATATGATAAAGGCACCAACTACCCTCACATGCTGCTTGTTACTCACGGTTAGATTCTGAAACAGTGACGCACATGAAAAGACTTACCTTTTCTTTAAATACGGCTTCATTCCACGTCTGAAGCCTTAAAATGGAGTCATTCATCATTTTTTCTTTGTATATGTTTATTTTTTCTTTTTCAATTACATCAGCATTGCTGGTCAGAAGGAAGCACTTGCTACCTCTTGCTCTTCCTCTGCCTATTAGAAAATAAATATTTTATTTGGTGTCTTTGACTTAAAACTCTGATAAATCTGAGAAGAGGTAAATAAAGGGGTACTCCTGAAATTCAACTTTGATTCCCTGAAACCCTCTTTCAGAGGAAAGCTGAGCTGTTAGAGCACGGACTCCAATGCAGGTGTGCGCCTCCATATTAAGCTACATGTTAACCAGGAGCCCACCTTAAACTGGCTTCCTTGGGGGGTCGGTCTCCAGGGTGCAGTGTAAGTGGACAGCTGCACTATCAGAGACACTGCCATAAAGACAATCCAACACGAACACTCAGGAGGACACCGTGAGCACTCTAAGATGAATAATGAACAGATCCTCCCTCAAGAGCCCTCAAGGAGGTGGGGAAATAGATATGTTCACCAGAATATAGGTGGAAATCATCAGTGCAATAAGGAAGCTAAATTAAAGGACTATGAGCATTCAAAAGTTTATTGCCAATTGGAGGAATCAGGGACAGGTGTTACGGAAGCAGGGGAAGAGGGAAGAAGTAAAACAAAGATTACCAGTAGCAGCACGAGTGCTTTCTTCAACAAGGAGAAAATGACAAAGTCAGGTTGGCAGAAGTGGATAATGAATAAAGGGGAAGAATGGGAAATAGGTTGGAAAGATAAGCTGGTGCTGGATTGGGAGCTTTCTAACACCATGTAAATTGGGAACTACTAGGGTCTCTATAAAGGGAAGTGATGTGCCCAGAGCTGTTTTTCAGGAAGTAACAGAGCAGCTGTTGTTATGGAAATTGGAAAAAGGAAGAGGGGCTAGTTAGGACATCACCTAGTTCAAGTGAGACAGAAGAATTCTATGGAGTAGCTCTTCTACAATACAGGGGCCCATCATTACCACAAGCACAACTACACATTGGCTGCCAAAGTCTCAATCCAAGTGGGAATCATCTTTCCATAAACATGTCAGTCAATGTTGGTCAAGTAAACAGTATTCATCATAAACAAGAATCCAAATAGGGTATATATCAGTGGGCAAAACCGTACCCACCCAATCCTGAGCAAGTACGTCGCCGTCAGGGTCAAAGACGCCAGAGTCCATTGTGCCAATGGTCATACAGCCACTATGGCTTGGTAAAGGAGAAAAGTCCAGAAGCACAATGACTAGGAGAGAGCGTGTTTCTAAATGACAGACATGCTCACAAATCAGACAAGCTGGCAGCCATTTAGTAAGGGCGTCAAAGCTTTTCTCACCTCTGGTTTGGATCATTCTGATGACATTGCCCACATACTCATACAGGATGACCAAGTTACACTGTGCAATGTCGATGCCCTCATCAGCAACGGAGGTGGCAATCAGAATCTTGTTATCGCCATCGGTTCTGAATGCATCCAATGCACACTTCTGCGCTGGGAGCGTCATCCCTGCGTCAGAGGCAGAGGGCATTACACAACTCACCAAAGAGGGAACTTTACCCTTGAAAAATGGCCATTAACTATGAAATGCTTATTATGTGCCAAATACTGTGATAAGTCCTTTATATTCATGATGTCAAAACAACCCTAGGCAGTAGGGCCTCTTCCTATCCTTGTTTGAGAGAAGACATTATGGTGGTGTTTAACAATTTGGATTCTGTCACAAGACTGCCTGAGTTCAAATCCCAGCTGTGGTATTTACCAGCTGTGTGACTTCAGTCATGTTATCTCAAAACAAATATTGATTTTTTTTTTTTTTTGGCAAAAAAACCTATCAACAACTACCAACAATTAGTACTTTTTTACAAAAGTATTCATCATAATGCCTTTGCATGTGTATAGGACTTTACAGCTGGCAAAACAGTTTCACAGCTACTTATTCACCGGAATTTCACAAAGCCCTTTTAGGCCAATGTGGCAAGTGTTATAATTCCCCTTTACAGATGAAGACCTTGAGGTTTTGGAAGTATGATAAATTGACAGGCTAGTTAGTGGCAGAACCAGGCTTTGAATTTAAGTCTGAGGCCCTAACAGTGTGCAGTTCTCACCCAGTGATATACTGAGAAGAAAAAGAATTTCAGTGGTCTCCACCTTCAAGTTAACAGAATTTATAAAAGTTCTAATTTTTTCCGAGTACACTGGCAGCCAAAATCTTCAGATGTATTTTGTTAAGGCCAAAACAATTTCTTTTTACCATCATCTTCTACTGAACAATGAGCATGCCCAAGACAGACACCATACTTCACGAATTTCTAAACTTACTCATCCACTTGTTCATCAAACACTTATTCAGCAGTTATAGTTTGTCAGATGAAAATGGCTAAAAGGCATCGGAAACCAGGGATGTACTGTATGGTGACTAACATAATAAAAAATCATTTAAAAAAATGGCTAAAAGGTCCATTTTTATCTACAAGGATCTCGTGGAAGAAGGATATCAATAGGAAGCTATAATTCAAGATGATGAGCAATGGAATGGAGGCAGAACTGCATCTATGGGACAGGGAGGAGAGACACCTCTACCAGTCTTGGGAGGTTGGGGAAGGCTGTTTGGCAGATGCACAATAACTGATACAGAGTAAGTTTCTAAATAAATATGGATGGATGGATGGATGGATGGATGGATGGATGATGGGTGGATAGATGATGGATGAATGGATAGATGGATGATGGATGGATGGATGGATGGATGGATGGATGGATGATGGACGGATAGATGATGGATGGATGGATGGATGGATGGATGGATGGATGATGGCTGGGTGGATAGATGATGGATAGATGATGGATGAATGGATAGATGGATGATGAACAGATAGATGATGGGTAGATGGATAAATGAACAGACAAGAAAATATCTTGAGTACCTATTTGTAAAGAAATAACAAAGTCTGAAAATCAACTCATGTTAGAGTCAGACTGCAGAGAACTTTGAATTCCAACTGCAATAATGTGGTGTTGGACTTTATTTGGTAAGCTAAATTTTCAAAATCTGAATATACTTTTTAGATTCTCAAAGTTTAAAATTTGCATAAGGGGGAAGTGCAAGAGTGATGACTGAGGACTGACAGGATGGGAACTGCTTATTATACACAAGGCTAAACAAGAGGAACAGAGTGAGGATCTGTCCCAGTTGGTCACTAAGGGGTGGGAAGCACAGCCAAGAGAATGTCAGGTGAGGGCTGGCCACCCAGGGATCCTCCTGGAGGATTGCAGAGGCAGCCCTTCATCCTTCAACCCCTGTAGCTAGGTTTCAGGATTGTGTGCTTGAACTTTTTTTTTAATTAAAAAATATATAATACACATAAAAGCATCTATAGCTTAGAAAACAATAAAATAGAACATTTCTATTTCCAGCTAATCTTAATCTACTGGTTGAGAATTGGAGAAAAAGAGTGACATGCTCAAACACTATTTTTAAAAATAACTTCGGTTTCATCTACAGGACCTATGGGAAGAGGAGATGTTTAAAAGTATTTGTATTTAAACACTGTGATGGCTTTTTGTTGTGTCAACATGGTGAAGCTGAATTACAGTACCCAGTTATTGATCTAGGTGCTTCTGTGAAGGGAATTTGCAGATGTAATTAAAGTTCTTAATCACTGGACATTTAAGTTACAAAAGGGATTTCATCCTCAGTTGGCCTGACATAATCAATCAACGCTTTCAAAGAGGACTTAGGCATTAGTCCCCGACACGCATAAACAACATATATATGTATATATGTATGTGTGTATAATCTCTTACTGATTTTGCTTCTCTAGTTGAACCCTGACCGATACAAGCATTAAAAAAGAATTTGAATATATTATAAATATTCTTATAGCTATAGTATCATAACTCTAATTCACTATATATAGTACCTGTGTTCTGATTTGTTTTGCCACGTCCAGTCAATATGCCAGGTTTTAGAAAGCTGAGTTCAGAATTTTCTTCAATCCATTTCTTCAAAGCCTGAAAATCAAAAGCAATTATCAGTTGGACAGTATATGTAGAACACATTTGTGTAACTATTAATTCAATATTGATATATTGTAAGAAGAAAAAAAACTTTAGTAAGAAAAATAAATTTAATTTAGTAAACAGTTCCCTAACTGACAAACCTGAGAATAAAAGCTTTTGGGATTGAATTCTATGCAAAAATTAACTATAATGGTTAAGATCTTTGTGATCTGATACAATTTAATCTCTAAGATATTTTTTAAATGAAAAAAGCTATGTTCAGAATAGTGACTATGTAGAACTAATAAGTGAGTTTAGCAAGATCTCAGGACAGAAGAGCAATATACAGAAATCAGCTGTATTTCTATTCGCCAGCAACAAGCAACTGCAAGTACAATTTACAATAGCATTAAAAAATTGACACTTAGGTATAAGTCTAATAAAAAATGTACAGAATCTGCATGTCAAAAATGACAAAACAGTGATAAGAGAAACCAAAGAAGATGTGGTGGCCTCTCTCAGGTGGCTCCCAGTGATCTCCACCCACTGGTCTTCAGATCCTTGTGTAATCCCCTCCATTCAAGTATGAACTGAACTTACTGACCTGCCTCTAATGAAAAAAATGGAAGACATGATCACTTCCAAGTCGAAGTTACAAAATGACTATGACCTCCATACTTTCTCAATCTCTCTTGGATCACTCACTCTGGAGGAGGCCAGCTGCCATGCTCTGAGGCAGCCCTGTGGAGAGGCCCACAGGAGTGAGCTCAGAAGCACATCTTCTGAGAGCTGCCAATAGCCAGGTAGATATGGTTGGAAGTTAAGCCTTTTAAGCAGAGCCTTGAGATGACTATAGCCTGGTGAGAGATCCTGAGCCTGAAACATCCAGTCAAGTTGTTTCCAGATTCCTGATCCATAGATATTGTAAGATAATAGTTTGTTGTTTCGAGCCACTAAGTTTTAAGGTAATTCGTTATCAGCATAGGTAACTAATACAGAAACTCTATATAAATGAAGAGAGAGAGATATACTATGGTCATGGAAGACTCCATATTGATGTCACTTTCCCCAGTTTTATCTATTGATTCAATGTAATCCCAAACAAAATCCCAGCAGACTTTTTCATATATGTGAGTGAGCTGATTCTAAAATATAAATGGAAAGGCAAAGGAAGATAGATAAAACAATTTTGAAAAAAGGAAAAAAGTTGGAGAACTCACACCATAAAGTTAATCAAGACAGTATAGGAAGCGCGAAAGGATAGATAGATATATATGAATGGAACAGAATAGAGAATACAGAAATAGGCCTAAATAAATAGAGCCAACTGATTTTTCAAAAAGTTACAAAGGCAATTCAGTGGAAAAAGGACAGTCTTTTCAACATACAGTCCTGCAGCAATTGGATATTCACATACAAAAAGAAAAAAAGCATCTCAACCCGTAACTCAAAATGGATTGTAGACTTAATTGTAAATTGCAGAATTACAAAACTTCGCAAAGATAACAAGAAAATCTTTGTGATCTTGGGTAAGCAAAGCAAAGAATATAAATTCTTATATACGATACCAAAACCACAATCCCCAAAAAGAAAAAATTAATAAAACAGACTTTATGAAAAGTTAAAATTTTCAATCAGTAAAAGATACTGTTCCGAGACGTAAAAGACCAGAAGAAAATATTTACAAATCACATTTCTGACAGAGGACTTCTGTCAGAATATATTTTTAAAAAATCTTTTAAACACTCAACAATAACATGGTAAACAACTCAATCAAATCCTATTTTAAAATGGGCAAAAGAGGGGTGCTTGGGTGGCTTAGTTGGTTAAGCATCTGCCTTCAGCTCAGGTCATCATCTCAGGGTCCTGGGATCGAGCCCCACATCGGGCTCTCTGCTCAGCTGCGAGTCTGACTCTCCCTCTCCCTCTCTCCCTCTGTGATCTCTCTGGCTCTCACTCTGTCTCAAATAAATAAGTACAATCTTTAAATAAAATAAAATAAAATAAAATGGGCAAAAGATATGAACAGACACTTCAGCACAGAAGATATATGGATGGCTAATAAGTTTATGAAAAATGCTCAACTGCATTAGTTGAAATGCAAATATAGTAAAACGAATTTTCATACCCTAGGGAGATACCATTACATGCTTAGAGAATGGCTAAAAAATTTTTTAATTGACAAAAAAATTTTGAAAGCATGAAGTCTTTATTCTACAGGTACAAAGACTTAGTATAAACTAGAGTGATGAAGATAGTAAGGTATTAGTATAAGAATAAACAAACAGATAATCACAACAGAATAGACAGCCCAGAAACAAACCCATACGTATATAGGTGGGTGCCTGATCACAGAGCAGTGAGGAAAGGACAGTCTTTTCAGGAAAATGATGCTGGGTCGATTTGTTATCCACAAGAAGAAAGAAGCTTACATCCACAAGTGCTCTGGTTTTCACAAAGAGGATGGTTCTACTCTCTGGGTTTAAGTGGTACTCCTCTTGCAAGATGAAGGAGAGATCTTGGAGTTTAGGGTTCTCGTTGCCGGGATCCATGGAAACACTTTCCAGTTCCCTCAGTTTTTCTGCAAAAGGGTAACACTCTATATATGGCTTATAAATTCTAGAAATTGAGAACACACTGTGACCTTTAGCTATAGTTCAGTTAATCTCTCCATCTTTGACCAGAATTCCAAAAGTAATAACCACTACTTTAATGCATACATTAAACACAGCAATAGGGGTGGCTCAGTCATTAAGCGTCTGCCTTCAGCTCAGGGCGTGATTCGAGGGTCCTGGGATTGAGCCCCACATCAGGCTCCATGCTCTGCTGGGAGCCTGCTTCTTCCTCTCCCACTCCCCCTGCTTGTGTTCCCTCTCTCACTGGCTGTCTCTCTCTCTGTCAAATAAATAAATAAAATCTTTAAAAAAAAATAAACACAGCAATAAATGCATACCTATTTTTCCCCAGACAGCTGGGTGCTCAATGTATAGCAGCACACCACTGGGCTACACTTATGTATACTAAATACTTTGATATAGGCCAAACAAATTTATTAGCAGTAATTACCTTTGGGAAAAGGATTTTGAGAGAGGGAGAAGAAGGACTCACTTTTTATTTCAAATCATCCTATATACTTCTTTATACAAGAGCAGTAGGATTATGCGCCATTTTGGTTTTCTTCTATATATAAATCTATATATAGTATAGATAAATTATAATCTCTTCAAATCATTAAAACATTTCTTTTTTTATATTTTTAGAGCTTTGTAAAATTACTAAAAGTTGAACAAAAATATGCCACTACCTCTCAACCATGAGACTCTGCACTCTGGGAAACAAACTGAGGGTTGCAGAAGGGACGGGGCGGGGGGGTGAGAAGCAGGGGGGATGGGGTAACTGGGTATGGGCATTAAGGAGGGCACATGATCTGATGAGCACTGGCTGTTATATGTAACTACTGAATCATTGAACACCACATCAAAAACTAATGATGTACTCTATGTTGGCTAACTGAACTTAAAAAAATAGTCTCTTATGGATAAAAAAAAATGCCACTAGCTATTATAATTTCTATAGGATGTATCCTTTGCAAATCCTATTTTTTCCTTTTTCAAAATAAGAAATAGCGTAAGCAGCATATTTTTTTTTCCACAAGTACCAGATTTCACTGAAGGTTAACAGTCCTGCTGTCTATAATTACCTTCTTACGCCCAGGACAACTCCCTGAACATCACCATACACTACAAAGTATCCTGCCACTAGACTCACCAGGCTCCAATGGCTTCTTCCTCTAGAAACACCACCCACCTTCAAATCTCCAAGTGAGATTCTGCTCAATCTCATCAAATCCTGCTGCTCGGACGTTAGCGAAGAAGTCTTTCAAGTAATCCAGAGCATCTTTCATCCGGGCATGCTCATTGATAATGAGGGCATCATTATATTTCTGTTTAAAATGAAAACTGAGTTTCAGTGTTTCCAATGTCTAATGCATTTGCTGTACTGAAATTCAATTAGCTGTACTTAGCACGGAATTAATTTTTAAAGTAAGCTCTTCTTAAATCTATTCCAACTTAGTTTTTTAAGATGAGCGGTTTCTAATGGTACTACAATAAAACCTTTGAACCAAATACTACTTTAAAAAAATCTTAATTAGCTAGAATCATTAATTAATTAGGATCATTTTGGAGTCTAGAATTCCACCTTGGAAGAGGAAGAGACAATTACAAGAAGAATGCATGTCAAAGACTAAAAAACAAAAAACAAAAGCAAATCAACTTCCACATCAACTTGCCTCATAATTCAGACATTCAACTGAATCTCTTCTTACATCCAGAACCATCAGTGAGTTGCAAGAGCACCTGTTCAGAATGATGGCGCTGACCACCTGCCCCAAATATGCAACTAAGTTCATTAAAATTCTATAAATGCATACTGAGTGCATTTTTAAGTACTTTCAACAGCATGGTAAGCAGAGGTGATGGCTGTTGTTTCTTAACTTCTTGGTTAACCGGAAAACAACCAAAGACCCTGGATTTCTGAGCACGTGGCTTTGCCAAAGGTAAGAAAACACATGCTTCAAGATAAGGCAACAGGAGTCGCTTACTGAACTTTCAAGATGGCTGTCACCAATAGCATATCTACAGTATGTTCATCACCCCCCAACTTTTTCCAACTGTGTCAATCATGGGAAGGCTAGAGGCACATGGTATAGAACCTCAGCGTCTGTTTCTATCCTGTGGCTGCTAGTGTTACGTTTCACTAAGCAGACAGAGAAGATGCTGAATGGATGACTTTAAAGTTTGCTTCATAGGAAGCCCTCAGAAAGTTCCTATGTGAGCTCTTGGAACAGGGCGAAAAGTTGATGTTCTCTTGGCTCCCACAACAAAGCTCCCAGTAGGTGCTACAACTAAAATATGTCACTGCAGAGAAGGCACATACCCGCAAGTGGGAAGTGTACAAATACAGGGCTTTACAAATCCTGCTCTCTTCTTCTTTGTCGGGCAACTGAAACAAAATGCATGTTTTCTGAACAGAAAGGATCCATTGTTCGTATTTCTGTGTTCCAAAATTCCTATTTTGAATTTGAAATACATTTTCTGGAAAAAAAATGTTTTTCATTATGCCATATGGTCAGTCATTTAAAGTTCTAAGCATGGGGCACCTGGGTGGCTCAGTTGGTTAAGCGTCTGCCTTTGGCTCAGGTCATGATCCCAGGGTCCTGGTATCAAGCCCCACATCAGGCTCCCTGCTCAGTGGGGAGACTGCTTCTCCCTCTCCCTCTGCTGTTCCCCCTGCTTGTGCTCTCTCTCTCACTGTCTCTGTCAAATAAATAAAATCTTTAAAAAATAAAAATTTTTTTAAAAAGTTCTAAGAATGCCTCACCCTCAAATTTTCTTTCTGTAAGCAGAGTATTCCTCCTGAAACAGTCGGTTTTCAACAGTACTGCATCTGTGTTGGCACATGATCGCCTACTTAATACTTACCCTGCATCAAGAATCAAAGTGTCTTACACTCATAATTTCATTTCATTTTCACAAACCACTGAGGTGGATGTTATATTTTACAGGTGAGGAAACCAAAGCTCAGAAAAGTGAAGTCATTTACCCAAAGTGGCACAGCTAGCACATGGGGGAGTGGAGGAATGCAGAACCAGGTGTGCCTGATACTGAAGGCTCACTGGCTCTGTGAGCTGACCACCAAAGCAGCCCAGAGCTAAAACGATGGGCATGAAAATATCTAACTTTGTCTTTAACAATGAAGCAGTGAATAAAAATAATAGGTCTCATGAGCTTCGTCAGGAAGATATCTAAAAGCAAGAGAGACAGAACTCAACACAGTCTCTTCTACCTTGCTATGAACTTAAGCCGTCTGATCTCCACAGCACTCTGCACAGGGCCAAGCCAAGAACAGGCACTCAAAAGATGCTCATCATGGGTGCTTCTGCCTGTGTGCGTCTCCTAAGCTATGCCTCAGTTGCTCGGTCCAAAAATTGAGCATCGGCTGTCGTCTGGGCTGTGTGCAGGGTGCTGGCAGTGAAAGGATACAGAATACAGAAGCAGCTTATTCCCAAGAGGCTCAGTCTGTGAGTTACTCTGGGATCAGATCTCCAGGGCTCTCTGGGAAGAGCACAGTTTAGTAAAATTCACAGGCAAGAGCTGTATTTCTGGGTTAAATTGCTCCTCTCACCCATTCATGTTTAACAGGAGGAACAAAAGAGGTTATCCAGACAAGTGGCACTGACATACTTCTTTCCCAGCCCCAACTACAAACACGTGGCCAGGAGTAAACCAGATGAATTAACATGTATTTCTTGAATGTGAGTAGGTGTGAAAATGAGCTAAGCAATCTGGAAATGAACAGCTGACAGGATGTAGACTAGGGAAAAGGTGGAGGGAGGGAATTAGAAGTAGGAGGAGTAAGAAGGCAGAAATTCATGTCTCTCCACCCTTCTGCTACCTCCCTAGTTCAGACCACATCATAATGTTCCTGGATAATCTGACAGCCTCCTATCTGGTCTCCCTACTTCTTGCCCTGGTCCCTCCAATCCACTGCCCACTCAGCAGCTAAAGAGAGAGTTTCCAAAATTGCAGATGAAACACTTTGCTACCCCACCACTTAAATGCCTTTAGTGGATTCCTCTAGCCAAAATCCTACCCTGCTCCCAGGATCTTCTGTGATCTAGTCTCTGCCTGCTTCTGATTCTCATCTCCAGCAGCTCTGCTTCCTGCATTTGACAGGACTAATGGAAGTCCTCATACTCTCCCTGCTTTCCTGGCCTTTGCACATGCTGTTTCCTCTGCCTGAAACACATCTGATCACCAACACCCACCCACACCTATCCTGTTGTTTTATTATTCCTTGTCTAACTTTGGCTTTACCATTGGACTGGATGCCACAAGGAGCTGTGTCTCAGGGTCTGTGCTATTTCCCCATCAGCTAGCATACTGCTGGGCACCAAGTGGATGACAAGTGAATGAACATGTTCAAGGAACTGCTAAATCAAAGGATTCCAGTAGGGAAGGAGTGGAAGGTAAAACTGGAAAGATAAGTAGAACCAGATTGTGCAGTCAGGGCCCAAACTGGCAGGTTAGAGGCTCAGAGAGCTTTGCTTCTAAGGCAGAGATTCAAGCAGGTTACTGACATGATAAAACTGGTATTTCAGAAAGACCAGCCAGGTAACGGGGGCGCTGAATGGAAGAGTGAGTGGGGGTGGGCAAACCAACCAGACAGCTGTTAGCGTAAGTCCTAAATCAAGCTGTGAAAGAAGAGGAGAAGAGAAAAAGCAAACTAAGTGTGAGGAAAGGTGAATTCACAAATTAAACATCTCCAAAGCTGCTTCTAGTTCTGGAACCAGCACTCCCCACTCATATACCAACAAGTGAGCAAGCCAGAAGCCTGGTCCAAATCACCCCGACTCCCACCCAAAGCCAGCTGGCCATGACATCGGAACACTTCCTGTTTGCAGCGCTGGGCACACCTCCTGCCTCCACCGGCCTGTCTTGACTGCCTCTGGCCCTCTTTGTTCACCGGTATCCTTATCATATCATGAATTAGTTAAAATCCTTAGATGCTTCCCCCTGCTTTTAGGACAAAGTCAAACTCAGTTTGGCCTACCAGGCCTTTCCTGGTCTGGTCCCTGCCTCTCTAGCATTACTCCTTTCTACTACTCATGCGTTAGGAGTACCACGAAATACTTGCAGTTTCTAAAACTTTTTCTTCCTTCAATGCCTGATGCCTTTTCAACCTCACTTGGTTGTCTCTACTTCTTAACGTGGCTAACTTTAAGACCGCCTCAGGCACTGCCCCCGCCCCCCAGGAAGCTTTCCCTGCAGCCCATTCCAGGCCAAAGTTCCCACATGCTCCCAGGGCACCCAGCATGTACCTTTGCCCTGCTGTGTGGTAGCTACCCACATCTGATTCTCACTCTTTGACTACGAGTTCCCTGAGGATAGGACTCCGGCTTTAACCTGTCCTTTCCATTAGCTGGCACAATGAGTGTCTGATGAGTGCATGGAAGAACAAAAGAGAGAACAGAACTTGGTAACTTCATGAGAGAGTCTCAGAAGAAGAAAGAATCGAAGATCACTGCCTGTTTCAATCTGAGCCATCAGGGAAATGGTGGTTTCATTCATATAAACAGGGAAGTTAGAACAGAAGGCTAATTTGGAAGATTAAGAAAGCCATGAACTGATTTAAATACAGTATTTTTCAGGTATATAGGTCCACAGAGACTTACTTTGAATTTAAAAAGAAAAAAAGAGAGAGACTAAAGGAGGACTTACAAGGTTCCTGAATAACCTATAATCAAGAAAGTTAACCTCCTGATATGGTCTTGACCCTGTTTGAACTGAAGAGAATGCAAAAAGCCAATATATAGCTATTCCTAAGTGGAAAGAATACAAAATGAGATTTATCTCACCGAGAGTTACGGTACCGAGTTCGTCAAAGATCTTTTTTGCCAGACTCTCTGTTTCCCTCATCAGCTGAGATATGATGCATTTAAATCTGTCAGTAGTCCGTAATTTCACTTTCCTGAAAACTAGAGCCATCAAAACAAAGTGAGTATTTTTCAGGAAGAACACATCATAGTTTAAAATAGGCTTCTGCACACCCTTCTCTGCCTTGGTTACTTCTGCAAGACCTGAGGCCCCAAGCTCACAGGCAGGTGATGGCCAGTGCTCAAAATCCTTGCCCTAGCTCCCCAGTGCTTAATGCACATGGTCCAACATCTCTGTCTTTCATGGTCTGGGTCTAATCCAACTTCTCACTCTGGTTTTCCCATTACTCAACATGGAGCCTCTCCTCTGAAAAGGCTGGTATCCATCTTATCTCTGCAAATACAACACTTTTTAACCCTCTCCTCTTTGATTTTCTCCTTTCCCGCCCAGCCCCCAGAAGCGCTCACGCTGTTCCTAAAATTCATTATTGCATTGTTTTAGCAGAAACTCAACAACTGCCTACCATGCGCCATGTTCTGGTGATAAACAACTGAAAAAAACACAGCCTGTGCTCCAGAGAGGTCTGTGTTCTCAGGGCAGAGAAAGACACAGAGCTAAATAACCACAGTAAAGTGCTGTAACATAAGTATGTGCCAGGTGTCATGGGGCACAAAGAAAAAAATCTCTAATTCTTCCAAAGGAGGAAGTGTTGTGGGATAAACAGGGAAAGAGGAATGCAGGAAGCACCAGATGCACTTGAGGAGCCCAGAGGAATGCCTCATGGCTGGGCTTATAGGAGGGGGAGATGAAGCACAGAGGGCGGAGGGGACTGGATTGCAAAGAAATGTGTACTTGATACTAAAAAGTTTAGATTGGGTACCTTCCCTAAAGTTCTTACAGGCAGCTCCCAGAAAGGAACTGAACTGCCCCTCCCTGGCTATTTCATGTGTCTGCTCTGCCTAATGCAATCACACACCACCCCCGGAGCAGGGATGAAGGCACATATGTCTCCTCTTCCACTCTCCCTCGCTGGGCTAGTATAGCATTGGAATGTCCTAGCCAATCTTTTTTAAAAATCAGATTCTGATCTGCTGAGGAAAAATATGATGAATTCAGATTAATTTCATTTCGACCCAAATCATCAGATACATATTAAAAGAACGAATGACCACACAGTATCCTCCTCAGGCATGCAACACAGGGAAGGAAGGATTAAGCCCAGCTCTTGGCCATTTACATGCTTTGATTTTCTCATCACGTCTCTCTCATTGTTAGTATCCTTATGAGAACTTTATCAAAAACAAAACAAAAACAAAAAAAGAACTTCAGCAAACTGAAGAGTGAGAACGTTTGCTTTTGACAGTCCACTCCTGAGGTTCATCCATTGCCTGAGGATGGAGCTTGGCTGAGGAGAGAGGCATGAAATGTAATTATTTCCCAAGTTTGGGGTTAAATATTTTCTACTCAACAGAAAAGGTAAAAATTCAGTATTCATCCGAATGTTTGGATGAATTTGTTATTCTCTGAGCTAGGAAAAGCAGAAGGTAACAAAGTTCTAAAGGGCTTGTTACTGGTTTCCACTTACACTTCTGGGGCTTATAAACAATTTCTTCCAATTCTTCCAAGTTGTCTTTGACTGTTGCTATCACCGATGTGTCAAGAGAAGCACACAGTTTGCAGATATATTCCATGGCTTCTGTTGTGTTTTTGGCATCCCCAGTGCCAACCGAGGCAGTCAGCCCAATGACCTGTGAGGAGCATTCCAAATGTCAGACATCTGGAAAAGAGCGTGCCGCTTCCACAATCCCCCATGCAACCCATTCCTGCTAAAGTAGGGCTTGGGGTGTGGGGTTTTTTGGTTTTTGTTTTTTTACGAATTTCAGATAAAGAGCAAGAACACTATTTTTTTCCCCTGATATTCTCTATGACGTTGGAAATGGAAAGGTCCCCATTAGGCAAAGCACGGAATAGATGCAGGAGTCACAACTTATCAAATGAACACGAATTAGCAAAGAAAACAAGGACGGAAACCCTTTCAAGGCAGGACTTCTCTCCTCTCTACCCTTGTGTCCCCCACGATGTGCAGAACAACATACTAAAAGGAAAGGGACTGAAATCAGACACGACTCCATTCTAAACACAACCATGTCCCACCAGCTGTGGATCCTTGGACAGGTATCTTCAGCTCTCTTTAAAGTTGGGAAACAATAGCTATTTTAAATGATAGGTGTGTGAATTCAGTAAGATAACATTTGTAAAAAAAAAAAAAAATAGCTTAATGGTCACCTAATAATTTACATCTTACACAGTAAATACTGAATAACTGACTCATTAGCAAGGAATCTAATTAACACCATTTTTTTTCTAGAAGAAGCAGCTGTAAGAAATGTGATTGCTACTGAATTTCTTCTAACCTATGCTTCCTAAACAGGTAGTTATTAGGGCTAGAGAACTTCACTCACTGTCATATTGGTATACTACACTATAAATTCAGGGCTTCCAACCTCATCTAGATCCCCAATGGGACCAAGCAATTCTTCTATATATTCCTCTTAGTTCTCTTTCTCATTTCAAATTCTCTCCAAGCATCCTGAGCTCCGACCCCCATTCCCATCTTGATTATTCTCAGCAAATAATCTATCTACCTCTCCTAAGTATAAGAGAAAAGAGAGATTAAATGCCTACCTTTCCTGTCCCCATCTAAGAACTACTCTCTGTCTTGACTCTTCTCATACCCTCATCTCTGATGACACCAAAAATGGTGTCCCACCTGCTCTCCGTACTAATGCACATACCTGCCTACTTATCTCCTACTATCTTCTGGTCTCTCCTAGCACCTTGCTCTATTGATCATTGCCTCTATCCCACTCTGCCTCACCTACCGCTATTTACCACTTCATTTTTACACTCAAATGTAGATTTCTACACTCAAATGATATGGAAGAGCTTCAGGACTCTTGGCCACACCCTGTTCTCTCACACTTCTGTGCCTCTGGACACACAGCAGCCTTTCCTTAAAAAACATCCAATTATCCACCTTGTGCATTCTTGTTAGTTTTTACCTAACTTCTGTTGGGTCTTGGCTTACTTTCACAGCACACTTATGTGTTTTCACTTCTGTTCTGACTACACCTTGTACCCATCTCCATAGTGTGCCATCACCATATCTTATGACATAATTCTTACATGTCTGGCTCCCTGTGAAACTTCAACCGTTGGAGGTTTATGTCTTTTTATATTTGTATCCCCAGGGCCTAGCACAGTGGATGACACAGGGGGGCATCTAATGCATATGTGTTAAGTGAATAAGTGAATAAAAAAAATCAAAATTAATCAATGAACTATACAATATGGACTTAGAACCTGAGACGACCAACCTCGACGTGGTCAGCAGAGTAAGTAAATAGGATTTAAGAAGGTTCTAGCTCTTCTGAGGAATCCCTCTGACTCTGGAGATACCTGAGGCAGTGGGTCTGAAGATCCTCCAAGTTTCTGATCCAGATAATTAAACATGATCATATTGTAAGGATGGTGTTTACCGGTGTTGTGACATTCATCAAATATCATCAAAGTAAAGACAGAGAGCGATGGAACAGTCCCTTTTCTAAGACTATTCACAAGAATCTGTGGAGTTAAAATGATGATGTCATTGTTCTCAACAATCTCTTCCACTGAGACAATCTCAGATGTTGCTCCAGAAACACCTGCAACTTTGTACCTGGGAAATGACAGAAATTCCCAATTACCAACCATGATGTGAAATGAGGAACCATAAAGACGTGAAACACTAGGTCAGAGCATAAGCTGATTAAGTTCTCCCTAACGCCAAAAGGAATATATCTGGAGACAAGTGCTTAGCACAGACCCATACACATAGTAAATGGTCAATAAAAGCAAGCTAGCTATGACTGCTAGTAGAGTATGTTAATTTCTTCAAGTCTTGAGAAAGAAAATAGAATTTAAAGAAAAGAGGAATATTAAAGAAGTTATAAAATCCTTAAAAAGTTAAATATGTCATTTATTTTTAATTTTTATTTATTTATTTTTTTTTTTTTTAAGATTTTATTTATTTATTCGACAGAGATAGAGACAGCCAGCGAGAGAGGGAACACAAGCAGGGGGAGTGGGAGAGGAAGAAGCAGGCTCACAGTGGAAGAGCCTGATGTGGGGCTCGATCCCACAACGCCGGGATCACGCCCTGAGCCGAAGGCAGACGCTTAACCGCTGTGCCACCCAGGCGCCCCTAATTTTTATTTTTTAAAAATATTTTTAATTTATTTATTTGAGAGAGAGAGAGAGCATGTGCCAGGGAGAGAGAGAGGGGGAGAAGCAGGCTCCCCACTGAGCAAGGAGCCCGATGCGAGACTCAATCCCAGGACCCTGGGATCATGACCCAAGCCGAAGGCAGTGGCCCAACCGACTAAGCCACCCAGGCATCCTAAATGTGTCATTTAAATGTAAAATTGATCTCAAGTCATTTAGTCGCTCTGCAAGAGCTAACCAAAGGAGTTTAGGATTTCAAGCATACTTACCAAAACAGACTTGCATCCATGAAAAATTAATTACCTCTAGATTATAGCAAAGCTATATCTATTATAAATTTTTGAATCCTAGCTTTCCAAAAATTAAACAAAGCTGAATACACACCAGTTACATGAAGCTAGAGAAAAAGAAATGGGACCAACTGTTATACCTACCCAAGCTTTTCAAAATATTTGGAGAACACAGATTTCTGCTGTTCATACACTGGGAGTTGAATAGCAAAAAAGACAACCTTCCCTTTTTGTCCTTGTGGAAATTTTTTAAGATGATGTTCACATATAAGAAGGGAAACAAAGGTTTTTCCACAACCTTTAAACATACAAAGAAAAAGAAAACATGTAACTGATACTGTACTAAAATATTTCTATAGAAAGGTAATTATTTTTGGCTCCCCTAAAACCACTGCACCAACTGGTAAATGAGGAATGTCGCTGGGTTAACGGTGTCAGAGTTTATACCAAGACAGAAAAATATCAAGCTACTTCCTAGGTAACATGCAAATAAAACAATCAAGGCATAAAGCAAGCTAAAATAGGGCATTTTTCTTTCCCTCCTGAGGTTCCTTAAAATACGTGGAGACTATATTAATGGGAAAGTTTTCTCGAAAGATATATGGAACAAGGAAAAAATGGAAACTCGCCCATTTTGTCCCCGTATTCAATAAAAGGGGGGGGGGGGAAGGAAGCAAACACAGAAACAAACCACGTAAGTAGTGGCAATCAGCTTACCAGTAGGAGCACATATTATTGTGTTTTTTCCTTCCTTAGCAGGCAACGCGAGCTCAAGTTGGTAATTTCTTGGCTTCAGTTGGGTGAAAGTAGGAGAGGCTTATGTAATACAAAAGGAACAAAATTACCAAATAGTTACTGCTCTGAGGACTCAAGGAAAGAGCCATCTATCATCAAATAGACAGGAATTCTGACTTTGGCAGAAAGGGTCTCATTTCAGAAAATTTAGCCGCCTTGTCTTTTGTTAACCATTCCAGCTTCTGCACTGACGTCAAGTAGAAAATTCTCCCTCGGTGACAAAGGACCAATGGCAAGAATTCTTTTAAAAAGCCACAAAGATGTCTTTCTTAAATAATCTTGGAAGTAGAGTAAGGAGAAACTAAAGCAAGAATGGCCTAATTCAGGGCAAGACAGATGGCCACTGGTTAAAAGGAAATGCTATACGGAACAAAACAGCAAATCGATTCCTCCTAGATCTCTGAAAAGCAACAAACTATAAACATTGACTTCCCAGAGCAATCTCTTATTGAAGAGCAATCATGCTTTGTAATTCTGCAGGTTCTCACATGGTATCTTTTCTCAAGAGGACCAGAAGTTTCAAAAAAATAACCAGGGGCTTTTTTTTTTTTTCCACTAATAGAGAAGCATATAGAATGTTACTGCTAGAAAAGACCTTAGACCATAGTCTCTCATAGACTATGGACTCTGAGAAACAAACTGAGGGCCACAGAGGGGAGGGGGGTGGGGGAATGGGATAGACCGGTGATGGGTAGTAAGGAGGGCACATATTGCATGGTGCACTGGGTGTTATACACAACTAATGAATCATCGAGCCTTACATCGGAAACCGGGGATGTACTGTATGGTGACTAACATAATATAATAAAAATCATTATAAAAAAAAATAAATAAAGTTAATGATTAACTAAAAAAAAAAAAAAAGAAAAGAAAAAGAAAAGACCTTAGAAATCATCTATTGACTCCAACCTGTATATTTTAAAGAAAAGGAAAATTTCTAAAAGGTTAAGTGAGTTCACTAAAGTCCCCTACATGTCAAAAATTTGAAGCAATTCACATTCAGTGATTTTACTCTGAAATGACAAAAAAACTTGTATCATTTGGTTGCAGAAGTAATCTGTAAATCTTCTTGCGGTGTTATCCCCAAACCACACCCTTCTTCTCACACTACTCAGTATTAATCTTCCCTGATGTCTTTTTGTAAAAAAACGTTTTACTGTGGCTCATTATTCAACTTTCTGGTCCCCTCATGGAAACATGCTTCTAGAAACACAAGGTGGGCCTTAAAACTAAGTTATACAGTCCTTTGTGTGAAATTAGAAAAAGGAGACCCTCTGGGAGGATACAGTCCCTCAGTGCACTGTTTGGCAAATAGCACAGGCTGGATCTCAGGCCCCACTCAAACTCAGCTGGGCACATTTGTGTAGTCAAACTTCATCAACTTACACTGAAGCCCTGGGAGAGTAAAAGGAAAGCGTGCAAGTGACTCACAAATATTAGTGTTTCTTTAGAGAGCAGGGCTGATTTTGGATTTCATAGACGCTAAGTTTCTGGAAGGACCCTATGTGTGTTTTCAATGTAGACATGCACATATGTTTTAGGAACAAAGGAAAATAAAAGAGGCTGACAATAGCTTTGGAAGAGAGAGAATAATATTTTTAATCATAGAAAAATATCCATTTTAATATGAATTGTCTTTTCTTAAAAAAAAATAAATGATCTTTTCTTACTTTTCCTTTAAAACCTTTTCATAACACTATGACTTTGGGCACTGCGAGCCACATCTCCACACAAAATACCTGAAGAGTAACATTACGGAAAAGAACAGTGCTGGGTACCTGAAGGCGGAGATGGGTTCTGACTAAGATTCGGGCATTCTGGTTCTTCCTTATAGAAAATCTGTATGTCAGAAGTTTCTATTTCATCATCCTCAAGAACTTTCAGTTCAACATTTTTTGCATCTGTAGGAGACCAAAAAACATCTTAGGATCTTGAGCTAATCGTCGACAGCACAAGTCCTACAAAGAGATCATAATCCTAAAATTTTCAGCTTCCATTAAGATTTCTCGCCACCACTCCCTTCGCCTTCTAAAACAATGAAAAGAATCTTTTTGAGCGTGATGTCTCAATGTGGAGTCTGAACAGCAGTGTCATTTAGGACTTTATTATTCAAAGCCATTTCCAGAGCTTGTTATAAAGGCAGCCTCTTGCATCCCTACTAAGTCAGAATCTGCATTTTAACAAAAACCCCAGGTGATTCTCAGGCACAGGAAAGAAGAGAAGCACCCCTTAGCAGACATTTATGGCTTCCATTCCTGACCTAACCCAAGACATCAGCTGTGTGTTTATATAGACATTTTCTAGAACAACTTGTGATCTAAAGAAGCCTAGGACAAGCGAAGACCAGACAGCTGGTTTACCAAACTCAGACTTTAAAACAGTGCTCTGAGCAGATGTTATCTTCAGGAAATCACACAATGGCACAGATATCTTATCACAACACATTTCTTTTTCAGTCCTGTTCTGGTTTAGTTCCCGATGGCTCAGGCAAGAGAAGGAGGCTATGTCTATTATGTTTCTACACTGAAAAGCGGGCAAGTCCCCTTTCACTCTAAAATTTTAAAGCTATTTCTCTGATAATCTAACCCAGAGAGTAAGCTCAGATTCTGCCTCCCTCAAATTCTTTGGGCCAGATGGGCTAATTCTGGATGACAGCAGTTTGCCCTGGTCCATTTTAGAGGTTACACACAACCGAATTACTTCTGTAGGAAAGTAACCCCTTGCTTTCCAGAACTCAATTTCATGCTGCTCTCCCACTAGAGAGGTAGCCATGGGTCTTTGAAGGACAAAATGCCTCTGACAGTGAGTGAAAGACAGGTAGGAATGAAAGAGGCCCTAAGTGAACTATGAGAAAGGTACAACCTGTTTTCAGACCCTCCCAACCCTTCAGATCTCTTCCCTGGAATATCCTACCTACCTTTGTCCACAATCCACAGTTGACTGAACTGGCTCTCTTCTATCTCCAAAGCAAGTTTCAAAGTTTTGGGCCAGTTTTCCTTGTCTGATCTGAGAAGGCATTCAGCCATTTTCTCCGCACCTGCCATCAGCCCCTTGTTGGAACAAACCTAAGCAAGCCAACCACAGATCAATCATTTCAAAAGTTTTCCTTTCATGAGTTTCTACTGAAGAAATAACAATTCGAGCACTATCTGATTTAAAATAATTGTATACTATGGTTCAACAGGTCTTACTCATGACCATTTTTGCCACATCCAACACAGTGTCTTTTAAGACACCCTTTCCTTTGCCTTTGTCTTTACACATGACATCACTATGTCAAGCCAGGTGTTCTCACGTCCTCTGAGACCTTATAGCTATCATCATCAGCAATATTAGGAAACACTCTGTTTGACAACTGTTAAAAATATGGGTATATGGGCATGGAGAGATATTTGGAAGAATATAACAAAATATTAACAAATGTTTTTTTCAGGGTAATGGGACCTACATAATTTTTATTGTTCATGATAATAACTAAAATTTATTTAGCACTTATTATTATGTGCCAGGCATATGTAAACACTTTACATATATTATCTCATTTAATCCCTCTAACAATATCATGTTAATACTACATATTACATGAAGAAACAGGTTTAGAGAAACTAACTCGCCTAACATCATACTACTAGTAAATGGATGAACTAAGTCTAACAAAATTTGTGTGCAGAGCCTGAATGCTCAAACATGAATCTATAGCTTTTGTTTCTTTTTATTTGCTGAATTGTTCAACTTATTTAAATTTACATAAAACATTACTCACAAAGGTAATAATAATTTTAACTGAAAATAGGGCAAGACTGAAAAAAACTCGTGACATTAAAAATTACTCAATTCACAACCAAAAATACTATTCTAGGTAATTATGCCTTAGATTTGAGGACTTCTGTGGATTTCAATGATCTTTCTCAGGTCTAAATCAGTGGAGGAAACAGAAGACCTTTCCCATGTTCAAATTACCTCTCCCCAACTTTGTATTTTATATTAAATTTAATTATAATTAATTAATTGCATTAAATATATTAATTAAATTACCTGTATGATTTCTTCACATTCCTGACTAATTAAACATCCAGATATTTCAGGAAGGATATCTTTTGGATTAACTGTGGTTTTAAATTCTGGCTGTAAACGCTTTAAAAGCAATCTGTACTCCTCTAGACTTTCAATTTTTCGGAAATCCCAAGTTTCAATGGCTTCATAAAGTCCAGAATAACCTAGAAAGAAAGAAGAAAATGGGGGCTTTTATGAAACCAGCTAAAAGATATTTTAAGATTGTTATCATAGGAATCATGTTTGTATAGTAAGAGAACTCAAAAGATATATGTAAATCACCTCAATAATTGATTATCTTTCAAAAAGAAAACTCAATATTTATTATAGGCACCCAACATTTTAGGTCCTCTAACAATGTTTATCGTCTCCTAGGAAAAAGTGCTAAGGATAATGAGAAGTCTTACATTTGGTCTTAGTATAAAATTTTCCTTCCAAAGTGCCCCATGGACTTCACCTACAACCTCTGACTTGGCTTCCAGGGAGTCAAATCATCATGCAGTTATTAAGTATCTTCCCAGTGCAAAGTAGCAAAGTGGGCAAAAGGAAATATAAATCTGAATTCCTGCCCCTTAGGAACTTAACCTTCTACATCACTCCCAGAAAATAATATTAAGTATAATGGGAAATTTGAGGAGAAAACAAGATTATTTCCAACTGTAATAATTCAAGAACGCGTCAATCTAAGGTTCTCCAACAAAATCACCGGATTTGTCTGACTATACAGCCCACACTCTTTTCATTTGGCTATAAAGAGCATAACAACAAAATGAACACATGGGAACCCACTACCCAACTTAATTAGATTTTCCCAATACTTTTGTGGGAGCGTGCCTCTTTTTTCCCCACTCTTCCATCTCCCTGCAAAGAGACCACCATCCTGTATTTGATGTATCACTCCCTTCATTTTTTTGAATAGTTGCATGGCATATGCTTAATTCCTTCAACAGTGTATGTTTAGGGGCACCTGGGTGGTTCAGTTGGTTAAGCGTCTGCCTTGGGCTCACGTCATGATTTCATGGATCCTGGGATTGAGTCCCTCATGGGCTCCCTGCACAGCAGGGGAGTCTGCTCCTCCCCCCTTGCTCATGTGTGCGCACTCTCTCTCTCTCTCTTCCAAATAAATAATGAGTCTAAAAAAAATTTTTTTAAAGTAAAAGCTTGAAAAAAAAAAACAACCTATGTTCAGTTTGGCTTGTTTGGAACTTCATAATTATATCCCACTAAATGTAATTTTCTCTGCTTTTTAAAAAGTTTAATTAAAATTAATAAGTTTTATTTGGTGATTTGTATTTTCTAACTGATTTTAAAGCCTTTATAATATATTCTAGATATTAATCTTTTTGGTGATTTATATTTTGCAAATATCCTCTCCCCAGTTTGTGCCTTTTTTTTTTTCACTTTCTTTTGTATTTGACAAACAGATGTTTTTAATTTTAATGTCATCAAATATATCAATTTGTCTTTTATGGGTAATGCTTTAATATTTGTTTCATAAATCCTGCTGTAACTCAAGGTCATAAAATATTATTCTATATTCTCTTCTAAAATTGTTAAAATTTTGCCTTTTAGAGTTAAGTCTTGAATTCTTGTGAATTCATTTTGTGTGTATGTGTGAAAGGAATGAGCTAAGAATACAAATTTATTTTACGTGGATATGTAATTTAGGGTTTGTTTGGTTTTTAACATTATCCTGTTTGTAAAGTCCTACCGCAATTTATTAAAAGCCCCTCCTTTCCTAGTGATCTCAAACGTATCAGGTTTTCATAAATATATGAGTTTAACTGAAGGCTCTCTATTCTATTTCATTGGTCAGTTGGTCGAGCCAGGACCAACGTTACGCGGTCTCAACGCCTAGCGTAAACCTTGCTGTCTAGAAGGGGAAACCCCAGCCTACTTAATTCTTCTTCTTTAGGAATGTCCTGACTATTCTTGGATCATAATTCTTCCATGTACATTTTAGAATCATTTAGAAATTTGTCAAGCACATGAAAAAGCATGTAGGATTTTTATTAAAATTATACTGAATATAGAAATCAATGTTGGAAGAGCAGATATTTTTATGGTATCAAGTCTTTCCATGTGCATGGGTATATATCTCCACTTACATAGGTCTTCTTTAATGTCTTTCAGTAACATTTTATCGTTTTCTCCATTTGGACTTTACACATCTTTTGCTACGTTTTTCCTATATATATTACAACTTTTGTGACTATTCTAAGTGGTATTCATTTTGCACTACATTTTCTATATGCTTCCAGTGGCTAGAAATACAACTAATTTTTGTGCTTTATTTTTATTACAGTATAATTAACATACAGTGTTACATTAGTTTCAGGTGTGCAACATAACGATTGAACAATTCTATACGTTACTCAGTACTTATCACGGTAAGTGTACTCTTGGTCCCCTTTATTTGTTTCACCCACCTCCCCACATACTTCTCTTCTGGCAACCACCAATTTGTTCCCCATATCTAAGAGTCTATTTTTCATTTGCCTCTTTTTTATTTTGTTCATTTTGTTTCTTAAATTCCCCATATAAGTGAACTCACATGGTCTTTGTCTTTCTCTGACTTATTTCACTTAGCATTATACCCTCTAGATCCATCCATGTTGTTGCAAATGGCAAAATTTCATTCTTTTTGATGGCTGAGTAATATTCCATTGTATATATACAACATCCTCATCCTTTCATCTATGGATGGACATTTGGGTTGCTTCTATATCTTGGTTATTATAAATAATATTGCAATAAACATAAAGGCTCCTGTATCACTTTGAATTAGTATTTTCATTCTCTTTGGGTAAATACCCAGTAGTGGAATGACTGAATCATATGGTAATTCTATTTTTAATATTTGGGGAACCTCCCCAAATATTTCCACAGTGGCTGTACCAGTTTGCATTCCCACCAACAGTGCATGAGGGTTCTTTTTTCTCCACATCCTTACCAACACTTATTATTTTTTGTGTTGGCCATTCTGACAGGTGTGAGGTGATATCTCATTGTGATATCTCCATATCTCACTGTGGTTCTGATTTTCCTGATGGTTAGTGATGTTGAACATCTTTCCATGTGTCCGTTGACTGTCTGTATGCCTTCTATGGAAAAATGTCTATTCATGTCTTCTGCCCATTTTTTAATCAGATCGTTTGATTTTTCAGTGTTGAGTTGTGTAAGTTTTTATATATTTTGGATATTAACACCTTGTTGGATATGTCATTTGCAAATATCTTCTCCCACTCAGCAGGTTGTCTTGCTTTGTTGATGGTTTCCTTTGCTGTGCAAAAGCCTTTTATTTGGTGTAGTTCCAACAGTTTAATTTTGCTTTTACTTCCCTTGCCAAAGGAGATAAATCTAGAAAAATGTATGTATGGCTGATGTCAAAGATATTACTGCCTATGATTTCTTCCAGGAATTTTATGGCTTCTGGTCTTGCATTTAAGTTTTTAATCCACTTTGAGTTTATTTTTGTGTAAGGTGCAGAAATGCAACTAATTTTTGTATACTGATCTTATATCCGATAAACTTTATAAACTCTCCCAATAATCTCTCTGCAGATTCCTTTGGATATTTCAGGTAGGCAATTATATTATGTGACTGAAAATAATCTTTACATTGTCTAAGATTAAGAGACATGAAACACATGAGGATAGCTGAAAATTAATAGCATTTCACTTCGACAGCATTCCGAAACAGTAAACTCCTCTGACTCATGAGTAAGAAGAAGGAACTAACCTGCGTGACCAAGGGCATCCAAAAAGCCACGGAACCAGCCTTCTTCCTGGAGCTCCAATAGGAACTTAAGAAAAAGTGAGGCGGCCTCCGTCGTGCCCTTATTGTTTTTCTCAGCCTGGATATGCTGCACCTCATCTACAAACAGAAGCAAGAGTGGCTCATGAAACTGCACAACCTCTAACCACTGGAAGAAAAACCTGAACAGGGTTGTCAGACTTTCTCAAACAGGGATGCAATTATAACAAATCCCAGCAATGAAAGGAACTGCAAGAAGGCAGCAAATTCTCTGTTCAGGCAGATGATGCCCATTCTTCGCCAACCAACCTTCCCTCCCACCCACCCCCATCCTCTCTAGAAACTTGTGGAAGTCTGGGAACATATTCCAGGGCAATTCTTTAAAAAGTGAGTTTCTTAATGATGTGTGGGAAATTATCCCCCCTAGATGAGGTAGAAGAACAAAGGCTTCCTCCAACATTGTGATACTCCCTTGTTCAAAAGTTTGAATTAATGGCAGGACTACAAGAGTAGGATAGGACTACTCCATGGCATCTTTAATGACACCAGACTAAGAAAGCAGAGTTAGAAATAAAAAGGTACTTTCATGGTCCTCTTTCCACGTTTTTGCTTATGGGAGGAATATGGGAGGAAAGAAAAAGCAAGAGGAGTTAAACAAACATGAGGCCAGGGAGCAGGAAACTAACCTCAAAGCTGCTGGTGGTCATACGACCTTGTACAGTCTCTCCATGTCTGGGGAGGTGATGATTAAATGGTTGCCTTCACATGACCTGACATTTGAGAGTGGTCCTCTTTTTCCCCTTATTGACAGTGGAATGTAAATTCCAAGGAATAAGCCAGTTGTCTGACTGGTTAACTGCTGTATCCTCAGAGATTAGAAGAGGCCCTTCTACCATATAATAGACACTTGACAAAGGTATACCTAATGAATGAAGAAAGGATGGGATAGCTTTCTTCTCTGCCAAAGTCTCTGCCTTGGGAACAATAAAATTAACCATTTTAATGTGTCAGACCCAATGGTTTTTAAGAGTTGTGGATCCATCACCACTATCTGATTTTACTGCACTGTCATTACTGTAAAAAGAAATCTTGTAGCCCTTGGCAGTCACTCCATCTCCCTTCCCCTTAAACCCAGGCAACCATTAATAGACTTGGATCTCTACAGATCTGCCTACTTTTCATATGAATGAAATCATACAATATGTGGTTTTTGTAACTGGGGTCTTCCAATTAGCTTAATGTTTTCAAGGTTCATGCATGTTGTAGCTTATATCATCCATTCCTTTTTCATTGCTGACTAATATTCCATTGTATGGATACACTACATGTTGTCTACCCATTCATCAGTTATTGAACATTGAGGTTGTTTCTACATTTTGGCTATTATGAAGAGCAATGCTATGAACAGTCATGTACAAGTGTTTATGTGGACATATGTATTCACTTCTCTTGAATTTATGCCTAACTGTGAGATTGCTGGGTCATATGGTAACTCCATTTAACACAATAAGGAATTATCAAACTGCTGTCCAAAGGAGCTGCACCGTTTTACATTCCCACCAGCAATTAATGAGGATTCCAATTTTCACACATTCTTGTGTGCCAACACTTGTTTTTTCCTTTTATTTTATCTATTTATATTAGTTTTCTGTGGCTGCAGTAAAAATTAGCACTAACTGGTGGCCTTAAAACAATAGAAACTTATTCGCTCACGGTTCTAGAGACCAGAAGTCTGAAATCAAGATGCTGGCAGAGCTACACTTCCTCTGAAGGCTATAAGGGACAATACAACCCTTCCAGCTCCTAGTGGCTATGGCATTCCTTGATTTGGGGCCACATCAAATCTCTGCCTCTCCACATTTTCTCCTCTGTTTGTCTATCTTGTGTCTGCATCAGTACAACCTCTGCCTGTGTCCTCACATGACATTCCCTTTGTCTCTCTGTGTCTTTGCATGGCTATCTTCTTATGAAGATACCAATCACACTGATTAGGATCCCATCCTACTGATCTTAACTAATTACTTCTATAAAGATCCTCTTTCCAAATATGGTCACCTTCTGAGGTCCTAGGGCGTAGGACTTCAATTATCTTTTTTGGGGAGTGCGCGATTCAACCCATAATAGCAACCTACCTTGTCACCTATCCCAACTTTTCTGGGCACACAACTCTACCTTATTCCTTTGAGAGGTCCTTACTCCCAGGCCTCCCTGCTGTTTGTTCTTTCCTTAGACATGCTACCAGCCATTACTGACACTCCACATGAAGGTCCAGATTTATCCTAGTCACAGCTGAACCCTTCCCAGCTGAACTGTCTTGCTGTATCAGGGGCAGTTTAGCTTTACTCTGCACATGCTCAGGCCCATTCTGCTGTTACCTGGCCCCGATAACTGCTACTGAGTAGTGCTACTTTCCTCAAAAGCACTGGAAGTCCAATGCAGGGAAAATTCTATTTTTGGCTGTCGGTATTTCCCACTACCTTTGCCATGCAGGCCACTCTGTGATGCCATCCTTGGCTTCCCAAGGTAGAATTTCTTGATCTCTTTTCTGTGCTTTCTTCATCTCTTTACATGCCTTTGACTACGGCACTGACACCACATAGTATATAGTAACTATTTGAGTGTCTATCTTTTCCCATTGACTGTGATCATGGACATGCTGAATTCATTTTTGTCTTCATCTTTGTATTCTAATCATCAACAAAGTGCCAGGCTCATGCATGTGTCCAGAGAATGTTACTGAAGGAATGGATAAAGACTCAGAATACTGCTCCCTCCCAGAATACTACCCAGGGCCCCTCCAAGATAAGAGTTAGCTTTTGACTCCAAAGGGATACTGCAAAAAACCTATAGCCCACAACCTGGTCTACCTTGAAACACCCTGGATAACCTATGAATAAGCAAAGCCCTGCAGTAACCTAGTTGCCATGCTAGCTCTCCAGAAGAAACACGGCTACGATTCCCCTTTCCCAAGATTCAACTGAATGCACAATATCCAACACGTGGAGAGCAGGAATACGGTAAAAGACACTGGATATTGCTGCTGTAATTTAAACCTATTGGTGTACTTGTGTGTGCATGGGGGAATGTATGGGCATAAGGAGAGTGTGGATAAGCTCCCACTTATAAGGGCAAAAAAATGAGTCAAAAATGTTTATATCCAGCCATAACACTCATGTCTCACCTTCCTGACTGAATCCTGACATAGAATATACTTGTCACAATTAAGGTTAACTAATAGAATCCAGAGACATCCAAGAAAAAAATGGGGGATGGAGAAACATTATCAATCTAACAGAAAACAGAAAAAGATGGGAAGAAAGAAAAAAGTTTATAGATACATGTGCACATAATAAAGTACAAAAAAATGAACAGGAAAGATATAAGCCAACTAAATGACAACAGCTTCCTCTGGGAAGGAGCTGGAAATAAAACCTCTATGGTGTCTTTACCATTCAAAAATAAGACAAAAGTACATATAGTGTTCTTCAGCCTGGTGTCTCTATTTACCTTTTGGTATTTTCATTGTGATTGCATTATAACTACAAATTAAACCTACTATATATATTAAAAACTACACCACCTTTGTGCTCCCATGCACACTATGGTTTTCCAGCAGAGCACACACCACGTTTTGTCATCTATGGTTTATTTAGTAACCTGCCTTCACATATGCATTCTGATCTCTATCAGGGGCCATTTCTATCACACTCACCACGGATTTCTTAGTTCCTAATTGGACACTTCTTATTAGATAATATGTGTGGTAATATGTGTCAATTCTCTCCAATGTTAGCAAAATGCCTGACACATACGAGTTCTGTGAATCGACACACAAGAGCAAGAAAGAATGGGATTCACAACAGTTTGTTAGTGTTTCATTCATGCCAAGATTTCTAAAAGAGATGTCCTGAAGGGGCGTACATTCTTCAGGGGCCCAGGCTACTCTCTGATCATTAGGATGTTACTTTGTTACCTCTCTCCAAGCGCAAATAGAAAGCAGAAGCCCACTTTCGTTGGTGGTATTTTTTTTTTATTTAATTAATTTTATTTATTAATTACAGAGAGAGACAGCCTGCGAGAGAGGGAACACAAGCAGGGGGAGTGGGAGAGGAAGAAGCAGGCTCCCAGCAGAGGAGCCTGATGTGGGGCTCGATCCCAGAACGCCGGGATCACGCCCTGAGCCGAAGGCAGACGCCTACCGACTGCACCACCCAGGTGCCCCTTGTTGGTGGTATTCTTTCACTCCTCACTCCACAACCTGTGGTTTTGCTGAGCAATTAGCACTCAAATTACCTGTCTGCTTTCACGCAATTTCCCCAAACTGCCTCACATCAGGAAAGATATTTAGGCACTTGGAGCCTGAAAAGGAGTTGCCAGATCCCCTCTCTCATTTCAACTCCTCCCAGGCACTACCTCCCTTTTCCTCTTTCCTCAAAGCCTCTGCTCATCTCCAGCATAGTGCACCTGGATTCAAATTTACAAAGTGGCATTCATCCATCATCAGGTGTCTCAAAAGCTAGACAGAAACACCTGAAGTGAAGCCTGCAGCCATTCAGTCCAGAGAGTCTTGCCCCTCTCAAGCTTCCAGTTATTCCTAAGAGCAAATAAGACCCGGCTAGAGTAACTGTCAATTCCTTTGGAGCTTTGATAGCATTTTGTAATCATTTATGTACATCTGTCCTCACCAGTATCCCACCCCCAAAATCTTGGGCTGTAAAGTATTTTAAAGAAGGGCCTCTATCTTACTCCTGAATTTCTCTCAGTGCAAAGCTGAAGACGCCATAGACAGAACCATTAGAGAAAATAAATGAAATGGACAATGATTTGTTTCCCCATCTTTGAACCTAAATAGATGTGCAATCCTACGCCAGTCATTTCACTTCTCTGGGTCTGTTTCTCCATCTGGACCTCCAAAGGCTCCTCAAATTCTCCTGGCAATCTTCAATCTAAAAATGCTGTGAGGATCTCGCCTCAACACCCCCGTTCTTAGCAGGCTACTTGGCGCTGATTAAAAGACAGGGAAAAAGCCAGGGAAAAGCAAGTTCTGAGTTACTTCCTTGCTCCAAAGGGCAGGCATCACTGGGGACCACTCACCGTCCTTAAACCAGGGGGCCATGTAGCTCAGGATGTAGGTAGGGTCCAGAGTCTTCACGACATAGTCCCGGAAGGCGTGCAGATTCTGCCGATCCTCAGCCGACATGCCGGTGGCTTGGCTCCCAGCGAGGTCCCTGCCTCACCCGCGCTTCACTCCTTTGAAAGCCTGTCGGCGGCTGGCTTGCACGGATCTTCTGAGAAGCCTACCCAGACCCAGTGCTGAGAGGCGGAGCCGCCGGGAAACCTCCACAGCAGACGGGAAACCGAAACCGCAACTAGGAGCCTGCGGGCGGGCCAGGGCTTGCCACCGAGGCTGGACTGCCGCAGGTCCCCGCCTCCCTGACCGCATTTTCCCCTGAGCTTTCGCGTCGTCTGGCTGCCTGGTTTGCAGACCTGTGGGCGCTCGCTCACCCAGAGGGACCAAGGATTCCTGGGAACTTTTCTGATTATCTTTTTTTTTTTCTTTCCCCATTTTGCTTTTTATCTCAGGAAAGTTCAGACTCAATAAAATATGCACAGATTTTAAGTGTATAATTCCATGAGCTTTGAAAAATGTGTATGGGTGTAACTGCTTCCTCCAGGTCATGTAGGTCCTATAGTAAATGCATGTTTAACTTCACAGAAACCTGCCATCTGTTTTCCAAAATAGATGTACCGGTTTGCATTCCCACCAGTGGAGTAAGAGCTCCAGTAGACACACATTGGTCAACTTGCCATTTTGGTCAGTGTGAAATGGTGTTTCATTGCGGTTTTAACATTAACTCCTCAAATAGTTATTGATGTGAACACATTTGCATGTATTTATTGGCCATTCATTCCTCTATCATCTTTTGTGAGGCATTTATTCCCATCTTTTGCCTAATTGAGTTTTCTTTGTATAATGGATTTACAAGTTATTTATTTATTCTGGATATGAGCCCATTGTCAAATATATGTATTCTAAATATTTTTTCCCAGTCTTACGGTTTCATTTTCTTAAAAGTGTCTTTCAAGCAAATGTGAAATGATACAAAGAAAGCAAATGGAGTCGTGAGACAAAATAATGGAGGTTGGAAAAAACTATTTTAATACAGTGGTAAGAGCATATCTCTCTGGGTAGGTCACATTTCAGCTGAGCCCTTAGGAATGAGAAGGAATGAACTATTCAAAAAAGTAGGAAGAGAAGGATTCCAAGCAGAAAGGACAGAAAGCACAAAGGAGTCAAAGAGAAAAAGTGAACAAGGGATAAATGCCATGCAGTGTTGCTGAACTGGTAAAAAGGGCCTTGTAAGGCAAGGGATAAAGGAACACGTTGCAGGATTTTAAGCAAGGAGCAACATAAATTGATGACTTTTTTTTTTTTTTTAAAGACTTTCTGGCTCCTATGCAGAACAAGTAGATTGATGAGAGGTGACTCAGGTAAGAGATGAGAGCACAGATAAGGACAGTGGCAGTGTAGAGTATAAGAAATGAAATGTTTCAGATATAGAGATAGGACTGAGTAAACAGCAGTGGAAAGGAAGAGGGTGGGGAAAAATCAAGGCTACATTTCAGGCATCTGGTCTGAGCAACTAGGAGAATGGCAGCACCATGACTAAAATGGATAAGACAGGTAGGTTTATAGCTTATTATATCCTAGTGCGGAAAACAGGCAAGAAAGTAAATAACAGTAAGTTCAGGAAGGAGAAATAAAGCAAGATAAGGGAATAAAGAGTAATGAGGGCTGCTTATATAAGATGAGCTCATCGGGGAAGACCTAAAGGAAGTGAGAGAGAAGGTCATTTGGGTAAAGAGCATTCTACTAAACAAACAAAGTGCATAGGAGAAAAAAAGAAAAAGAAAACACAAAAAAACAGGAGTGAACCAGGCCTGCAAAAGAAAAAAGTGGTGAGCAGAATTGCTACAGTGAAGTGCTCTGGGGGAAAGACAGAGAGGTGGCCAAGGCAGTTCACATACAGCCTGACAGACCACGAAAAGGACTTTGGCTTTGATTTTAAATATGATGGGGAACCATGGCAGGATTTTAAGGGAGTATAAGATCTGTTTTTAAAGGATCACTGTGGTTGACTGGAAGGAAAGAAGCTGCCGGGGGACAGGGTGGAAGCCGAGTAACCAGGTAAGAGGCTTGTACCAGCACTAGTCTTGGATCAAGATCAAAGCTGTGTAAGTGGTAAAGTTGCAGGATATATAATCCTAAAATCACACATAATCTGGTGATGAATTGGACGTAGGACATGTGAGAAAGAAGGCAAGGAGAATTCCTATCTGTTTAGTCTGAGCAGCTGCAGGAATGGTGGTGCCATCCACCAGCACGGGACACTGGAAGATGGGCAGGCTTGGACGAGGAGATCGAGAACATGCTCCTTGCTTGCTGATGAGAACGACCCACAGGCAGTGCTTCCTAAACATGAATGCCCAGTCAGGTCTTATTAAAGGACAGATTCTGACCTAGTAGGTCTGAGACTCTGCATTTCTTACAAGCTGACACTGGTGATACTGATGGTGCTGGTCCACAGACCTCATTCTAAGTAGTAAAATAACTGAAAAACATGAGATAAAGGAAAAGAGGGGATAATTTAAAAATCAATATTCCTACTAAAGGGGGGGGTAAGTGAAATCCCGAGCATATGTGGAGGAATGTCCTAGAACAGTGGTTCTCAAACTCTGGTTTGTAGGCCAGTAGCATCAGAATCACCGGAACACTTGTTAGAAAAGCAAATTCTTGGCATCCCAGATGTTCTGAATCAGAAACTGTGGGTGTCAGCCTCAGCAATCTGTCTGGACAAACCTTCCAAATGATACTGATGCATGCAAAGGCGGGAGAACTAAAGGCCTAAAGAAAGAGAGCTTCATCCATAGCGAAGATGGATGCTATGGTAGGTTGAATGCAGAAATTATAATTCACTTTTCCCAGTTTTACACCTTTTGCTAGAGAGGCATTGTTTTGGTAAACAGGTAAGGTTTATGTTTGCCCAAACCTAAACACGTGGTAGAGACAAGTGGGAGGTTTGAGGAGGAAAAAGATGTGAAACGTACGCATTATACCAATGAGCAAGAACACTAAAGAAACTTGTCCTCCACTAACATATATCGTATGAAGTTGAGGCTGGGGATTGTGTTTTCATGGTGACACCAACCTGCAGTTACTAATTTCCTTCAAAACCACTCAGCAGGATGCATGTAGGCACAGCTGAAGAGTTGGAACTGATCTACACTGAGGTCTTGTTAGGTAAACTGTTGCTGTGCAATCTGACATGTGACTTATTTTCAAACAGGCCAAAGCTAAAAATTGTTTTAACATTTTAAAAGTGTTGCCAAAAAAAAAAAAAAAAAAAGACTATACAACAGCGACTACATATGGCCCATAAAGCCTAAAATAGTTACTATCTGGACTTTAAAGGAAAAGGTTGCTGACCCCTAAACTAAGTAAACGAGGAGAGACATAAGGACGAGAGAGTTGGAGGATAATGTAAGGGAGTGATTTAAACATAATCTGGAAAATCACAGCTAAGCATGAAGGAAAGTATAGAAATGGAGGGTAACTGATAGGGTAAGATCAAAAGATTTTACTTCCTAGTCCTGTATTCTAAAAATGGTATTAGATATTCTTGTAGGTAGCCTAATCTGCTGTACCCAGAGCAGAATTCCCTGATTCAGTGACCACATGAGGATAACAGTGACATGCTCCAAGAATTTAAAAAGAAGATGAACCTCTTGGAAGTTCTGTTTATGTCCTACTGCATGCAGGGCACTGCATTTGATACAGGAGCTATAACATAAAATTGAAGAGGCAGGAAGGTATATGGCACTAGAGGGAACACTTCGTGGTCTCCTCTGAAAGCTTTCCTTCTTTTGCCAGCCTCCTTAATCTTGTATTCTCTAGAATCTTCACTTAGGCCTGCTTCTTTTCTTCTACTCTCTCTGGGAGAGCTCATCCACTTCCACGACCTCACTAGTACTCCCTAGTCTCCCAGTGACTCCTCAATTACCTCCCTAGTCCCAATCTCTCCTCAAGACTCATACTCCTATTTTCAGCTACCCACTGGAAATCTTCATCTGCCTGGGTGTCTTCCATGCTGTCCAACAGAATTTTCTGTGATGATGGAAATGTTCTCTCCCTGTATTGGCCAGTATGGCAGCCATAAGCCTTATTAAACAAAATTTAAAATTCGGTTCCTCAGTTTTACTAGCCGCATCTCAAGCAACATCCACGTGTGCTTAGTAGCTACTATATTGCACAGTGCAGCTCCAGGCAGCTCACTCTCAAACTGAACTCATCGTCCTCCCCCAAGCTATCCCTATTCCTCTATTTCCTACCTTGAATATTATCACCAGACATCTAATTCTCACAAGGGGGAAGAAAAATCTCATTTTACAGACTTTTCCCTCCTCCTCACAGCCCATCCTCATCTACATGGTACCCCAATTGTGCCTAGTCTACCACAGAAATTTACTGAATCCAGCCTCTCCACTGGATCCCTGTTCTTCTCCAGGCCCTTCTGATTCCTGGTTTGAGCTACTGCAGAGCTTCTCAAGCAGCCTTTCACTAAGGCTTTCCTGCTCCCAGCTTTCTTCTACGTTACTGCTGGCTGTTTAAGAACAAATCTAATTTCTCAATTCCCACCTTCTTTAAAATTCCTGTTGGCTCCACCCTACTCATCGTTATAACCCTAGCGTTTGGCACAGACTTGGACCACATGTACTTGGTGTTTGATGACTAAATGAATTTTACAGACGGAAATGCAGAGATAGCCTTTTCCCACTGTTTACCTATTTAAAGTGCAGATGGTCCGAGAAGCAGCCTACTCCAGGCAAATACTAGGTATCTAACTCTGCCTCCTCGTGTTTATATAAATGTTCATCATCTAATGTTGTGGCAAACATCACAGTCGCAGCTTCTATGGGAATCAATTTATCGACTCAGACCTTGGCCTAACTGGACTTCCATGTGCCTTGCCTGTTGCTCTTCTCAGGCACAAATTCAATGGATTTACCATCCCCCCAAATACTTGCAGATAAAGTAAGAATTTCCTAATTTTCATGACATTGTAACAACCAATCTTACTGTACTTTTTAAAATGGTCATATTGTGCTGTTTTCTAATACCCAACTGGTCGAGGCATTGACTAAAAACTCAGAACGAGGAAATCATCATTTACCAAGTTTTTATTATCTTCTCTGTACGTATGCCAGCTGCTACAGTGGAACACAAACATAGTTTAAAGGACAAGATAGAATACCCATGACACAACTCCCCTTTTCTTCTTCATCCTTTATCTGCTGCCATCAACCACAGCATCTCCCACGTATGCTTCCAGCCTTATTGATCACTATCAATTCCAATCACCTCCACCTCTACCCATTCTAGTTACTTCCAATCATGCCTAGAATTAGACACACTCTAAAGTATTTCTTCAGTCTTCTTACACCTACCTCCACTATTATCTACTCGAACCTCATTGGAAAACAAATTCTTTGGTATCTCCCTGTTCTTGAAGTATAATGGTCACTTCATAGCTTCACTTCCTTCCCTACACAGCCCAGATACCAGAATGCATCAATTCAACTACTCTCACCAGTATCTCACTCAACTGCTTTGCCCCTGTTGTTTTACTAGTAACATTCAGCAGAACTCCAACCATAAGCCATCCATTTATTCATTCACTGTATAAATACTGAATACATACTAAACGTCCAACATTAGTTTCTGCTTCTACTCCCAGTGTTGAATGCTACCAGGACAAAATCACGAAATCTTGGTGTCCCATACAATATCCCATGTCTTAAGGGGCGGCCTCAGGCCTTAGCACTCATCAGGAATTCTCAGCTAACCCTCTCTCCACGACCCTCAGTGACCATTTCCTCATTCCTCTCAAGCCCAATCTTATTTATGACCCACCTTTCTCAGAAGTTAGCACTTCTTCCTACTTCATGGAGAAAAGACAGGCTTTACAGTATGAACAACCTCATCTCAATGAATCTACTCACAGAGGTTTCTTTGTGCGTTACCTCCTTCTGCCCCTTTAGAGCAAGACTTGCCTCTCCTCTATCGTTACCAATTCACTTACCTGTGTTCTGTGCTCTGCCATTCAGGAACTCAGCTGCATCCATTACTCCTCTCCTTTGCCTTTAACTTTTCCTGTTCCAAGGTCTCCTTCCCAAAAAGCTTGTCTTCCCTCCATCCTAAATTTAAAAGAAAAACTCTCCTTTGATTTTATACCCCTCACAAGCTTGCTTCTGAGCATGGAACCAAGAGCAGTTATAACTGTGTATCTCGGACTAAGATCCCAACAGGCCGGGCCTTATAAACAGACCAGAACACCTCTCTAGTGACTGTGGCTCTTTCTCACAAAGCAGCTTTAATAGTTACTGCATGTTTGCCTTCGTGACTTTTTTCCTTTTGCTGAGTATACGTGACTGAAAACTCTGATTGACACACTCATACAGGTAACCCTGCAGGCCTATAGAGGCAATTTTATTAGCTTGTTTTGAAATTATTTCAAACTTACAGGAAAACTACAAAAATAGTACAAAGACTTCCTGTATTTTTACCCTCAACTTTTAACATTTTGCCACAATTTACTTTATCACTGTCTCCATCTACACATGTAGTTTTTTTTTTTTTTTGGAACATTTGAGAGTAGGCTACATACACAATGATCATGATTTATCTTCCCACATAGGTTTTTCTAAATACATCAATCCCTGGACAGGTCTGTATAGTAGTGCCCTCCCCCCACCCCCAATCTGCAGTTTTGTTTCTCGTTTCAGTTATCTGCAATCAACTATGATTTGGAAGCCTTTTGAAGTAACTTGAGGTTAATCAATAGTAGCCAAATGCTACATCACAACGCCTAGCTCATTCACCTCATTACATAGGCATTTTGCCATCTCACATCACAAAAAGAGTGAGTACAAGTTATTTTGAGAGACCACATTCACATAACTTTTATTACAGCATATTGTTAGGATTGTCCAATTCTATTTTTATTGTTAATCTCTTATTGTGCCTAATTTATAAATTAAACTTTATCACAGATATGTCTGTAGAGAAAATACTACGTACATGGTTGGGTACTACCTAGTTGCAGGCATTCGGTGGGGAATCTTGGAACTTATCCCTTGCAAGGGGGTACTAAGTTCTGGTCTCAATGATAGCTATATTATAGTAATTTAATCAGTTAATATTTCAATTGTACATAGCTTAATGAACTTAATGTTAGAAATGAACCCATGCTCAGAATTCTGATGAAATCTGGTTTGCGAAGAGGAACGCTTCTCCTCTACTTCCCATCCCCTGGCCCCATTGGTGGGAACACCGGGGCTAGCAACAACCCAAACCAGGTTATACACGGTTTCTGGTATCCTGACGGACCTTCTGGAAAGTTTTCTGAGTCCAAGGTTATGCTGACTGGCTCAGGGTGCCCATACCCACTGGCAGAGGACTATAATTCTTCCCCAGGATGGAAGAACTCCCAGGAAGTATGGGCCATCAGCTTACCTTGAATAAGTTGTTGCCCTTTTGTACACACAGCCCATCATTAGTACACATTCAATGGGTTGGGGAGGAGCTTAGATTGGCTCCCACAGAGCTTCCTGAGAATGGGAAGTGAAAGAAAAAGTTCTCCCGCCATCAATCTAAGGATTGACGAAGGAGCAAGTACAAATGGTTGGCTGCATTTCCTTTAAACAAAAAAGTTGCAAAAGTCACAAAAACACTGAAAACCTGAGGTAAGATAAAATGCCTCGTGGACGCTGAATTCAGATGAACAGGTTAAAAGAATATAGTGTTAGGCTAAAAGTTGACAGTGGAACTCTCTAAAAGCAGAAAGCAGGTCTTAGCCGATTTTTAAGATCCCTACCACCCAGTCATCCATCCAGTATGTGCTTTAAGCACTTCCTATGTGAAAGAAAACAGAAGGGATTTACCAGTACACATACATACAGTTGCCAAAGAACTCGCAGACTGGTGAGAGAACACTTAGTAATCAATTACTACAGAAGGAGTCCAGGGTTATTAAGAGAGCAAGTAATTGAGGGGAAATAATGGAAGAGGGCACACTCACTTTACCAGAAGCCTCCTTTAGCTAGGATGGAACTCAGTTCCCAGCAGAAGAAAAACCCACGTATGAAGGCTCTGCATTAGCAGGGAGCAGCATCTCCATAGACCTGAAGCAGGTTAAGATGGCCAGAGGACAAATGAAGTGAGAGAAAAGCTGAAAATGAACCTGAACCTGATCAGGTAGGGGTATGTAAACCATATTATGCTGGATTTTTGTTTGCTTTTATTAAGTGGCCTAAGAATAACAGAGAGTTACTGAAGGATTTTAAATAGGGGGACGAAAAAACAAAAACAATTTTTCAAAATATCTTTTGAATGCTACAGCAAGAATGGTTGGAGGCAAACGGGTACGTGTAGAGCAACAGTGTATGGAGGCAGACCCACTGTAGGAGTGCAAGTGAGAGATCACGGCTGCCTGGATTGCATGGTACAGACATATTAGAAATATTTAGTGACCAAGATCTGGGGACTGAATGAGAGGGCTGAAGGAGGAGAATCAAAGACTGGGAAATTTTGGGCCTGAACACCTAAAAAGATGATGTGATGGTGCCTGTATTAAGAGAAGTTTCATGTGTTTAACTGAAAACAGACGTATTAGAAATATTTAGTGACCAGGATCTGGGGACTGAATGAGAGGGCTGAAGGAGGAGAATCAAAGACTGGGAAATTTTGGGCCTGAACACCTAAAAAGATGATGTGATGGTGCCTGTATTAAGAGAAGTTTCATGTGTTTAACTGAAAACATTAAGATAGGCTTTCACTAAATGTTTAACTAAAAATATGATGTAAAATCGGAAAATGAAATGAAACGGCATTAAGTTTTTAAGAAAAAACTACAAAATCATGTCATAATTTCAAAGTATAAGCCTTGATCAACTAACTACAGCCTTCCCATAATTTCTGAGTGTCTGAGAGCTTACTAAAAATTGCCAACACCAATTTAGATTGTCATTTGTCATTTTAGAAGAATTTCCTACTGCCATTAGGACAAATACAAACATGATCTACAAAGCTTGGTCCCACACTCTTTGCCCTTTGGTTAACTTTGCCTTCTTTTAGCTCTTGGAACATGCTAGGCTACAATTCTGCCTTCGGATCTTTGGACATCTTTTCCTTTGCTAAGAACAACTCTCCTCCTAGCTAACATCTCCTTGTTTTCTGAATTTCAATTCAGCCATCACTTCCACATGAGATTAGGCCCCCACTGTATGCTCTTAAAGGAAATTACACTCTCTCCAGAGAACTTATGGTTTGTAAGTTTACATATTTCCCACGAGGGCAAGGAGCAGATCTGCTTTGTTCTATCACTGAAATCCTAAAAACATAGTACAGAATCTGCCACACTGCAGGCATTCCAACTTCTGCTGAACAATGACTATGGTAGCAAGGCAAACAGAAGGCTGAATTAGACTTAATCCAAGTTCGGTTCTTCCCTGGCAATCTTACTTTAGGCTAGATGGAGAGCACTTTGTCATCTCTAAAACAGGATAAAACATAAGCATAACCACTTTGTGTACTTCTTTTACCAATGTAAAAGAAGTCTGGCAAGGGTTTTTTTGTTTTTACTATGCTAAATGCTACATAGCTGTATTTTGTTGAAGACAGATATTCCTCATAACCAAAGAACTAAAATAATTAAAGCTGTGCGGTTAAATGCAGATCACCTGATTTAGTATTTTTGACAAGTATATCCTTAACTATTTTCAAGATTTTAGCTCCTCTAAAATAGTTTGATTTTTCTTTTTAAAGGCAATACTGCATAGGAAAATTTCTGGATTCTTGTTTTAAAGTGTTACTGTTTTATTTTTTATTTTGTTGAATACACATTTGTTTCACTGGCAGTCCAGATAAACAAGTATATAAAGGAAATGTTTAAATTTTTCTTTTGGCAGATGTCAAGATAAACTGTGCAGATTAAAATGCCTCAATTTAACCTGAAGAAATGGTTCTGAATCATACAAATTCTTAAGAAGAAAAATAAAGACTGTCCAAAGGGATTCTCCTAGCTTATAACACATTTCCAGAATAACTCTCAAAAAAAAAAAAAAAAAATTCAAAAATACTCATTGACTACTTTAAAAATATGTCAATACCATATGGCTTTATGAAATAACTTCTAAAATTTATATATTTTTTTTATTTAAAAAGGACCCCAAGTTTTAAATAAACTGCTAGCAATATCATTTTCCTCACTTAAAAGTGCATATCTCTGAGGGTGGGACATACATACTTTTTGAACAAATAATGATTTTTACAAATTTTTAACACACAGAAAAAAAATCACTTAAAATATTTTTAAGGGGGAAAAGAGTTTTCACCAAAAGTCATCTTTAAATAGACTGCAGTAGATGACACTGTTTTTTGTTTTGTTTTGTTTTTAATACCATCAGAATTCTCAATGAGATGCTTTGGCAGTTAAGACATATCATGGTCTCTACCAAGAGACACTGACATTAATGATGTCCGTGGAGATGGCAATTGCCTTGATGGCTCAGTTTGAATAGAGATATTACTTGGCTGGTTCTCCAAATCAGAGGCAAAAGTAGTCTCTTCTCTTATATCAAGAGTTTGTTCAACTGAAGCTGCCTGGGCTGGAATATTATCCACAGTTTTGTTGGCATTACTCAAGTTGTTATTAAGTGTGGTAATACTACACTCCTTGTCTAGGATGCCAAATTCATCTTCTATTGTAACTACATCTTTAGCTTCAAATGGTTCCAAGGGAGGAGGCAAAAACTCATTTTGTACAGAGTCCTGAGGACCACTATTGTCACATTCTATATCCTCCTTTACTTCAGAATCCTTATCACTATCACTGTCAATGGTAATTACAACTGGTGAACGTGAAGGATTGTCCCCATGATGTTTCTTATGCTTCTTCTTGTGCTTCTTCTTTTTCTTTTTATGATGTCTAGTTGTATCAGTAGCTTTCCCTTCATAAACTATCTCTACACTTAGGCTCCGGGTCCTCCTTTTTTTCCTCTTGTATTTTGTCTCTCTGTCTGATGATCGGCTGTCTGAAAAGCTGTCACTCTCATTTTTGTGGTTGCCATCCAATTTTGATGAGGATTTTTGGTAATGACCTTCCTTTACTTTAGAAGCAAATTCACGAGAAGGTTGAGCCACTTCGTTAGTACCCTCCAAATGTCGTGTCTTGTATTTTCGTTTCCCTCCGGGCTTTTCATTTCTTACCCAGTCAGGCCCTGTAGATGCAGTCTTTGATCTATTACTGGACAGGCTCCTTGATCTGTGCCTTTCATAGTAGTAATATTTCCTTTCACTGTGATTATTTTTTTTCCTAGCATTTGTTCTTTCAGAAAAGGACTGAATTCTAAATTCTGGACTTGAAGATTGTCTGGAATAATGAGCTCTGGACAGAGTTCTCCTCCTGTAAGATGATTCATAGCCATCCCTGTCCTTGTTTCTACTATAGTAAGTATACTCCCACTTATATCTGCTTCCGTAATTATTTCTTAAATAATAACGATCTCTATTTCTGCTCCGTGATCTTCTTTTACCATGATCACTGCTACGAGATCTTGATCTGCTTGTGCTTTCACTACTGAGAGAGAGAGTTTGGCTTCTTCTTGACCAACTGCTATCTCTAGTTCTTGATCTCTTTTTGTCTCTTCTACCTCTAGGTCTGCTACTCTCCCTGCTTCTGGATCTTTTGCTTTTCATCCTTTTCTTGCCATGATGTTTTCTACGATTCTTCTGATCATGCCCACTTCTACTCTGGGAACGTGAATCTGAACTTCTTGATCTTCCCCTCCTCCTGTGTCTACGGTTGTATGGGGAATATACTCTGTCTCCTCTGATAGATGAGCTCAGGTCTCTGGGAGATGACAAGGACGCAGAGTGTTTCTCTTCCTTCTTTGACTTGATTCTTTTACCAGAACCACAATGACCTTTATTTATTTGCTCATCCTTTCCAAGGACAGAACGTGGAGATGAACATCTACTAACATCACTATCACCAGAACTGTAAGACTGTTCTTGCGTCTTCACAGTCTCCATTTTCTCATAAGAGCCTAACTCCTCAGAATCAGAGGACAGTTCAACAAGTTCTGGTGTCCTCTCAGCTAGTGGTTTAACAAACCCAACAATGACACAATTATCTGAAGACGAATCACTGTCATTATTTAGGTCTTCATTAGTTTGTACTCCTTGAATCTGAGACGTGGCTCTTCCTGTTACAAGTTCTTCATCTGAACTATCAGAAGTATTTAAAAGGGAAGACATGGCAGCATGCACCTGCTCTGAGCTTGAGTAAGATGGCCCTGGAGTTTCATCATCCCATGGTGCCTGACTAACAGTGGTTACATTGATATCCAACTCTTGGGTCTCAGCTTCATCAGGAGATATTGTTATGACTGAAGAATCAGAATGGCTACCTTCTTCATATGAAGGAGCAGGGCAATCATAATTAGCATGCTGGTCAAAAGCTGCCATGTTAAAAGGAGATCGAGCAAAACTGATAAATTCATGTATAAAATGCTCAGTCCGATTAAGGAGAAACGGTCTTAAGTCAGACACAAATTCCCGACTCTCCAAGTCATAGCGAGTAACATTACTCATGATGATGTGCTGGACGATATTCACTAAAGATCCATGAGCTCCAAAAAGAACTGTAAGTTCACGTTTTAACCAGGGGACTAATCTGTGAAGGCAAGCTGGATTTCTACGGAAAAATTCAGCTGAAATATCCCTGCAGCGACCACCATCTTCAATATTTCTAACACGGGCACCAGCACGGTAGAGAGTTCGTCTAAAATTAATAATATCCTGTTCTTGAATTTTCCGCAAAGATCTTTCATCTGCAGTAGTTGGCCTCCTAATTGCAATCTGTCTCATAAGTTGAGGAATTTCACCATTTCTAGGTCTTGTTGAAATGCCTAACCCTTCAAACAGTACTCCACTATCTGGTGGAGTTGTTGTTCTTCTACTCATGGTATTATTAGGTGAATAAACAGAAGCACTTCGATCCCTTGTCATAGTTGTACGATAGCGAAATCGTGGAACATCAGGGGTTGCAAAAGAACCATTATATGAAGGCCTTAGGACATACTCCTTGAAGTCATCTTCTGCCCTCACAGAATGGAAAATAGAATCAAAAGGCTGTTTACATAGTGGACATTCAGCTTTGTTTTTTGACCACTCCTGTACACAGCGAAAACAGAACTTATGTAAACAGCGATCTAAGTAAGACACATTATCAAATCTATCCAAACATATAGGACACTTAGAATCAGGAGATGCATCAGCTGGTACTGTCTGTTGCAATTTGCTAGTACCAGCTTTAGGTGAAAAGTTGTCCATTTTAAATTCCTTAGCAGCTGATGCCATTATCTGTAAAAGGGAAAAAAATACATCAGTAACTGGATAAAAAAAGAACAGACTAAATCTGAAAAAAAATTGCAAATAAAGATGTGAAACATACATTGGTGAAAATAATTGAGTAGCTCATTATCCTTGCAATATGAAGGGGCAGTGTGCATAATAATATAGTACTTAAAACACAAACTCTAAAGTCAGGTATTTCCTTGTTTGAATCCTGGTTCTACACCAGCAGTTGTGACTGCGTAGATCAGAAATAACAGAACCTGCGTCACAGGGTTTATGCAGATATAAAAAAGCCCTTAGAAAAGGGCCTGGTACATACTAAGCTCTCAAATATTCTGAAGCACTCTATTCTTTAAAAGAGAATTTACGTGAGAAATATTTAACTGAAAATAACTGAAAAAAGAAAATCTACCAAGTACTCATGTATCCACCACTCAGATTTAACAACTTAACATTTTCTCATGGCTGTTCCAATTTTTTTTTAAATGTCCCTTATCTTCTCCTATCCCTCTCTAGAAAACAAAAACCCAAAACACCACAGTCCTCAGCTGGTGTTATTTCTATGTATGGTTTTAGCTCTTTCACATATGCCCTGAACAGTATAGACTATTGACTTGTTTTATTTGTGGAAAGCATTATATATGCACCTTTAAAAATAACTGTAGTGAGATAATTTGCATACCAAAAGCTTCACCTGTTTAAACCATTTCTGTAGTTTTTAGTGGAAGATTCTTTCACACACAAAAAAGTATCTTTTAGTGAAGACTAAATGAAATAATAATTGTAAAAGCATTCAAATAGTTCCTGACTCCTAGCAACTAGCGTGTGCGTGTTCAGTTGCTGTTACTATCATCACTGTACTATTGCTACACTACTATATTCAGTTCCTCACTGATTCCTTACAGCATCCCTCAAAAGCCTTGCTTAGCTTTTTTATTTAATCCAATGTCAGCCACAAAGTTTCTTGAAATCATGCTTCCAGTGCCCTTCCTTTATTTATTCCCACGAGGATCACTAAAACGTTAACAATTAGTTTGATTTTAAGTTTGTTAGTCTATGTCGACCCATAACTTTCGAAATGAATTTGCTAGAGCTGAAATTTGGTGTGCATCACATTTTTGGCCTTGTTATCTTATAAAATCACTCTTTAGCTGCATTCTATACTAATCACTGAGTATATATTAAATATTTGCTTCTTCCTTTATGTTTCCTGGGCCTACTGCTCATCTTTCTCCACCTCCTCTATCACAGGAAGTTCCATCAGTGGTCAACTGCTATCAGGTTAGTGAAATAATAGAATTATAACTTTCTAAACAATGGCCATACCGAACTCTAATAAAAACAAAATTCACAACAAAAACTCATGACTGAAATGTAACTATTTCATCATGGTTTTCAAATTAAACTTAAGAGCTCATCTAGGGCATCTTAACTTTCTCAGAGACATAACTTAACTGGAAATCAATTAATGCTGAATGAATGTTTCTTCAGGGATCCAAGTATTTCTAGACTAGAAATACAGAAATCACCACTGTTCTTAAACAGCATATAATTATAAACTGCGTTTGTTAATACATTTAACTATACACAATACTGTTAATATATTTAACTTTAATATTAGATAAATTTCTCAGCATTTCCCCCTACTTCTAACACTTTTATTCTCCTCTCAGGAAAAAAAAAAAAAGCCTAAAAATAAAATTTTTAGGATCACAGACAGAGTCTGTCAATTAAGGGAAGGAATGAATAGTGGAGAGGGAACTGGATAGGTTATCAGAGAACCTGGACTGAAGACCAGGTTTCCCCTAAAACTAACTCTATAAGCTGGAGACATCCAATTAGATCTAGATTTCAGTTTGCCCCTCTATATAATAAAAAGATTATTAGACTTTTTTAAAAGACTGTGAATTTCAAGTTAATACATTGTATCTTAATTTGTGTCTTGGAAATACAGAATTTTAGTGCTTACCAAACATTTGTAGTTCAAACAAAAATTATAACCCTGAATGCATTTATTAAAGGAAATTAGTAGGTAGTAAACTTGAAGTTCAAATAAAACAAAATCTCAACTAAGTAGAATTTTTTTTAAAAAAATGCAATCTTATGGGCGCCTGGGTGGCTTAATCAGTTAAGCATCTGCCTTCGGCTCAGGTAATGATCCCAGGGTCTTGGGATTGAGGCTTGATGCTCAGCGGTTATGAGTCCGCTTCTCCCTCTCCCTCTGCCCCTGCTCCTGCACATACTCTCGTTCTCTCTCACAAATAAATAAAATCTTAAAAAAAAAAAAAAAAAAGGAATCTTAGTCTTCCCTTCCCTAGTTTTATAAGCCCGTTAATTAATGGGCATAGCATAGCATAAAGCTAAAGAATGATCAGTAATGTCATCTGTAATAGATAAAAAGAATAAATGAGAGTTGTACTGTATTTCTCACAGTAATATCTTTAGATATAAAGAATGGTATTCATCAGAAACATCAGACAATGGCAATGAATGTACATCATCAAATAAGAGATTTACTCCTTCAAAAGCATCACTAATGCTAAAATTAAAACATTTGCTAATGGGGCATCAGGCTGGCTCAGTCAGTAGAGCATGTGACTCTTGATCTCAGGGTCATGAGTTCAAGCCCCACATTGGGTATAGAGATTACTTTTAAAAACAAATTGCTAAAATATTTGCTGAGATACAAATGAAGTAGAATTACCATATGACCCAAGAATTCAACACCTATCCAAGAAAAATGAAAACATATGTCCACACAAAAACCTGCATGTGAATATTCATAGCAGCATTTGTCATCATAGCTCAAAAGTAGAAACAATCCTATCAACTAATGAAAAGATAAATAAAATATGGCATATCCATAGAATGGAATATTACTGGACAATAAAAAGGATGAAACACTGATACATGCTACAGTAAGGATGAAACTTCATTAGGCTAAATGGAAAAAAAATTAGTCATAAAAGACCACATGTTGTATGATGCCATTCATATGAATGTCCAGAATAGGCAAATCTATGGATGGAAATAGACTGGTGGTTGCTGGGGGAGGGAGAGGAATTATAAAGTTTATTTCTGGAATGAAGAAAATGTTCATTTATAGTGGCACAACTCTTTAAATATACTAAAACCCACTGGATTATAAACTTTAAACAGGCAAACTTTACAGATGAAATATAAATTATACCTCAACAAAGCTGTTTTAAAAATACAAATTAAGTCATAAAATAGGAATGGCTAAGAAGCAGATTAAGATTCGTAGGTTTATAAAGTCAGGGTTTAGGTAGCAAAGGTGGATCTGATGGTGGATTTAGTGCTCAGGTTCTATAAGCCTGCAATAAAGGTTTCTCTATCCTAACACTCTAGGACTTGGGACTTCAAGTTAATTTCCCCACAGACATAAAGATGAAATCAATTCTTCTGATTCCATTTCCTTAACAGCCTCCCAAATTCTGAATAAAGTTTACCATCTTTAGGATACACTGATAAAGCCAAACCTTCCCCAAATTTTCAAATCTATTGGCTTTAACAGAGATAAGAATTCTTCCTGTCACATTTTGGGGGACTTTCATATAATTAACAATCATACTTACCTAGGGAAACTGGATGAGGGGGGTAAAGAATCAAGAGGCTGGAGTCTAAATTATACACTGGACATTTAAAAATGGTGCTGATTACATACAAGGGAGTGACGTTAATTCTAATGAAGAGCCAGGGTTGAAAATCAAAACCACTTTTTAGTGGTGTAACCTGGAGAAAATTATTTAATTTCTCAAAACCTTAAATTTTCTCAATTCTAAAATGGGTTGTGGACCTGAAAAGGTGGTTGTACGAAGGCATATATTCTATGTAAACTCTCAGCATAGTGATTAGCATGCAGTTAAGAATACTGTTTCCCCATGTATTGTGACAATAAAGTTAATTTTAGTCCCTCCCATCACCTATAACTGATTATAAAGACCCAGAAAGATGACAGCCTATAACAAAATCTTTTTTCTTAATTAGTTTTTATTATATCCAGGCAAAGTGGCTAAAAAAGATTCAGAAGTAGATCAACTAGAATAAACCTCAAGTATTAAAAATAATCTGGGTCCTATCTCTTATGACCTTTGAGAAATTACTGTACCTCCGTCAACTGCAATTTAATCACCAGTTCCAAAGGATCACACGGATCTTACAGGATCTACTGCCCAGATGCTATAAATGTTAATTCCAATTCCAACCATAAAAAGAACTGCTTGGGAACCATTCCCCGCTAAAGCCACTCATTCCAGCTAAGCCTGATTGGTTTTGGCTGACTACAGCTTTGAATTTCATTGACTAAAAACAAAACAAAACAAAGAACCCAACCCTCATCATTAACTTAAATCTTGGGTAACTCTTAATTTATCTTAAATAACCTTGAAAATTACCTACCAAAAATTCTGTTCACTTTTGCCCTTTACGTTGTTTGCTCCATCTCAGTACTGCCCCCTCCAGTCTAGGAATCAGCAGCCCACGAGGAAAGCTGCACTAACTGGATGGATGGAGAAACCACAGGCAGGCGAGCCCAGCTCACAATGTGTAACACAGCACACACAACTCCAAGAGTCACGGTGATAGTGGCTTCCTTGGCTTGAGAACGGCCACCGGCCAAGATCGCAGATATGCCCCACGTGCATTACATAATCACAACGAACTAAAACACTGTTACTCCCATTTTACAGGCAGGCAGTGAGATTAGGGCACATAACCTAACCTTAGCTGGCACACCTCTAAGAGAGGCTATACCACGAATAAGACGGCGAACGTTTTGTTTTGTGGGGCCCCCCCGCCCCCCCAGAGACCAAGCTCTTTCCAGTACACTGCTACGCTCGCGCCCCTCGGGAGAGCTTCTAGGAAACGCAACCCTCCCCCGCCCACCTGCACAAATCCACAGGTGCGCCACCGGAGCCGCCAGCCCGCCCGCTGGGAGCCCCGCCCCGCTCAGGCCCGGACGTCCCCTCAGGCCCAGACCGCAGCTCCCAGGTCCCTGGGCCTCGTTCCAGGCCGGGAGCGCCGGCTCGCCCAGCCCTTCCGACCCCCGCGCCCCATTGTTCGGGATCTTACTTACCTCGGAAGATACCCGCGCAGTCCCAGCTGGGGCGCTCGTGCCAAGCTCCCGGCGGCCCAGAAAGCTAGGTCGGTGACGGCAGGATCCGCGAAGGCGTACCCGGCGACTTCTCCGCCGGCCCTCAGGAGCGGGAGCAGGCGGGGGCGCTTCACCCTCCTCGCGAGACAGCGGAGACCCCGGCGGCTGCTGCGACCCCTGTGACGTAAAGTGCTCATCACCAATGGCAGCTTGAGGGGCGGCAGCAAAAAGCGAAACCCACTCCGCAGCCCCCCGCGCGTCAAAACACAACACCCGCGTGCGTAACGCATGCGCGGAAGAAGGGCGCCGGCACCGAGGGCGGGGCCTAGAGTGCTCGGCCGAGCCCCGGCCCTTCCCCCACCGTCCCCTCCATTCCTGGAATAAGAACTACCGAGCACAAATTACTACCATCACAGTCATTCTTGTTACCAGTAGTTCTGGGGGGTTACAGGCGCAATACTTAATGTTCGCTCCTAACTTACCCGGAAAACACTATAACTAGATTGGTCTCATTTAAACCTCACCAAACTCTGCGAGAAGTTACCGGAATTATCTCTAGTAGATAAAGGAACTGAGTTACTTGAAAGTAAAGTGACCGCCTCCGGTTGCTCAGCTAGGTCACAACACGGGGATTCGAATGGAATCGAAAGCCAGAGCCCAACCAGTGTCCTACGCAGTCTTCATAAAGAAATCTACTCCAGTCTAGGCATAAACAGGGATTACCTAAGAGAACAGGGCTTTAAAATCTGACCAAGACAGACAACATTTTTCTCTCAAGGAAATACTCTTCCTCTTCCCCATTCCCCGGAATCTGGATTAAAAACTTCTTTAGGTGATATCTGAGATATATAGAGAAAACGTCTGAGCCTAAAATGGCCCATTGCCCCACTCTACCCACAGGCCTCAGACGTGAGCGTCCCAAACATTCTAGAGTTAAACTTGGTATAAACCGCCCACGCACAGCCGCTTTTGGCTTAATATCCGATACGTGCTACCGTTCTGAGCACAGCCTAAACGCTCAAAACACACTTGTTGATTGGCAGGTTATGCTAAGTAATTTGTGCTACGTTATTTCTTCTTAGAAGTACCATTTACATCCACAAGCCACGGCGTTCTCAAAGACTTTTGTTTCTGGAAAGAAGGGCTCAATTAACAGGGACTCCCACACGATTCGTCGCTGTTATATAAAAGTGGGTGGTATTCTTGTTTAAGTCAATGATGATTATACGAACGTCTCTCTGTATCACGTGGAAACAAATGCGGGAGGAAACGTTAATCCCTCCAGCGTTAGAAGCCCGTAATATTTAAAATGAAGATTATTTTTTCAAATAAATTTTTAAGTGCACACGACGGTACATTATCTTGCATGACTACTGCAACTGAAAGAAGATCTGCTGACAAGGAACACCCATCAAAATAGCAAAAAAGGCCATTTTTAACATGTTTTCTCACCTCATCCCCTCCCTCCACCGCGAGCTAGGCCCCCCCCATATCACGTGAGCCCGCCCCCAGCTCCGGGCGGAAGAGGCCGGCCGACTGATGGGAAACGCTCCCGGAGGCGAGGGGCGGGCGCTTGTGCCCGGCTGAAAGATGGCTGTCGCCGCTCGGCAGCCGCCGCCCCGGAGGTTACCCTAGGGCCTGCGGTTTCCCTCCGTTTCCGCCGGCCGCCGCCGCCTCCTTACCATGAAGCCAGTGAGCCGCCGCACCCTGGACTGGATTTATTCAGTGGTAGGTCCCTGGTCTGGCGAGGCTACACGGTGTCGACTCCGTAGGCCCGCAGGCGGAAGGCCCCCTATTTCTTCAGCAGCCAGAAACTCCAAAATCCATTCCTCTATTAAGGCTTTCACTCTCTCACCTCGACTCCGCCTCTTCCTGGAAGACACGCTCTTCCGCTTCTTACGTAAGGGCGGCTGGGTGTACTCGCCTCCGGAACCCCATTTATTCGAGTTTTTCACTGTAATTCCCACCTTAGCAATGTACACGGCAACCTGTTGGGGCGAGGGGAGGGAGGGAAGTATCGCTTACAGCAAGTTATTTTGCTTTTATTCCCCCTCTTGCGTTTTAGTTGCTCTTCGCGATCGTATTGCTCTCCTGGGGATATGTCATCTATGCATCAACAGTGGCCGCACGACGACAGCTAAGCAAGGAATACCCAGACAAAATCTCGGGGATGAATGAAAATTTGTAATTCCTCTGGATTTAATTGTGTGCTCATAGTTCTTTACCTGATGCTTATCTAGAACGTGTCTAAAGTAAAATCCATTATGCAAAGTTTCCAAATTTATTTTTGCATAGTCCTTTATAATAGCCACTAATCTGCTAATATTCACAGAGGTTTGTCTTCTACATTCTTATATAAAACAAATCAACCTAGGTCTGACAGCATGTGAGTACTGGATCAGAGGGAATGACATGCTTTTCAAACTGGAGTTTCTAAATAACCTCTTAAAATGCCTGTCTTTTTTAAAACAAAGTGTGTGGAATTGCTGTTCTTATGTTTATTGCAACATTTCATTCTGTTGCATACCTTCACATAAGATTAGATTAAGTGCTGTGTAAGAAAAAAAATCTATCATCTGACTACTTTTCTACATCCTGTTTTTCAAGTAAAGAATGGCCAGAAAAAGGTGATCACTCATATTTTTTTAGCTTATCCAATTTTTACTTATAGTTAAATAATTCAGAGTTGCAAATTGTACAATATTTGTGAAGAAACAGACAACACATATGTCAGAGTAAACTTTATTGAAGGTACTTTTCCAGAAAATATATTTAGTAAATACAGTAATACAGCAACAAACTTGGCCTCATACGCCTTTGAAATTTTAAAGTAATCTTCAGTGATGTTGATCGGGAAATTCTTTCATTGGTGGAATTACCTCTCCAGTCTCCAGAATTGTATCACCCTAAAAAAACAAAGATGCATTAGTAGAAAAATCTTTGTCTGCATAGATGATAGTTCCACTTGATCAGATCTCACATAGAAAATCTAGTTCAGTTCTGGCACTCACACTTTGAAAGGGACTTAGACAAAGTAGAAGCTGTCTAAAGAAGAGCAATATTCAGAATCTTAAGGTGTAAGTGAAGGAAGTATAAGGGGAAGTTTTACTCAAACAAAATGTCCAGAAAGGGCATGAAAGTGGTCATCATAAAGATAATGTTTATTTTAAATATAGAAGAAATCCCCTATTTCCTAAAGCTGAGTTTCAACTGAAGGGTTAATTTTGGTGGTTCACCCTTAAATTCCCTTCTATTGCAGACAATTATGGATTATTGTGACTATGTCATTTGATTGAAGCAAGAATTAAGAGAGTTCTGTTTTTTAAAATTACAGACCTTGGAGATTGATGGTAGTTCATTATCTATGACTAGAAATAGGACAAGAACATAATCTGCATTTTGCTATGCTTAAAGATAACCTCACAACCAGTAAAAATACCAGCTGATAACTAAGTAATCTTTTAATGCTGAAAAGACTCAATTTTAAATTAGGATAAAGCTTACATATTCACATCACAAAACTTAAAGTACACATTAACAGATTTTAAATTCACAGATGGAGAGGTTAAGGTCAAACTGCCATTAACAAATGACAGTCTGGAATGAATAACAGAGTAATTAGTTGCTGTTACTATACCCAAGTGTCTGCTCAGGCTAGTGCCCTAAGTCCTGAACCCTACATGAAACAGGGTACTAGTGAAAAACTGTCAGTATCTTCAATTCACTTTAGGACTACAAAGGTCATAAAAGTTTTACAGCCAGCTTCCAAAGAAATATGGCCACCTCCCATTTTCAACTGTAGCTGCTGCCTCATGTTATTTCTTTTTCCTTTTTTTTTTTTTTACAAGAATATACAAAACAAGCACTTATAATGACAGAAGAGAGGAGCACTTTAATGATCACTTAGGGAGGTAAAGGAGAGAGAACTAATAAAAGAAAAATCAGACATATTAAGACTTACTGGGAATATTCTGGGCTTTCTTTGAACAATGGCATATGGTTTTGTCTGCAATAAAAGGAATCCTCTGTTAATTATGGTTTTAGAGTTTCTTCTAAAATAAAACAGATCGTATCCCAAATTTTTAACATAAGCCCCAAACTTTCACCAAATTCCAGACTCATACATTTAACTGTTTACTCAAGATCTTTACTTGGCTATCTCTACTAGTCATCTCAAACTTAACCAGGTCCAACTTATAACATCCTCCAGCCCCAAATGGTTCCTTACTGCAGTAAATGGCACATTCATTCTCCTAGTTACAAAGGCCAAAACCCTTGATGATTCCTCAGCAGATCCTGTTGGTTCTATCTTGAGATTATATCATGAATCCAACTGTTTCTCACCACCTAGTACTACTACCCTTGTTCAAGTCTCTATCATTTTTTTTTTCTTTACCTGTTAGTGTCCTGGTGGACGCATGCCTTCTCAGTCTATTCTCCACACAGCACAGGTGAGTGATTCTTATAAGATGGACTACTCCTCTGCTCAAAGTTTCATAACTCTTACAGCAAAGGCCAAAGTCCTTGCTGTGATCTCTAAGACCCTACACAATCTGGCCCTTGACCACCTCTCTGATCTTCTCTTTCTCTCTCTCTGTTGTAGCCACAATGGTTCCTTTACTCTTAGTCTAATCAGATGGGTCTGCTTGTGCCTCAGGGCCCTTATATGTAATGATTCCTCTACCTGAAATGCTCTTCTAGGTATCTGCTTGATCCATATCATCATTTCATTTATGTTTCTCTTCAAACAGCACTTCCCCAGGGAGACCTAGTCTTTTACCCTGTTTAGTTTTCCTTCCATAGATTATCACTCCCTGTAACATATGCCTCTTTATTTACTGCCAGTCTCCAAGACTAAAATAAACACTTCATGAGGGCAGAGACTCAATCTGCTTTGCTTACTGCTATATCCCTGTGTTTAGAACAGTGCCTTGCACACAAGAGGTGCTAAAAACGTTTGTTAAATAAATGTATTAAGCACATACATCTGCACAAGATACCACATGAACAAAATTTTACTAAAAAGATGATTGGCATAATGTAAGACTCGAACTGGAGCCAAAAGCAGGAGATAAAGTCAGAATACAATGTAAATACATTAAAATGTCTCTTAAGTACTGGGGCCAGCAGCAAGATGACACTGAAATGTCCTTAGAGAGAATGTAAAATTCAATTTGTCAGTAAAGGTATTAGATGAAGCAAACTGGCTAACATTAATGAGGATGCAGACCTACTCAAATCCAGAGAAAAAATAAGGTAAGGGAGAGGCTTTGGGACCTCTACTGACACAAAACCTTTAATTACATCCATCTGTGGCTTAGGAAAAATCACCTGAAAGTATGACTCCCTCAGATAAGCAACTATATTAGTCTTGAATTGTCAAACCAGTAACTGCAGCTTATTAAATCTGCTGCTCTTAGAAGGTGTCTTTTCAAGCCTAGAAAAATTCAGTTAAATACAGATATAACAAAGATTAAATCTAGAGAATAAATAAATCTAAACATCAAATTTAATAAGTTCTTAAAACACTGGAATAATCCATATATTCTGCTATTTAGAGCATTTATAATGTTTAAGGTAATCAATCTGGCTATTAGAGGTTCTAAAAGATTAGTTTTAGGATTCTAGTTAAAATGAATAATTGATTTAGGCTTGTGATTACAAGTTTAAAAAGATTTTGCTTCTTAGGGTCATTAATTTGCCCTATAAATACTTAAAAATAAAATTCAACATATAAATATAAAATGTATAAATGCAGCTTAAAACATGTAAGAGAATATGATTATGTTTGTAAGTGGAATTGTTCTAGGAGATTTCAACTTGAATTAATCCAAAGATAATAAGAACAAAGGAGACTGTTCATATTTTACTAGATGTGTAAGCAGTTTAACAGAATTTTAAAACTGAATATACAGAATTAGGAAAAAAAAGGAGGTTTTTAAATCTGAAACTAACAAAATGAATTTTAACTTATATTCCAGGTAACTGTGAACAGTCATTTCTGCACGTAAAAACCACTCTTGGGTATTAAAAAAACCTGCACTGACAGAAAGTAGTAATATATTTTTCTCCTCTAGAGTCTTGCATGTTAAGACAGTAAAAAATAAGACATATGATGATATGAAATGGCCTGTGGACTTGCAGGTGAACATAAATATAGAATTTTGTTTAAGCCCATCAACAAGAGAAACATAAACTATACTCTGACCCTCAGACGTATAAATTGTTAGCCCCTTTTAATGGTTGCGGAAAGATTTTCTGTTGGTCTATGAAGTAAAAATACTAAACTCCAACTCTAACTCCTACGAGCCTCCACCAAGTTCATGTTTCTAACACGTAAGATAGGCCATGTCCACTTGGACATCCCCAAAACATGTTGACAGCACATAGTCCTACACAAATTTACTTCTTTCCAAAACCCTACTTGTAACTTCCAAGGCTGGAAATTTTAGAGTCGTAAGTACCTCTGAGTTTTGGTTTCATCCCCAACTTGAGCTGTCTTCTTTAAATAATGTCTTCTGGCTTCACTTTTCTTTTCCACTTCTGCTATCTTCACCCTAACCAGATTCTCATCAACTAACATTTACTAAACTGCAACAGCCTGTAGCTGATTTACCTGATGTCAGGACTTTCCTCCCTCCAGTTACCCCCATCATATTGTTTTTTATGTCCTAAATATAGCACTTTTATCAACTCACTCACCTACTGAGAAATGGAAAGTTTCCCACTGCCTACCAGATAAGGTTCAACCTCCTCTGCCTAGCTTTCAAAACCTTCAGTTAAATGGTCTCAGCCCACTGAGCCTACAGACCTGCTATTCTAGTCACCTCTTCAGTCTTGGGTAGATAGGACATGCACATTACTAACTCCTCATCTTTCCTCCTAGCTGGAATAACTTTTCTCCTCCATACTCTTACCCAAATCATACCCATCTTCCAACTTTACTACAAACTCCAGGAATTTTATCTTGCATATTCTTTCAGAGCAATAAAGGAAGATGACATACTAGGCACTCCATAACTTGTTGATGAATGAACATAATCTGCTTAGTGAAGAACAAAAATGATGTCAGCAATCAGAATTTTAAAAGACCATGCAATAAAGAGAAAAGCTATGTTAAAGGAATTTTCTGAAAACACCAATTATTTATTTCACACTCCTCACAACAAGCTAAGAGAAAGCAAACCTCAATTGGATTATCTACAATTTGTTTAGGGAGTCCCTAACTTTTGTTTTATCTCGAAATAATTTTAAACTTACAAAAAGTTGCAAGAATTATAAAAATAATTTTTTTACTGAATCACTTCAGGAAACTGCAGACTAGTTTATTACTTTAGTAATTCCTACAAATAAGAACAATATTCTTAAAATAATCACAATACAGCCATCAAGATCAAGAAATTAATCTGTTTCATTACTGATACATTACTACTTTCTAGCTAAAGAACCCATTCAAATGTTATCAAGTGTCTCACTAATTGGAATTCTCAGAAAATCCCCTTACATGACTTGCTAACCATTGTGTAGGCTCTAAAATTCTGAATGCCAATGCCATCTTTGTTCATTTAACTAAGCACATAATGCCATTAATCAAGAATTGCATTTAGCTGACATGCCTCTTTAAGTCCTCCTAAATCTAGAACAAATCTTCAGTCATTCTTTAACTTTCATGATCTTGATACTTTTGAAGGTAAAGCCTTCTGCATTTACTATGCAGAAAAGTCCCTTGTTTTGGCTTGTCTTATGCTTCCTTATATTAGATTCAGGTTTGCATTTTTGACAGGAATCACACAAAATTGATGCTGTTTTCTTACTGTACCTACCAAGTAGTACATAATTTCAGTTTGCCCCATTACTGGTAATGTTAATTTAGATTTCTTCATGGTATCTGCCTGGTTTCTCCACTACAAATACTCCTTTTCCCTTTGTATCAAATAAGTATGCTGAAGTTAGGTATTATGAGATTAATTTTAGCAACTTTTGATGTTCCTTGGCTAAAAAAAATGTTACTCTGATGATTCTCAAGTGGTGGCTTTTCTAATTGTATCAGTCCTTGTCTGTTTATTATTTAGCAATCCATTGTACAAAAAAGTGCTGTCTCTTCTAACCATTTATTAATTTTTTATATGTATATGGACTTGTGGATTTGCATTTTATTCAGTTGGCTATTAGATTAATCTATAACTATTGTTAGTTATTTCGATGCTCAAATTGTCCCAGGGGGAGTCCTCTCAAGCTGACTCCGTCCTTTTGGTAGATCTCCAACATTTCTGAACACTTCTTTACTTTCTGGCACAATAAGATCATCATGTACTTTCCCTGCTCCAGCCCTAGAATTGGCCGTTTCTCCAAAGAGCTCTGGATCCTTTCAGTGGAGAGCTGGGTAAGACCAGGCTGCTAGATATGCTAATTACCATGCAGTGGCACTGCTCTCAGGCCTGTCAGTGGACAGATCTAGACTATCCACATTTACATCTATATAGAATTCTGTATCAATACATACTAAAAACCATGAGTTCATACCAATAATTCCAATTCCATTCCAGTACCACAAGGTTTTCTCTCTTTTCATGTGTGCAACTCCCTTTTCTGACAATGAGAATTCTGGGTTCTGTTATCATCAATTCATGTACTTATTTGATCAATTTTCCTATATGTAACCAATCTCCTGTCACTACCATCATACACCAGTATAAATAACCTCACCTCATTCAGGTCCTGATATCTTACTATAGATTGCCACCTCCATCACTGCCCCAAACCACCCTTCTTGCAGATGTCCTCCTCCCCTTGCTCAGGTTCCAATATTCTATCCCAGGTTACTACCACTGCTGCTCTCCAAACAGGTATACTCACCAACTCCCCCCACCCCAACGTCCCCCTCTTCCTGAGACCTAATATCCTCACCGGGTACCAGAATGCCCTCTTCAATCTGTTTGGGTTACAACACTCCATGCCGGGCAGCCACCACTGCTCTCCCTTCTATATACCATTGCCTCAAATGCACTCCTTCCTCATATTGCCTTGAAACTAACACCTATACCAGACTCTCCCTTGGCCTTAAAATATGGCAACTGCCTCATTTCAATCACCACACGCAAGATCTTTCCATGAGAAAGTTCAAGCTTTTGGACATCCTGGATTCTAAAGAAAGAAAATGGTGAAAAATCAGACAGAATGAAGAAAAGGAAAATGGGATGACGACAAAGACAACCTTTGTCTAATTTGAATTTATCTTATATCTATGCTCAAATAAAGGAGCAGAAATTCTCTGCTCCCTTCTTAATTAGAACCCCAAGTTTACACTAGTTTTAATAGGTCAACTTCATTCTGATCATTTAAACATTGTTTTTATGAGAAAATGCATTTCAAGTTGTAATCAACTAAAGATTAAGTTTTTGAAAAACCTCACTTTAAGTTTCATTAAACCTTTTACTTAACTACTTTATTCAAAGTAGTTCAAAATCAGTTATAAGTGCCAGATTATTTCCACTAAGTAAAGCAGGGGAAGACATGCCCACGTAGGAAATAATTTTGTACAATATTAAAAATAAATTCTGAAAAATACATACTTAAAACATACTTACATTCACATGATATTTGATATAATAATGAATAATCCAGGCAGGTATAAGTACATGAGTAAAAGCAAAGGGGGGGGGGGGGGGGAGAAAACATACATAAACAGATATCCCATTTTTTTATGTTTGTGGCAGAAAAAAAACATCAATGATATAATGTCATGATTATTTTAAAATGTCTACATGTTACATACTTCCTTACAGTCTGTAACTAACCTCACCCATTCAAATATTTTTATTAAACATAGGGCCTGCTAGGGGATACCTACAGAGTTCAGAGCAAACAAGGCTTAAGACAAGTAACATTTTGCAAAGCTACAGTAAGATATTCACAGATATATATAAATATTTTAAAGACTTCTAAAAATATCATAAGTTTACTAAAGATAAACATGGCATAAATAATGAAAGAATAATTTTAATCAGTTTGAGTAATCAAAACTACAGAATTTTTCAGGTACAGCCAAACCCCTAATTTATCAATTTCAGATACCCACAATCAACATCACTTGCACCATTCTACATGTAAGGTAGACAACCTTGAGCACACCAAAGCTTGAAAAAGAATATTTTACATATGGGGATGGGGGTGTTGCAAGCTCACTTTGAGATACTTTCAGGCACACTATTTTAAAAGAGAAAGGCAAAACAGAACTGAAAATGGATCTTTTCCATGGCAGCCAATTTGACTGAAACACATCTATCTCACCTGAGATAACTAGATTCTAGGTGTTATAGTATACATGATTAGGGAAGAAAAATTAACTCAGGGTAAGGAAAAACAGACTGAAATACTTATTTACTTCCTTACATCACTGGCTGATGGGTGGGATGTCAACTTTCAACCAGTAGCTGCCAAAATCAACAAGTAATGTCAGGGATACAAAAGGTGAGACGAGGGCTGAATTAGAGTTTAATTTTACCACCCTAAAGAAGTATCTAATACCACTTTCTCAGAAAAATTTGCACAAAACTTGGTAGCACAGTAAGAAAGCAGATAACACTTGGATCTCAGCGTAAACTCCTTCAATTCCTAGTTCTGTGACCACGGATAAATCACTCAATTTTTTGCAGGTCTCATTTTCCACATAGTTAAAATAAGGATTAGGAGTAGTTTCTACCTTACGGAATTAAAGAATTAAAGTAACACACGTAAAACCCTCAGCAAAATGCAGGGCAGAAAGTAAGTACTCAAGTGTTACTTAATAGTATTATTACCATGATTATTAGCCAATGTCATAGCTTATTGAAAACAATTCTGAGATAATAGTGTTCATCACCTAAATTGATGTAATTTAATGACCTCAAGAAAATGTCCAGAGACCCTGAAAATAAAGATAGCTCTTAAATGAGCGATTTTCTACAGTGTAAAGTTCAGAAATGGCACTTTTAAACTAAACTGTGTTAAAAGAATATAGTGGTAGTTCAGAAAGGTGGCTCTTGAATATAACTCATTAAGCATACCAATAAGACCCTATCTTTCATGGCGATCACATGGGGCTGCATGACCAGTTAGAGACTCCCGTGTCTTCTGGTAGTTGAGTGTAGTGTTATTCTCTATAATCTCAACTTTAAAAAGCAGACAGGTGTCCTTACATACTAAAATCACCGAATTTTCACTCAAGTGAATCTTTCTATCATTCTGTAAAACCTAAGCAAAGATCGCCCTCCTCCTCATCACACTTGACAGCAGAAGGGCAGACTCTCCCAAACTCCTGAACTCCAGAGCTCTCTTGGGACAACATAGCGTCCCTGCTAAACCTAAGTCTTGGTTGAACCTGGTTCTCCCTCACGGAACTACCGGACTTGGGGGCCCAGTGATGTCAGTCCTTGGTGTGGCTACAGTAAGCAGGCCCAGCAGCCAGGCCCAGGGTTGCGACGGGGTGTGTGCATCGGGGGCAAGGGAGGCCCGTCACTCACCACGTTCTTCCAGGGGGTCTGGTCCCGCAAAAACTTATTCCAGAATCTCTCCATAGGCCACACCCGCTGCGGGGGCAGCACCGGCTCCCGGGCGCTCAGCTCCTGGTCTTTTAGCCATCGCCTTCTGAGCTGTTGGAGCTGCTGCAGCCGCAGTTTCTCGTCTGGCGTGTATCCCGACATGTCGCCGCTGGTACCAAGGCAGGACACGGCGCGTCCCTGACCACGGTCTTGTCACTTACGCGCGCCCCCTGCTTCCGAGGCGACCTTGCGAGGACGCCTGGGAGCTGCGCGCCGTTATGACGTCATTCCGGTCCTGTCTCTGCACCGGCGCAAGCTCTGCGAAGCGGCTGGGCTTGCGCAATCTTTGTCCGCCCAGAATAGCAGGGAGTGGGTGGGGGGCGCGTTTTAGCCGTGGGAGAAAGAGGGAAAGTGACGGAAGGAAGAAAACAGGAGAGGTCAGAGGACTAGCGTGGTGTGCTGGGACCTGGAAGGATGAGAATATGTGATCCAATGAATGTGACGTCCAAATGCAAATTCTTCTCCTCCCTCTCCGGCCTCAGTACTCCTTTTCCCATGATTTGAAGAGTGTGGAGAACGTTACTTCCAAGTTAAAAAATCCCTGCTGTGTCAGTGACTGATAAAGTGACCTTGGACAGTCTCAGTTTGTTCCTTCATCTGTACTGCGGAGGCTAAAAGAGTAGCTAATAGCTAAGAGAATTGGGCACTTTCATGCTTTGACCCAGCAATCCCCACGTCGAGGGCTCTATCCAAAAGATAACAGTGCTAAAAATATGAAAAGTATGTGCATGACTCTTCACTGCAGCACTAGTTACAATAAAATACTGGAAATTAGCCCCAAATTCCTCAATAGTGGACCGGTTGAATAAATTATGGTGCAATAACGCAATGAAGTGCTCTATATTACAACCGTGGAATATATTGTTAAGTGAAAAAAACAAAGTGGAGAGAAGTGTATACAGTATGCTACCTTTCATACAAAAAGAGAAGAGTGGTAATAATACTAAATATATATACATGTTTGCTTAAATTTTAAAAATAAAAGGAAGGAAACTATTGCTTTGTTTTAAAATGTTACCAATTGGGGGGCGCCTGGGTGTCGCAGTCGTTAAGCGTCTGCCTTCAGCTCAGGGCATGATCCCAGCGTTCTGGAATCAAGCCCCACATCAGGCTCCTCCGCTAGGAGCCTGCTTCTCCCTCTTCCACTTCCCCTGCTTGTGTTCCCTCTCTCGCTGGCTGTCTCTGTCAAATAAATGAATAAAATCTTTAAAAAAAAAAAATGTTACTAATTGGGGAAGAAAGCGAACAGGAGAGAGGAAACAGGGATAGAAGCTAGGCGTCTCTGAATATATCCTATGTAACAGATTTTACTCTAGAACCATGTAAACATTTTATGTTATTATAAAACAAAATTAAATTTACAAAATCTTCTCTAAAAATCAAAAGTAAAAACACATGAATCTAGCTGAACTGCTAGGTGGCATAACGCCCAAAATACATACCATTTCAAGTAAGTTTAAGCCATCAACTTATTTATATCTATATGGAAAGAGATACTTCTAAGAAAAAGGAACTGCCAAAAAAAATCTTAAACTGTTTTAGGTAATTGTATTGTTGGAAGTGGTGGTATTATTAATCTGACACCGAATATAAACATTTATGCTGGAATTTTTGTAATGAAAGAAAGGAGATACAAATGTAAATTATATGAGTTTAAGTAAAAACTCTGAAGTCCTGACTTTGAATAAAAAGACTCAGTAACAACTCATGATGTATTTCATCTTTAAATATATTTATCATTTTATCTTAGCTCTGCCCATTGAAATGGCCTAAAAACAGTGCCAATCCAGTAACCATGAACATCTCTAGCTCCTAGATTGTGATTTCTAAATACCATTTTCCATTAGAAGGAGCCAGGACTCCTGGAAACAGCAGTTCTCAAACACTTTGCTTCTCAAATTTCTTTAACTCTTAAAAACTGTTGAGGACCCCAAGGAGCTTTTGTGTGTATGGGTTATACCTATTGATGCATTATAAATTAAAACAGATTTTAAAATAACAAAATATCCATTAACAAAAATTAGTGAGAAGAGTGCCATTGTTTTACATTGTTATAAATCTCTTTAGTGTCTGGCCTAATAAATGACAGCATAATTTTTAAAACCTCTTCTACATTTAGTCATAATATCCTACACCAGGTAGCCCTTGGGAAACTCTATATACATTTGTGAGAGACTGAAAATTAAAAAGGAAAAAAAGCATCTTTTGGCCTCACAGCCCCCATGAAAGCATCACAGGGACTCTCAGGGATCCCCCAATCACACTTTGAGAACCATTGCCTTAGAGAAATAGCTAATTCCAGGTCTGAGTTACGAAATGTAAAAGAAACCAGGAACATCTTGTCTTAGCAGAAAGCAGGGAAATTTCTAAAGACAGGCTCATGTCAAAAGGATTCAGGAGCCAACTTAAATAGACTTCCTCTGGTCAAAGATAAAAGAATTTGAGCATCAGTAAGCATAATGACTTCAGTGGAAAGAAAAATACCAAATAGATTCACAGAGGAGCACATGGGTGGCTCAGTCATTTGAGAGTCTGCCTTCAGCTCAGGTCCTGATCCGAGAGTCCTGAGATCGAGCCCCGCATCTGGCTCCCTGCTCAGCGAGGAGTCTGCTTTTCCCTCTCCCTCTGCCCCTCCCCACTGTTCACGCTCTCTCTCAAATAAATAAATAAAATCTTAAAAAAAAATAGATTCACGTACATGAGTTCATAATGAGTTAAAAAAAAAAAACCCATTAGTCATTTTTGGATGGTGTTAGGGAACCAACTCATTATTTTGAAAACGTTAAGTGAAGGGGAAAAACCAAGCATTTTTCTGGCATCTCATATATAAATTGCATCTTGGAGTAACAAAATAGTTGGTGAAGGAAAATTTAATCAAAGAAGGATAAAAACCCAGTAAAAGAAGAAGGGATGGCAGAGATAGAATACCACTATTCTGCAACCATTAGTTTGTTAATGAATCCATACAGTGATCATCAAAAGCTGCTGCCGTCTCAGTGGGTAGAGCATGGGACTCTAAATATCAGGGTCGTGAGTTCAAATTCCACACTTGGGCATGTAGCCTACCTCCAAAAAAAAAAAAAAAAAAAAACAAGACCAAAAAAAACAAACAAAACTGCGAACGTCCCAAAGAGAGCATGTGCGCCTCCTGGTGGAAGAGAACCTCACTGCCTGTGAAGTAGCCTTGCCAAACAAAAAATTGAACTTAATCCGCTAAGTTTCTAGATCTAACCACTCATTTAAAGGAAATACAGGAACAGACTCCCCTAATTCCTACATAACACCAAAATTATACTTTCAGAAAAATCCATATCATCAAAACTGTAGACAAGTGACTCTGTTTCTTGGACAAAAATATATTGAAAGGAAAGATAAAATGAGAGAGGGAGAGAAAGAGAACCCATAGATTTTTAAAAAGATGATAACTCAACAGTAAGAAAATGAACAAGCAGTGTGACAAATGGGCCAAAGACCTTAACAGACACCTCACTAAAGAAGATAAACAGGCACACCTGGGTAGCTCAGTCAGTTACGTATCTGCCTTCGGCTCAGGTCATGATCTCAGGGTCCTGGGATGGAGCCCCAGGTCAAGGTCCCCACTCAGCAGGATGTCTGCTTCTCCCTCTGCTTTTCCCCCTGCTTGCGCTCACTCTCAAATAAATAAATAAAATCTTTTTAAAAAAAAGAAGATCTACAGATGGCCAGTAAGCATATGAAAACATGCTCCACATCATATGTCATCAGGGAAATGCAAATTAGAACAATGAGATACCATTATACAACTATTAGAAGGGCCACAATCTGGGACCCTGACAACACCAAATGCTGGCGAGAATGTGGAGCAACAGAAACTCTCACACATTGTTGATGGGAATGCAAAATATTACAGTCACTTTGGAAGACTGTTTTGCAGTTTCTTACAAAACTAAACATACTCTTACTATATGATCCAGCAATCACACTTCTTGGTATTTAAGGAAAGGAGTTGAAAACTTATGTCCACACAAAACCCGTATATGGATGTTTATAGCAGCTTTATTCAGAACTGCCCAAATTTGGAAGCAAGCAAGATGGTCTTCTGTAGGTGAATGGATAAACTATGGTACATCTAGACAATAGAATATTATTCAGCACTAAAAAGAAATGAGATACCAACCAATGAAAAGACATGAAAGCGCCTTAAATGTATATTTACATTCTGGAAAAGCCAAAACTATGGAGGCAATGAAACGATCAGTGGTTGCCAGGCCAGGGGGCAGGGAGTGGTATATGAATAGGCAGACACAGAGGATTTTTAGGGCTGTGAAAATATTCTGTGCGATATTGTAATAATGGATATATGTTATTATACATTTGCCAAAACCCTTTGAATATACAACACCAAGACTGAACCCTATGGTAAACTACGGACTTCAGGTGATTATGGTGTGTCAATGTAGGTTCATCCTTGGTAAAAATAATAATAATAATAATTAATAATAATAAAATAAATTAAATAAAGTACTATTCTGGTGAGGGATGTTGATAATGGAGGAGGCTACACATGTGTGTGAAGAGCAGGGGGTATATGGAAAATCTTTGTACCTTTTTTTCAGTACTATCATAAATCTAACTAAAACAATCAGGTCTTTTTAAAATGACAGACAATGAGGGAAATTTGAACACTACCTTGATCTTTTACGATATTAAGGAGTAATTGTTATTTTTTACATGATGATATTGTGGTTATATTTTTAGAGAGGAGTTCTTATCTCTTAGAGATACGCTCTGAAATATTTATGGGTGAGAAAAATTTAGGCCATTTCAATGGGCAGAGCTAAGATAAAATGATAAATATAAAGATGAAATACATCATGAGTTGTTACTGAGTCTTTTTATTCAAAGTCAGGACTTCAGAGTTTTTACTTAAACTCATATAATTTACATTTGTATCTCCTTTCTTTCATTACAAAAATTCCAGCATAAATGTTTATATTCGGTGTCAGATTAATAATACCACCACTTCCAACAATACAATTACCTAAAACAGTTTAAGATTTTTTTTGGCAGTTCCTTTTCTTAGAGGTATCTCTTTCTATATAGATATAAATAAGTTGATGGCTTAAACTTACTTTTCTACTTTTCTTACTTTTGAAAGAAAATTAGTAATGAGTTGGTAATTGTTGATGCTGTTTAATAGGTAAATGGAGGGGATTATACTCCTCTCATATACTATTTTGTATATGTTTGAAGTTCTTCCAAATAAAAAGTTTTTAAAGACGTATGCATTGAAGTGGTAAGAAAACTATGCATTTAAGCTATTATCAAACCTCATTCTATCTTATAATAGCTATATTTTAGACTAAAACTCTTCATCCTTCTTAGGCTAGAGCTCTCAATTCTGTTCTGATGAGATGCAAACAACTGATAGGCAAGTGAAAGTAAGTCCGTGAGTGCTTACTCCTCCCAGGAAGGATATAGATCCTCAATGAGGCATTTGACAACCCACATAAATGTTTCTTTGGTAAGTGGCATTAAGGACATCTACTAATTTCTTGAACTTGGGACCTTCATTCTGACTTATCTATACTTTCCTCACCTCCTACCACCACTACATTTAAAAAGAAAAAGAAAGGAAATCAATATTGTTTTGAAAAATACATTCTTACACCACTGGCTACTGCCTACCATATTTCTACCCCTTCCCATTTACCAATGGCTATGACATCCATGAAGAAGATGAGTTGAATAAAAATAAAATACAGTGGGGGAGCTTGTTCAGCTTACCACACCTGGGAAATGTGGACTCACAAATTCAGATCCTTGGTAGTACCTGGATAACTACTACATATTCCCACAAGAGGGCACTCTAGCTTGTGGGAAAATTATAAATACCTTACAATTAAGTTGAGCTTTATATAAGATCTCATTAACCAGTCCACAAAACCTGGACGGAGCTACAGCACAGTGGGCAGGGAAAAGCAGCGGAGAGATAAGGTGACAGGGTGTCTTCTGTCAATAAACTCACTTCTTCCGGGGCGCCCGGGTAGCGCAGTCTTTAAGCGTCTGCCTCAGGCTCAGGGCCTGATCCTGGCGTTCTGGGATCGAGTCCCACATCGGACTCCTCCACTGGGAGCCTGCTTCTTCCTGTCCCACTCCCCTGCTGTGTTCCCTCTCTCGCTGGCTGTCTCTCTGTCAAATAAATAAATAAATAAATAAATAAATAAATAAAATCTTAAAAAAAAAATAAACTCACTTCTTCAACTTCGGATCTAATAAGTGTCTAATATTTCCAGATATGTTTTTAAAAGCTAGCTTGGTTTGACCCCTGAGAGAGTATACTAGTTGGAGCAGACATGAGATTGAGACCATGGAGTTCAGTGATGTGGGACAGATAGCAGAACTGAGTGCAGGACCCCACCACCAGACTGAATTTGCAAACAGGAATTGAAATGCAAGTTCCATCAAAGTTCCCTTTCAAACTTCCAGTCAGAAATGTAAAAGCCTTTGTGCTATCTTCATTTAAAGCACATATTTAAGCATAATTCCTCTATAAATTCCTCTATCTTTTAGTAAGTTTCTTCCATCTTGTTCTTTTGCTTTAAAAAAATTCTATCACCTACCGTACAAAGCATCATTATTTCCAAGGGGGCGAAGGGGAAAAGGAGACTTGCTCATGTTGATTAGAAGATCCGTAAGAGGAAGGGGGGGTAATCAGAAGGGGGAATGAAGCATGAGAGACTATGGACTATGAGAAACAAACCGAGGGCCTCAGAGGGGAGGGCGGTGGGGGAATGGGATAGGCTGGTGATGGGTAGTAAGGAGGGCACATATTGCATGGTGCACTGGGTGTTATACGCAATTAATGAATCATTGAACTTTACATCGGAAACCGGGGATGTACTGTACGGTGACTAACATAATATAATAAAAAAACATTTAAAAAAAGAAGAAGAAGAAGATCTGTAAGAGGGAGCATTCTACAAATCCCTACTTTGAAATTTTTAAAAAAATTAGTGTTCTAGAGGTATACAGAAGCTAATATAATCAGCAACTTCATGGCAAAGTTCATCACTTACAGAGGCAGCAGTTCACACACTCTGTGCCACAGATGGAGCTTTGAGCTGAACATTATAGTTTCCATCTATGGGGCACAGTTGGCATGACTACAATGGTCTCAATATCCTACGATTAGTAGAGCAGAAGAAGTTGTTTGACTTCTTAAGCATGTAAGTATTCCAAGACAATGTCCATTTGCTCAAGTTTTTAGTTCTAGTCTGATCCCTGCACTTTCAGTGGCAAGTGATGCCAAACAGAGACGCTCAAGAAAGAACAATTGATTAAAATCATTAGCTCCGCATCGTAGAAGGTGCCCTCCGGTTCTCTGCAAGAATTTCTAAATTTTGTGTTTTCATTTCAACAACAGTTTTAAAAATTTAGTGGAAACATAGTCTAGATCAACCACCTTATAACCAAATACCCACATTTGCATGTGTGTTTACAATTGCGTGGAGCCAAGTGGAGGCCATGTGATGTTATGGCACACTATATGAATAAAAGTTTCTCAGTCGTTCAGAAGTAGAGAAGTGGTGAATGGAGCCACCTCACAGACACAGCACCTCACAGCAAAGTTTTCATCTTTGTATGTATTGACTACCAACAGTTGATTCGGTGAGGTAACAGGTAAAATGAAGATGTTTTTGTTATGTCTTCTTATTCTTAGAATATTTTGTTTCTATTGCATTTTGTAGGCTGCTATTAAGCAGATCAGCCCAATACAACATTTAATTGGTTTGAAATTAACGTCATTGTTTAAAAGGAAAGATAAAAGCAATGTTCAATGATTCAAATAACATTCGAGCGTGTTCAAAATCAAGGCAATAAACAATGAAGCAGAAAACCCCAAAATGCATCTTTCCACTATTTATCACATCATTGCTTTTGTTTTGTTAGAACATATCCATTATTTGAATTTTTACTCTTATATTTTTGTTTGCACATAATTTGTAAATTAATTTCAGGTCTATAGATGAAATATAGACAATGAATTTACATGTAATTTGTTTGTAAATATTTAAGTAAAGTTATAATGAAAATTACTTTATTCAAGGAATATGCAAGAATTTGTTTTCCCTCCTTTATTTTTTTTTTAATTTTTTCACATTTGTTTTTTATTTGAATTACTTCTTCCTACTCAAAGAATGAAACCAGTATATCCTACATCTCTCAGCGTAGCTTTCTTTCCCTCCTTTAAAAGGGATTATTACATTACTTAAATTTGTAAAGAAAATACAGGTTTATTTCTTTTTTGTAAAGTTATGAATGACCAAGAGGAAATAAGCTAAAGAAAGAACAGTGAAGGGCGCCTGGGTGGCACAGCGGTTAAGCGTCTGCCTTCGGCTCAGGGCGTGATCCTGGCGTTAAGGGATGGAGCCCCACATCAGGCTCCTCCGCTATGAGCCTGCTTCTTCCTCTCCCACTCCCCCTGCTTGTGTTCCCTCTCTCGCTGGCTGTCTCTATCTCTGTCGAATAAATAAATAAAATCTTTTAAAAAAAAAAAAGAAAGAAAGAACAGTGAGCATGTCTTCATAAGAACATCTGCACTGCCTTTTGGGGACTAGATTGACAATTAACTTTTTATAAATTCTAATATTCCTAAATATAAGAGCTCATTTCATAATTTCAGCCTACTAAATTATATTTCATAAATTATACATCTCACAAAACATTGGGGCAAAGTGTTAAAGCCTAAAATTTTCTGAAGTCTCCCCAGAAAGACAATTTTTCCCCTCCCTTTTGTTTCCTTCTCCTTTATCCCCCAAGAAGCAACCAGTTACATCTTTTTTTCTCAAATAATTGTAGTTGGTTTTCTTGCATAAAAGACATGGCTTTTGGAGGGAGGGAGGTGGAATCTGAATCATCACGGCTGATAATAATGCAAATGTATATAATAAGTGATAAACTTTACCGTTACTTTTTACTCAATAGATCAGACATAAGAGTCTTAAACTCCTTATTAGTAGTAAAAGGGAAAAGTATTACTTTAAAAATTTGGACCTTATTGCCTTTCTCTCACATCATCTTCTTTCCTTTCTTCCAGTTGTTTCTTCTTTCCTGTGCTAATCAGGGTTATGAACAAACAATCCTCAAATCTCAGTGGCTGAAAGTATTGAAAACATATTTCATGTCCACATCACAGTCTGTGGCAGGTTATGGGCATTACGCAGCCGGGGTAGGCTCTACACAGGCATCAAAGGAACTGGCCTGATAACGGCTCCCATGGTCTGCCTGGGCGATGACATCTACCCGATGGAGGATGAGGAGGGGAGACAAAAGAAACATAGAATGTGATGCAGGACATTTTAGGAGCCAGAACTGGAAAGGGTATGTATCTCTTCCACCCACATTCCATTTACCAGAACTGAATCACAGGGCCCTACCTAACTGCAGGTGGGGCATATAGTGAGAAATGTAATTTAGCTATGTTTCCAGGAAGAAAACAAAATGAGTTTGGTGAACAGACCCTCCATGGGAAATTTATATATATCTTTCCTTAGAGGCCTTTTGTCTCCAACCAGTTCAAGCAAACACACTTTGACATCTCACACAATTTCAACAATGTGTTTGATGGGTCCTATACAGTCCACTTACATTCGTAACAAACATCTTGATCATCTATCCTACACTGTCTTGTATAATTCTCAGATTCTCTCACCTATATATATTAATTCTTCAGTAAGATTTCATGGTGGAGGAGGTGGTAGTGTGAGAGGAAGCAGACTAGAAAGAGTTGTTTTTCATAGGAGGGGGGAAGAAGTAAACAACTTAGAACTTTAGGAAACCTAAATGAATGTGTATTGACAGATCATGATATTATCAATCGGTGCAAGAACTTGAGGGGAAATGTACTTATTTCTGAGCAGACTATTTATATCAGGGACAGGTAATGTGGATTTAGAAGTATTAAAACAGATATTTTAAAAACTTGAATGTAAAGTCTTAGAGGATGCACTCATGGTTTCATAGTTAGGGGACTGCCCACATTTCCACTAGATGGCCCTATTTGAAAATATTACAAAGCTAGAGATGAACAGCTTTCTGATGAATTGCAACTCTCATAACTTTTCAAGTATTTAGGGCACTCCTTTATCAATTGTAGCTGGTTTCCCTAAAATACTATTGATGTGCCAAATTTCATCTTTTAGTATGACATGGAAACTGTTTTGGTAAAAGAATTTAGCCCAAAGTTTTCTTAATAGAGAATATTTTGTTCTGAACAGATCATTTAAAATGAACAACCTGGCACTAGTGAAATGACAACCTGTCTCCCAAAGTGCAGAATCAGCAGTGATGTCAGGAGAGTCCACAAAGCAGCCCAAGCTGTAAATTTCCCTTGCTCCAAGTGGTTTTTAAAACCAACACGGATTCTATTCCTCTTTTTTTTCCAGCTCTATTTTGAGACACACATTTCAAAATCCCTAAGTTTATTCTACTATGTTATATGGATTCTGACAACTCCAAATAAGTCAAAACCATCCAATTAAAATATGCTCTGAAACTAAAATTAGATGATTATAATAAAAAGCTGCAAACCCAGTATTTAGCAACTAGAGCCTGGTAGTTGCCATTATAAAGAATCTTGAGATTGCTGATGAGAAAGAATAGAAGACACTAATGTCTCTTTTTCCTATCCATGCATCCATTAATCCTGGCATTCTTTGTGTCAGGTGCTAGGTCTCAATGTAAGGAAGAAGTTCATCTAATTAAAATAAAGAAAATCAAGGAAATAGATAGTGGCTCATTCCCTTCCTGCCCCTTCCCAACCCTCAGTCCCAGTGAAAGGAGACCAAGGGTAAGATCTCCTACCACTTCTGCTCTCATCATCCTTCTAAGCAAATCTGATAGTAGCAACACTGGTTCATTCCCGGAAACAAAGGTAGTCAACACCAGAGCCTTCTTTTTCCACTCCTACCATCCTTCAGGATTCTTCCTACGTTGAAACAGAGCCCTCACACTACACTCAACATTATTAAACCATTCTCATACACAACCACAATTATAGATAAGAAATCAGAGTACTACATTCAGGCTAAAATAATTTCCCATAACTGTTGTGGTCATATGAGTTATCTTCAATATTAAATTGAAAACATTTCCCATCCTGGTTCTTCCAAATTATGGCAGTCATAGATTTCCTTGTCCATTAAATTCCAGACCACAAAAATTGCACGTTTGTGTTAAGGGAGAGAGTTAAGGGAATAAGTATGGCAAAGCTAATGTGTATATAATGCCACCTCTGACCATGATGAAGTAACAGAGACTGGATTTACCTTTGTGCTTTAAACAATTAGAAAATCAGAAAAAATGTATGAAGTTTTTAGACACTGGATAATAGGTAATGTAGGACTGTGATCCCTGAGAGAAGGGAAATAAATGAGGTGAGCCCTATAATTACCCCAGTTTTCTACCTGGAAGAAATTCCTAGTACAGGAAGTGATAAACCAAACAGAGCATAGCAGTCTCACTGAGTTGGGAAGATAGAGACTGAAGTTTGAAGAGGCCAAGACAGCTAGACTTACCCTCTGAAAGGAGAGTGCTAGTACAGAGAGCTCTGGAATCTTCGCCTGGACAATGATCTGTGCCTGTGTGAAGGAAAACTACCTGAGGCCACAGAAAAAAGCCCAGGAAAGCTGTACACCAAACAGTGCCCGCAGCTCACTCGAGGCCGGAAATAGTTCATTTTCCTACTGACCAGAGTGAAAAGAACTCAAACTACCAAAGACATTAGGTACTGACCTGAAAAGAGTATTGCCCTCTTGGTAGTAGAGCTACTCTGGATCCATCCTAACAAAGCTTGAAAGCAAACCTTGAAACAATACAACTAATTTCAAGTAACTTAACTACACATCAGAATAAAAGTCCAAGGCTATGTAAGGTATACAACAAAACCCATCATCTAAAAAAAGTTAATAACACAATGTTCAGAATTCAAAACTAAAAAAAAAATTACCAAGAATGCAAAGGAGCAGGAAAATAAGATCCACAGCCAGAGAAAAATCAGTCAATGAATAGAGACAAGAGTGATGGAGATAATGAAATTGGCAGACAAGGATGTTTTAAAAAGTTATTATAAACATGTTCCATATATTAAAGAAGGTGAAGAAGAACATAAGAATGATTAGGAGAGGAAGGAAAGATATAAAAATGATTCATGTAACTTCTGGACAATAAAAATACAATATCTGAAATGAAAAACACAATGAATGAGACTAGCAACAGCTTAAACACTATAAAAGAAAAGATTAGTAAATTTGAGACACAGTGATAAAAGCTGTCCTGAATGAACAGAGAGAAAAATGCTGAAATAAACAGAGCATCAGTGACCTGAGGGACACTTATCAATATGTGACATAGGAGTTCAGATATGCTATAACATACTGTAAATATAAAGACACAGATAGATCGAAAGTAAGAGAATGGAAAAGGTATACAAGGCAAAAAAACAATATTTTCAGACAAAGTAAGTTTCAGAACAAGGAATATTACCTGGAACAAAGAGAGACATTTGATAATGATAAATGTGTGTGTACCTAATAAGAGCTTCAAATACATGAAGAAAAATTCATAGAAATGGAAGGAAAAATAGATAAATATATAATTCTAGCTGGAGACTTCAGCACTCCTTTGTCAGTAGTTGACAGAAACAAGCAGCAAGAAAATTAGTAATACATAGGATATCAAATAACACTACCAATCAACTTACTGTAATTGATATTTATAGAACATGTCACACAATGACACCAAAAGACATACTATTTTCAAATGCATGTGGAACATTCACTAAGATAGACCATAGATAAAATACGTTTCAGATTTAATGGAACTAAAATCATACAAAATATATTCTCTAACCATGACGGAGTTAAACTGATGTCAATAATAGAAAAAATAATGGCAAATACTCAACAAGTTGTATAGTAAGCATCTCATTTCTAAATATCTCATGGGTCAAAAAAAGAAATCACAAGAAAATTAGAAAATATTTTCAACCAAAAGGAGAAAACAAAACACATCAAAATTTGTGGAATTCAGTTAAAGCAGTACTCAAAAGGAAGATTACAGAGTTAAATCATAATATTTAAGAAAAAGAAAGGCCTAGGAGCGCCTGGGTGGCACAGCGGTTAAGCGCCTGCCTTCGGCTCAGGGCGTGATCCCGGCGTTATGGGATCGGGCCCCACATCAGGCTCTTCCGCTATGAGCCTGCTTCTTCCTCTCCCACTCCCCCCACTTGTGTTCCCTCTCTCGCTGGCTGTCTCTATCTCTGTCAAATAAATAAATAAAAAATCTTAAAAAAAAAAAAAGAAAAAGAAAGGCCTTAAAACAATGATTCAAGCTTACACTTTAAGAAACTAAAAAAAAGGGGGGCAACTGGGTGGCTCAGTCGATTAAGCATCTGCCTTCAGCTCAGGTCATGATCCCAATGTACTGGGATCAAGCCCCATGTTGGGCTCCCTGCTCAGTGGGGAGTCTGCTAGTCCCTCTCCCCCGTCCCTCCTCCTCGCTCATGCTTACTCTCTCTCTTTCTCTTTCTGTCTCTCAAATAAATAAATAAAATCTTTTAAAAAAAAGAAACCGAGAAAAGGAAGAGCTAATGAAAACTAAAGGAAGCAAAAGGAAAAAAATAATGAGCAGAAACCAATGAAAGAGGAAGCAGAACGATAATACAGAAAACAATTAATGAAATTAACAATTGGTTTTCTTGAAAAGAAAAAAGTAAATTATAAATTTCAAGCCAGTCTGATAGGAAAAAAAAAATAGAGGTCACAATTTACCAACCTCAGGAATGAAAGAGAAGACATCACTACAGATCCTATAGACATTAAAATGAAAGTAAGTGTTATGAACAGGGGCACCAGGATGGCTCAGTGGTTAAGTGTCTGACTTGTGATTTTGGCTCAGGTCATGATCTCATGGGATCGAGCCCCACATCAGGCTCCATGCTCTGTGCGGTGTCTGCCTGAGATTCTTTCCCTCTCTCTCTCCCCCTCTCCCCACTTGCATGTGTTCTCTCTCTCCAAAAAAAAAAAAAAAAAAAAGCATAAATCTTAAAAAAAAAAAAAGGAGTATTATGAACAACACCATGCCATAAATTCAACAACTTAGATGAAATGGACAAATTCCTTACAGGACACACACTCCCAAAACACACACAATAACAAGTAAATAACATAAGTGACCCTATTTCTATTAAGGAAATTGAATTTGTAGTTTAAAAACCTCCCCATAGCCACCAGAAAAGATGAATACCCACCATTTGCATCAACATGGATGGAACTGGAGGGGATTGTGCTGAGTGAAATAACTCAAGCAGAGAAAGACAATTATCATATGGTTTTACTCATATGTGGAACATAAGGAATAGTGCAGAGGACCACAGGGGAAGGGAGGGAAAACCGAATGGGAAGAAATCAGAGAGGGAGACAAACCATGAGAGACTCTGGACTCAGGAAACAAACTGAGGGTTATGGAAGGGAGGGGGTAACCAGGTGATAGCATTAAGGAGGCACGTGTGGTGATGAGTACTGGGTGTTATATGCAACTAATGAATCACTGAACACCACATCGAAAACGAATGATGTACTATATGTTGGCTAATTGAATTTAAATTAAAAAAATAAATTAAAAAAAAGGATTTATCCCAAGAATTCAATTTTGGTTTATTCCTCAAAAATTGATCAGTGGATCAGTGGACAAGGTATATCTTCTTAAAGGCAAAACCAGATTACAATACAAAAATCTGTGCAAAGTGCTACTGAAATGTTAAGAGGAATCTACCTGTTTATCTAAAAACTATTAAGTATTAATTATATTCCAGGCACTGGAAAAGCACCTCCAAATACAATGATATTCAAGATAGCCACAGAGCTTCCTCTCCTGGAGATGAAATAGCCATTAATAAATGAATCACACTGTACTATTCATCAGGATTGTTGGTTATAAAAATGAAACTAACTTAGGCCAACTTAAGTAGAAAAATAATCTCCTGCAAGAGTATCAGATAGCTCATAGAATTGGTAGAAATATTAGAGAACCAGACTAAGGTAGGAACTAAGGGAGGCCAGACATAGTCAAGATTCTGCTAAAGGAGCTAATACTTGACCCTGATGATGGCCACCCCTGATTACTTGCTACCATGACACCACCCAGCAAAGAATAATCCATTATGTGTTTTTGCAGCATTTCCTCAAGATTTATTTCTTGTCCAGGCTAAGATCATATACCTTCCTGGATGTGGGAAGAAGAAATGGCCTTCTCCCCCCTTGAGTTTTTGTAGTAGGACTCTACGTCTTAATTAATTGGGTGAAAAGGAGACAAAAGAGTTTTGCAAGCAGAGGAAACTGCATGTTCTGAGGTCCCATGGTAGGAGGGAACATGATGTACATCAGGCACTAAAAGTAGGATGGACCATGCAGCATCACAAGGGCCACATTAGAGGAATTCAACGTTTCCAGGAGCAATGGGAAGCCATTGTTAAGCTAGGGGTGACCATTGAATATTTGTGTTGAAAAGATTACTTCATACTCTGGAGAACAAATTGGAAGAAACAAGTAATGGAAGCAGAGAGATCTTACTTGGCTACTTTAATGATCCAGGCCAGAGATTGATAGAAGTGGTGGCAGTGGAAGTGGAGAGAGGAGGACAGTCAGGAGCTATTTAGAAGGTATTCAGGACAGGCTGTGATGACAGCAGATGTGAGAAGTGAGAGAGAGAGGTGGGTCTAGGATGACGCCTAGGTTTCTGACTGGCACAACTGCACCAGTGGTGGCGCCAATCACTAAGATAGGTAACACTAGGAAAGAGCCAGTTTGGCAGAGAAAATCATGAGTTTCAGTATTCAATCTGTTTACCCTGAAATGGCTTGAGACATCCAGAGGCAACGTCAGGTTAGTGAGAGACCCCCAACTTAAATGAGTTAAAAAAAAAAAAAGATAGAAGAAGGTTAGTGATGCACAAATCAAAAAAGAAACATCATGGAGAAAGGTCATCAGATGCAGCTGGAGTCAGAAGCTGAAATAATATTAGTGTGGCTCATTTTCTCTCCTCATCGCTCAGAAAAAGCAATATTAATCCATTCAAATGAAAAATAAAAATACTTCTTATAAAAAACCCACTATGAACTCAAATATGTCCTAGAATCAAGTAGGAAAGAAAGATGGATGGGCTGAATGAACTTGAAAATCTCATCCAACCCTAAGATTCTATTATATTGTGTAAGGTTTTGAATTGTCTAGAATATAGAATTATTTCTATTCAAATAAATTGGTTCCAGTTCCTTCTTAACAGTAACACCTTTATTATTATTATTATTACTTCAAACAAGCTATCTTAGTTTCCCTGATGTGAATATTCAAGAGACAGTAATGATATGTTAGATAAAGGCATAAAGTTTAAGGGCACAGAGTACTAGGTTCAAATTCCATCAAACATCAATTAGTTGTGCAAACTTACACAACGCATTTCATGTTTCTGAGCCTCAGTTTTCTAGTTTTCAAAATGAGAGCAATAATAGTGCTTTAATCATAATTTTATGAAGATTAACAGGGTACTTGAATATTAAAAAAAGGCAAGTGTCAATTAGGTGATTAGATATATGAGGCTGGAACTCAGAGGAAAAGTCTGTGTGGAAGATATAAATGTGTGAATTGTATGCAGATCAATAACTGAAGCCATGTTATGGATGACTATACCTCAGCAAAGAGGATATAGAGAAGAGGGGGGCAAGGCCTAAGACCAGCCCCAAGAAACTCCTGAATTAGATTTCCTGGGCATGTTAGAGTAGCAAACTTCTTTTTTTTTTTTTTTAAGATTATTTATTTATTTATTTATGAAAGAGAGAGAGAAAGAGAGAGAGAGCATAGAGAGGGAGAAGGAACACAAGTGGGGTGGGCAGAGAGAGAGGGAGAAGCAGACTCCCCACTGAGCAGGGAGCCTGATTCAATTCAGGGCTTGATCCCAGGACCCTGGGATAATGACCTGAGCCGAAGGCAGACGCTTAACCAACTGACCCACCCAGGTGTCCCTAGGGTAGCAAACTTCTTGATGGGCTTTGAAACAATGAGTAATTTTGGGGGTAGAAAAGGAAGGAAAGGGTATTTTGACAAAGCATGAACAGTAGGAGAGAGGCCTCCTGGGAAAGAGGACATGCTCATTGAGGCTGAAGGGTGCACAAGAGAGTGATGTTGCTGGGGCCGACACAGTAGACACTGAATGATTGTGTATATCAAGAAGTCTAGGCTTTCCTGTAAACAGTCCGTCAAATTTTATAATCAGAGTAACAAGGTTTGTAAAAAGAAAATCTGTCCAAAAAAAGGAGGTCAGCCATGAAAAGGAAGAGTTTGGAGGCAAAAAGAACCAGTCAGGAGGCTATCAGGAGTTAAGAGCTCCTCTAAGGCAGTGGCAGGGACATATGTGTGGCATATGTATGAGATATTTCAGAAGTAGCATCAGCAAGACTTGCTAATGAACTGAGTGTGAAGAAGAGAGAGGCTTTAAGAGAGGGAATTCAGGCCCCTAGAGAATTAGGTTAAAAGAGATGCACATACCCAACAATTAGCATCATTTGTGAACAGTCTGCCAGAAGAATCATAGCAGAACCATCAGCTCTAATTAATGAGGTCATCCCATGGAGTTGGGCTATAGATAGGTCACAGTCTGTGGTGCCTTAAGATCTGTTTTACCTCTGAAGTTCTTGGATGCTAAATCACAGAAGGTAAAAGCGGCAGTGTTGGATTATAGCCTGTATGACCAGGTAGATGGTGGAGCCAGTAACTGAAACAAGGAGTGCCACCCAGCACTGTGCACACCTATAAAATATAAAACACTTTCTAGCAGCTCAAAGAGCTAGTGGCCACTTCAGAAGAACATAAGTGCCTTTAAGGGAGATATGGGGAGCAGTTAAAATTCCAAGAGTAACCAGAGGGGGAAATGCTCCTGGAAGACTGTAATTTATACACATGGATGTATAAGAAAACAGAAGAGTGCCTGTCTTGGGAGAACTGAACCAGAATACTGGCAGGCAGGAGGACTCAAAGAGTGAACTCTAATACTTTTGGCTGGAGACCTTGAACCAATGAGCAAAATGAACCAATCTGGCAATTTCTGAATGTTAATGGGGCATGGGAGCAGGATGGCACAGCAGAGTTAATCTACACATGTCTTTATATTTAAAGTAGGTTTCTTGGGGCGCCTGGGTGGCTCAGTCAGTTAAACATCTGCCTTGGGCTTACATCATGATCCCAGGGTCCTGGGATGGAGCCCTGCTGTCAGGTTCCTCTGCTCAGTGGGGAGTCCACTTTTCCCTCCTCTTCTGCTCCTCCCCACCCCCCCATGCTCTTGCTCTCAAATAAATAAAAATTTAAAACAATTTTTAAAAAATAAAGCAGGTTTCTTGTTGACAACGAATAGTTGTCTTGTTTTTTGATCCACCCTGACAATCTCAGTCTTTTACTATTTTTTTAAATTTTATTTTTAATTTTCAATTATTAACATATAATTTATTATTTGTTTCAGGGGTACATGTCTGTGATTCATCAGTCTTACACAATACACAGTGCTCCCCTCAACACATACAATCTCAGTCTTTTAATTGATAGTATTTAGACCATTGACATTTAGTGATTATTGATCCAGTTGGATGAATATCTACCATATTTATCACCACTTTTATTTGTTGGTGTTGTTCTTTGTTCTTATTTTTGTGTTTTTCTGCATTTTATATTATTCCATTTTCTCTCCTTTCTAATCACTTATAATTAATGTCAATTTTACTTTTTTTAGTCATTGTCCTAGAATTTGCAGTATACATCTATAATTAATCCAAGTCCACTTTCAAATAACACCATACCACTTCACAAGTAATGCAAATACCTTGTAATAATAAAATATTTCTCATTCTTCCCTCTCCTGTATCATTGCTGTCATTTATTTCACTTATACATAAGCTGTAATCATCAAATATATTGTTATTTTACCTCAATCTGTTAGATAAATTAAGAAGAAAAAAGTTTTTGTTTTACCTTCACTCATTCCTTCTCTAATGCTCTTCTTTACATAGATTTGAGTTTCTGATCTCTACTATTTTCCTTCTCTGAAAAGTCCCTCAATTTTTATTCATCCAAGAAAGTATTTCTCCTTCATTTTTGAGGGATGATTTTACGAGATGCAGATTTCTAGGTTTTTGTTTGGTTGTTGTTGTTGTTGTTGCTGCTGTTGTTTCTCTCAACACTTTAAATATTTCACTCTTCTTTCTTCTTGCTTGCCTGGTTGTTTGAGGAGAACTTGGATATAATTCTTACCTTTGGTGGATTCTTTCAAGATTTTCTTCTTTATCTGTGATTTGCTGCAATTTGAATGTTATATGTTTCAATGTAGTTTGGTGGGGGGGCAGGGAGGGCCATTTATCCTATTTGGTGTTTTCTGAGTTTCCTGGATCTGTGGTTTTCTGTCTGACATTAATTTGGTGGAAATTCTCAGTCATTATTACCTCAAATACTGCTTCTGTTCCTTTCTCTTTCTTCTTCAGATATTCCCATTATGTGTATGAGAGAGGCAACCCAGGACTGAAGCCTAGTTCTGCTGCCAAAGCCCATGATTTTTTCCCATGCTAATTTAAGAACAGTTTACTAGCAAACATTTAGCTTTAAGCCACAAATTATTCAACCTGAAAAAAGTACAGAGGCATAAGAATATAGAATGAGCCTTAGTGAACAAAATCAAACCAGACAATAGTGTATAGGGCAAGGGATGGGAATAGATGAGAGACTGCAATTACTAAGCACTTAGAATGTACCAGGTTGTGAGGTCCAGTCTCACTGTATCTTTTTCTCTTTTACTTCTCCCAACAGCCCTGTAAAGCAAGGATTATTATCTGTATGTTATCAATGATGCCATGGAGCACAGGGTGGGTTAATCTGATGCAAAATTGTAAACTTTATAAAGTTTGACTTTTATTCTTTGGTTCCCATTTCTCACTTCCCTATCCCCAACGTTTCAATCCTCCTTCTTCCTGATGCTCTCAAGTAGGTGAGGCTTCTTTGAAATTTGAAAATTGAATTCTTGACAATATCAGAAGAAAAGCTAATAGAAAAAATTAGGTGATTTAACTTCACCTCTTGAATGGCTTGATTTTATAGTCAAAAAAGTGTATGGTTTGTGTGTGTGTGTATGTGTGTGTGTGTGTGTGTGTGTGTGTGTGTGTGCTTAAAATGAGTATTATCTTCTTGCCTGCCTTCCTTCCCTCCTTCCTTTCTTCCCACCTTCCTTTTATCTTTCTTTTTTTTTCCTTCGGGTTTTTGGTTTGGTTTGGTTTTTTGTTGTGTGTTTAAAAATGTCTGCTTTTTGCCTTGCCACTTGAATGACAACTTGGCTTAGTATAATAACGTTGGGTCCCACTTCCTTTCCTGCGGAAACATGTAGATACTGCTCAACTGTCTTCTGCAGAAAAGTAGGAGGCCAGCCTGACCCTTCCCCCTTGTGAGCTGTTTGTGCTTGGATGCCTCAGGAAAGCTTTCTTTATCCCTAAAGGTAAATACCTTAATCAATGTCAATTGTTTTATATTAAATAGTTTCTGAGTATATGGTGTACCCTTTCAATTGCAGATTTCATTCTTTTACCTTCAGGGAAATTTTCCTTCATTATATTTGAGAATAATTTTTATCTTCTATTTTGAGTATGCTATTTCGGGGACAATAATTATCTGCATTTTGTATCATCTAGATATGAACACCTTGTTTGGTCTCATTATTTTAATTTCTTTATAATTTTTTGCTGTGTTCATAGTAATTATTCCAAGTCTTCAATTACACTAACTTCTTTCTAGACTGTTCTTTGATTTCTAATTTATTTTTAAGATCTGCAATATTATTTTGGTTCCAATAGGGTTCCTTATCCCTGCAATTTCTCTTTCATCTCTTTCTGTTGTTTCAGCATTTTGTCTTTGAGTTCTTAGTTTACTGGTAGCCTGTTTTTATTAAGGTTTTGGGGGGGGTTTTTTTAGCACTAAGGCAATCTGGGGGAGTTTTCTTCTGTGTTTTTTTTTTAATTTTTGTTTTCTTCTATACTATTTCCTTTGTATCTGTACTTTATCTCTCTCTCTCTCTCTCTCTCTCTCCCTCTTCCTGCCCCCACCCCCTCCTCTGTGACACATTTACAAGGTTGACATGCCATTTATTTTTATTTCGCTTAAGCTACAGTTGGACAGTTCTATATAATTCTTCCGTTTCCCTGCTCTACAGTAGTTCTTCTTGACCTTCTTAGCTTCCCTGGAAAGCTATCACCCTGTGGACAACAACTTGGAGGCTGGATGTCATTTTCTATTTACTTTGCAGTATCTTGAGACTTGAGAGTAGGAAGGAAAAGAGCCACTCTGGAACTGCCTGCAGTCCTTGCTGGGATCCTGGACTGCCTCCTCTCTTCTGAGTCCCTGCAACTGTCCTTTATTGGGGCCAGTCTTCCCTGGAAGGCCAGGAATTTCCTAACCCAAGGGCTCTGGTTTGTTCTTCCAACTCAGCAGTGACCTTGGAGAATGGCTGGTCCTCAGCCAGGGTCTGAGTGGTGCAGAAAGCGGCTCCTAAGTTGATAGTTTCCCACTTACTTATCCTTCCGGCCACTTCTCTCCAAATCAAGGTGAATTCAGGATATTGGAACATTCCTCAGTGGTTTTCTGGGAAGCAGGTGTGGTAAACAAGGTTGAGAGCCACTCTTAAATTTTGATTACTGCTGATAATTTTTGGCCTTTTGAAAAGAAACATTTTTTTTTTTTGTTCACTTCCTTAGGTACTGGGGGAGAAGTGTTATTTGATCTGACTTCCTCTACCCCAGACTTTCAGAACAACTTTTAAGCAAGCACTGCTGATTCCAAGTAGGTGGTCCATGGACTACACTTAGAAAAAAAACCAAAGCATGAAGTTCAGAGTCAAGGTAAAAATAAAATTAAGGATGGGGTGGAAAGCAGAGAACCTTACTTCATATTGGCTTTAAATATTGCGATGGTTCCTAATTTTATATTTACTTAAATAATATACTTATGCATCCAAGAGCTAAAAAGGGAGTGGGGCAAAACACTTAAGTTTTTACCTTTCCCAATGTTAAAATGCACTTAAGGTAAACAGTTGCAGGTTCAAAACCTCATATATTAAATATATTTAAAGAAAGAAATCCAAAGTATCCTTATAATCACATAAGGGTATCAGAGGGGCATTAAAGTGTGTCCCAAGAACACAGTATCCTTTCCCCAAAATGTCTCTGCAGCTGAGCTGAACATCTCTGATTTTACCATACTTCACATTTATTTATTTTACAGAGTGAAACGAATTCTTTCATTACTTTTAGAGATTAATTCTGTGTGCTGACTTCAACAAGACTTGATGTTTTCCATTTGTGCTCAGCCACATTTTAAGCAACACCCTGGGAGATAGAATCAGTGCTGTGTACAGGGATTTCACCGCACAGTTCACATCGAGATCAGCAAAAGGGTGGATAAATCCCTAGGTGCAGTTTTAATTTTGTTGCCGGGGGAAAAAAAAAACAACCACCAGTGTTCAGAGTCCATCAGGCTTAGCTTCTCTGACGTGCCTCTTCAAAATGCAATAGGCAGAAAATAGCACATCTTGGTGCCTGACCCCCCTTGAATCACAGCTGCCAGCCAAGCTCAGGAGGCTTGATCCTTGGAGTTCAGTGATCACACTGCCCAGCGTTGCAGGTCACGGGTTCTTGAGGGCTGCTTATCTTCTTTTCAGCATTTGGCAGGTGTGCTTTACCATTAACTTAATTCTCCCTGTGCTCCTTAGATGATTCAAAATGATTGCTCCACAGGTCACCTTAACCTACTGAGCAAATTTGCAAGAGTTGTTTATTCACTTTAAAGTATAATAATGCCTCCTAGTCACAATGGCTGAGGAGGCCACAGAAGTCAATGGCCTTTACTACTGATTTATTGATACACTACACAATGACTACTTAGGTATAGTTATGGGAGCAAAGTTGCATTTGTTAAGCACCTATGCTCTGGACTCAGGAATCTAAATCCTGGCCCCACCACCAAAGAACTCCACGACAGGGCAAGGTACTTACCTGCATTGAACCTCAGTTCCTTATCTGTAAAATGGGGATAACAATGTTACCAAATGGGAGGATTTTTAAAAAGCTAATGTACGGGGCAATTCTTAGCCCTGTGCAAATGATACAGCTGCTGAAGATGATTATCATCTTACTATTTTATTAGAGAAGGCTTCTACCTTCAAGTTTATACATTTAAAATTTTTATTGAACTGTTTTACCAATGAAAATGAATACAGCAAAGTACTTCTGAAACCAGATGCTTTTTCTTTTTAGGTTTTATTTATTTATTTATTTTACGATTTTATATATTTATTTGAGAGAGAGAGTGTGTGTGAGTGAGAGAGAGAGAGAGCACAAGCTGGGGAGAGAGGCAGAGGGAGAGGGAGAAGCAGACTCCTGGCTGAGCAGGGAGCCCAATGCAGGACCCTGGGATCATGACCTGAGCTGAAGGCAGATGCTTAACCAACTGAGCCACCCAGGTGCCCCTATTATCAAGTTTTAAAATTTTATTTTTCACTGTATAAAACCACCTTATTTTATGGATGAGGACAGAGACTTGCTTGAGGTCACAAAGCTGACTACAGATAAAATCAACACTAAACTTCCGATAACCTTAATTTGAGTGGAGGGCTCTTTTCACTGCATTACTCTGCCTTTCCTTGTGGGATCATATTCATCAGTGGAAACTCTCATATTGTAGCCACATTCCTACAGAGGCTTTCTACATGTTGGTAACTTCACATTTTGGCTGTTATAACAGACAGCCCCAAAATACCCCTGGGTTAAACAAGATATTTTTCTCTCATGTTAAATTTCAGGTAAGCAATCCAGGGCTGGTATGGTGGTATATTAAGAAATATACTAATATTAGCATTTGTATAGACTAAAAATGGCCACAAATTCCTCGACATTCCTCCTATTGAGAGGAAGGGCCTATTTGGCCTCGTTTTGATTCTAGGATGACCTGTTTAGAATGATGGAACTAACACTCTGCCAGTTCTGAGTCTAGCCTTTGAGAGGAACCGCAGCTCTCACTTTGGTTTCTTGGAGCCCTGAGCCACTTGTGAGAAGTTGGTCCACCCTGCTACAGAGTCCACGTAGAGAGGCTCAGAGGCTACAAGGAGAAGGACCAGAGCCCAGCTGAGCACCCTTCCAGCTATCCCCACCAAGATGCTGAGCAAATGAGTAAAGCCATCTTGGACCCTGAAAACTGCCCCACGTGCCAGCTCCCGACCATCAAATGACCTCACTCAACATCATATGGGAAGAAGAGTCATCTAGCTGAGTCCTGCTTAAATTCCTAACCCACAGGGCATCTGGGTGGCTCAGTTGGTTAAGCCCAGCGTGGAGTCTCCTTAAGTTTCTCTCTCTCTTCCTCTCCCTCTGCCCCTCCCCACACCCGCTCACTCTCTCTCAAAAAAACAAATTCCTAACCCACAAAATCACAAGATATAATAAAATGGTTGTTGTTTTATTTGGGGTAGTTTGTTAAACAATTGGATAAACAATAAATAACTGGAACAATGGCCCAATAACATGTGAACTGACAATTCACATAAAAAAGAAAATACCTAATTTATATACATAAATCTTTAATCTTGCAAGCACAGCATAGGGAAACCAACATTACTATATTATTTTTGGGTGCAGAGTTTGTGTGATCTTTTTGAAAGGTAATTTGGCAATATGCATTCAAATATAAAATTTGCAGACTCTTGATCTAGAAATTTCACTTCCAGGCATTCCTTCTAAGGAAATAACCCATTAAGGGCACAATGATCTATGTATAAAGATATTTTCTGTAGAATTATATATAACAGAGAAAAAATGGTAGAGTCTAAATGCTCATCAGCATAGGACTGGTTAAATAAAATACATACATTCCTCCAATGACATTGTATGCAGGTACAAAAAGGGATGCCTGGAAGATATAAACCAAAGTGGTTATGTTTATCTCTAAGGCCTAGAATTATGGGAGACTTTCACTTTCTGCTTTATACCCTGCCCCATTTATATTACTTTTATTAAAAAAATAAAAGTTACAATATTTGAAAGTAGGCTTCTATATGGTTCAGCCTAATTGGAGGTCTGCCCTGGGGCTTGGGACCCATTCTCAGAGTCATAAAAACTCTCCAGCTGCCAGACTTGTCCTCTGTATATATAAGCTATTTCCTCTTGGGATCAAGCAGGGACTGGTTTGGTAGAGACTAGGATTCAAGTGTTCAGTATCTGATATCCTAGCCATCTGCCTCTCAATTTATAAATATCTATTGGCACCCAGAGATATAACTATGTATGTATACATGCCATCTACAGTTTGAGTTTGTAAACAGAATAATTTCATACCTCTCAGGCAGCCCTGGAATTAACAACTTAACATGAAGACCCTTCTCTACATAAATTCTGAATCTGTATCATATCCTTAACCAATGTCTTCATTATCCTGCTTCTAGCTCCTTGATTAGGTTTCTCTTGGGATACCAGCTCCCCTGTCACTTACCTCTATGTGACATGTGTTTGTTTTTTTGTGTTATTCACAAAGTTGAACACAATCAGGAAAGAACCAGCAGCCCGAGGCACTGTCATACTCAGACCAGCAGTCTCTGGGTTTCCAAGGCCTCCAAACATTTCAAAGTTCCTCTCCAAATCTTGCTTAAACCTACTCCAGTGACATCTGGGTGGCTCAGATGGTTAAGCATCTGGCTTTGGCTCAGGTGATGATCTGCAGGTCCTGGGATGGAGCCCCATGTCAGGTTCCCAGCTCAGCAGGGAGTCTGCCTCTCCCTCTCCCTCTGCCTCTCCCCCTGCTTGTGCTCTCTCTGTCTCTCTCTCTCAAATGAATAAATAAAATCTTAAAAAAAAAAAACCTACTCCAGTTATCTAGAGAACTGGAGAATCCTTTCTTATGGGATTGACTTCCACTTGAACATGTAGCTATGGTAACAACTGAGTGTCAGTGATAATAAGAAGCCTTATTTGGAGGAGAACTCTTTTATTGTCAAAGTAGCTGTATGTGTGTGTGTGTGTGCCTTCTTATCTGTCTGAATCAATTATTCATTCCATTATTAAACAGAGCTTCTTCTTAAATGGTTTGTATCAGAAGCAGGCTGATACATATTTAAAAGAGACATGGAATATTCAGAATGGAGGGAAAGCAATCCAGATGATGCTGAAAGCATTGAAAAGTAGATGGGAGACCAGCAGGAAGGTAATGGCACTTCTTCTAGAGGAAACAGTGATAGGTAAGGAAGTTTCCCACTGTTTTGATTTTAAGGAGTTACCAGTCAAGATTTTCTTTTCTTCATAAAAGTAGAAATATCTTAATTTTTCTTGAATACGTTTATTGCTAAAATTCATATAATACAAAAGAATTAATAGCCCTCCACACCTCCTGTTTATAAATCCATACCCCTAGAGATAAATACTGTTACCAGTTTATTCTATGCACTTACAGATATTTTATGCATATATGGTTTACACACACACACACACACACATTTGTGATATGTATGTGTGCATGTGTGTATATTTTTAATTTTTGAATACAAATGGGGTCTATATCAGTTAGGGTTAGATTTAGCTACATATAACAGAGACTCTTAAAAATACAATGTGAACAAAATAAATGTTCACTTCTCTCTCACAAGAAAAACAAAAACAAAAACAAAAACAGGAGGTAGGGATTCCAGGGCTGATATGGTGGCTCCATAGTCATCAGGAAGCTGGCACCTTCTATTTTCTCATTCTATAATCCCTGCAGTGTGGTTCTTGTCTTCATGGTACAAGATGGTCCAAACCTCAGCCATTACATTCCAAGCAGCAGATTGTAAAATGTGAGGAATAAGGACACAACTGTCCTTTTTAAGGAAACTTCTGATTATACTTCATTGACCAGAATTTAGTCATATAGCCACACCTTTGCAAGGGAGACAGGGAATATAACCTTTTAGCTGAGTGACATTGTGCCTAGCTAAACAAAAGGGTCCCTTGATTTGAAGAAGTGGAAGGTTATTTGGCAGGGAACTAACATTCTCTCCCAATGTCATACTATTCTTAATGTTCTGTAACTTGCCTTTTCTGTTTAATATATTTTTAATAGCTGAATAGTATTCTATTACATAACTATTACATGACTACTCTTTGCTGTAACTGGTTTAACTAAATCGTTATCCATAGGTATCTCAGTTGTTTCCTTTTCTTTTCTTCCCCCCAGAAAGATATTTTGTACTCCTTGTATGTGAAACACATAGAAGACAATTTCCACAATACCATTAACTTCTGGGCTCGCACCTTTCTCAAAATTTCTAACTTTGTGCCCAATTCAGTGCAATGTGCACTTACTAGAAATCACTTTCCTTTCCTGTACTTTATTTTTTTTAAAAGATTTATTTATTTATTTACTTATTTGACAGAGAGAGCACAAGCAGGCAGAACAGCAGGTAGAGGGAGAGAGAAAAGCAAGCTCCCCGCTGAGCAGGGAACCTGACTTGGGGCTCGATCCCAGGAACCTGGGATCATGACCTGAGCCGAAGGCAGACATCTAACAGCTGAGCCACCCAGGCACCCCTCCTGTACTTTATATATAATGCCATTGAGGCTCTGACCAGAGCCCCTTCTTTTTTTGTTGTTGTTTTATTTTATTTTTTTATTTTAATGTTTTTTTATTATATTATGTTAGTCACCATACAGTACATCCCTGGTTTCTGATGTAAAGTTCGATGATTCTTTAGTTGCGTATAACACCCAGTGCACCATGCAATACGTGCCCTCCTTATTACCCATCACCAGTCTATCCCATTCCCCCACCCCCCTCTCCTCTGAAGCCATCAGTTTGTTTCTCATAGTCCATAGTCTCTCATGCTTCATTCCCCCTTCTGATTAACCCCCCTTCTTTATCCCTTTCTTCCCCTACCGATCTTCCTAGTTCTTATGTTTCATAGATGAGAGAAATCATATAATTGTCTTTCTCTGCTTGACTTATTTCACTTAGCATTATCTCCTCCAGTGCCATCCATGTTACAGCAAATGTTGAGAACTCAATCTTTCTGATAGCTGAGTAATATTCCATTATATATATGGACCACAACTTCTTAATCCAGTCATCTGTTGAAGGGCATCTCAGTTCCTTCCACGATTTAGCTATTGTGGGCAATGCTGCAATGAACATTGGGGTGCATATGGCCCTTCTCTTCACTACATCTGTATCTTTGGGGTAAATACCCAGTAGTGCAATGGCTGGGTCATAGGGTAGCTCAATTTTTAACTTTTTAAGGGACCTCCACACTGTTTTCCAGAGTGGCTGTACCAACTTGCATTCCCACTTCTTATTAATTCCTATGGCTTCAAATCTCATCCTTCTGTTAGTGGGTCCTATTGAGTACATAATCTTTAGCCCACTTCTAGGAATTTGTCCTACAGATACACTTTCAAATGTCAAAAGATATATAGTCATGAATTCTCATTACAGCATTGTTTGTAGTAACAGCAAAAACAAATACAAAGGCAGAAAAAAATCCTGTTTTTCATTAGATGAGTCAAATAAATTATGCTACATTTATGTAATGGGATACAATGCAACCATTAAAAACCATTGCTCTGTATGTCGTCCTACAGAAAGCTATCCAAGGCATATTAGTTGGGGGTAAAAATAAGACGCAAAGCAATATGCATAACATTATCACATTTGTGTTAAAAAATAAACAAAAAAAGTATACAAACACATTCTCTAAAATTTGACCTTCCTTTTGCAAGTAGAGTCTAAGAAACTTAGTGGTCCAAGATATGAGTTTCCTTTGCTGTGGGGTTAATGAAATGACCCCCACGTGGAATTAAGGTCCAGTTTGGAAACCCAAATCCTACCTAGTCTTAACTGCAGTTTGGTGCTACCTGGTGGCAGTAACCCACTCATTTAAATATTCCTGGGCTGCAGTTTCTGGAACAGCAGTAGTGCTTCCAGAAATCCTGTGATTTATTGGCTCCATTTTACCTGGGGAGATGGGGTCCAGAAAATAATGAGGATATGGAAACCCATTTTTTTGCCTCTTCATTTCCTGAGATAGGGCAGCCTGTTGACTTCCTTTGCCTCCCACCCACCGTATCACACCTCCCTGCCTGAAAGCCTGGGCTGCGATAGAACAAGAGCTAAATTCATTGTGTCAGAATCTAAGCTCCCCCGGGGGCCACTCTGCCAGTTACATTGCACATGCTAACATTTACTACAAGTTATGCCGTTTTCTTTACATTAGTATGTCTTTTTAAAAGTAAAATTAGTAGACCTGGAAAGAACTGTTGAACTGGAAGGAACAGTGGTTATGAACAAATAAGCTATGGCTGAAACCACTTGATTAATAGTATTTTTTTTTTAAGATTTTATTTATTTATTTTTGAGAGAGAGAGAGAGAGGCAGAGGGAGAGGGAGAAGCAGACTCCCTGCTGAGCAGGGAGCCAGATGCAGGGCTTGATCTCAGGATCCTGAGATCATGACCTGAGCTGAAGTCAGATGCTTAACCAACTGAGCCACCCAGGCACTCCTGATTAATAGTATTTAAAGCACACATGCACACACACACACACACAGGATGCCTATCAAACTGCTGATGCTGGAGGCAGTGGTGCCCCAAGGGGGCAATGAAGAGATTGACAAAAAGCTTCCCACAGTCCTAATTGGAAAATTTCCAGCTTTTCTGATGACAAGTGACACAGAAAGAACATCAACTGACCTTACTAAAAAGCTAAAGGGAGCATTTGTTGATTCAAAGACCCGCATCCAAAGATGATCCAGGTCCCCAAACTTGCCACTTAACATCTCCACTTAACCACCAGATATCAAGAACCAGGATGATCTGGAGGGAATTAGGAGTCTTAACATGATTCCTGCATATTTAAAAGACAGAAAGCTGGCAATGGAACTTGTGGAAGGCACCCCAGTGGACCACAGTGAGGTCACCTTCACACCACCACTGCAGGGTAACACCGACACCAAACACTCTGTTTCTGTGGTTACCAGGCCATAGTAACTGTATGGGTGATAGAATGTTTGAGTAGCAGAGTATATTGCAGTGACTCAATACAAAGAGGATCACAGACAGGAGATATGGTGTATAACTCAAATGTCTATTGAAAATTGAAATCCATGGGTTGAGTGGCTTTGTGTCTTAAGCCTTTTTTTCCCTCTCATTTCTTGTACTTGAAAAAATAATATTCTCACTTTTTCTCAATTCCTTTCCTTCTTGTTCTATTGTGCTTAATAATTATATTAAGAATTGCTTCTCTTTTTCCTTGTTTCCCTTAGGAAATTGTAATAGGTGTTTAAATCAAAAGACATACAAATCACTTTCTAAAAAATCATGTTAGCATGAAAATACTCTTTAGGCAAAGCAGTTATTTAGTTGTTTTTTTTTTTTAAAGGTGATTGGTATATATATATATATATATATATATATGCCATACAAAGGGGAATTCATGGTGGGGATTCATAGAGAATTCTTTCGGGGATTCTTCTGTCATTCTCAGCAATCTTATTTCTCAGGATTTTTCTTTGTTGCAAAATTCTACTTAAAATATATTGTCCATTAGAGTGGCATTATTAATCCATGAATAGAACTTATTCTCTTTAAATCACTCATAGATACAAATATTCACATATAAGTCATGTCTTATTTCTATATAGGGGAATAAATGATTTTTTAAATTTGCTTATTCAACTCAGTGCAAAGACGTATCAAAAACTACACTGGCTTTACTATATGTAAATTGGAGCCCTTTCAGATTATTCTTTAAATATCTTGGGATGGCTAATTGATGTACGCATAATGCAAACAATTTCTATTTTAAATTTACATGCAACAACTTTTTTATGCTTACTCATACATAAGAAACATGTTACTAATAACAGCAACAGCAATAAAAAACACATGAATTGTACTGAGATTTAAAACCAAAGCTATTTTTCAAGTGAAAAAAATTACTGAATATGAATATATATATATAATTACTGAATATAAATAATATAAAACATTATCTCAAATGATTCAAAGTCACCACTTAGCATCAATAAAACTGAACATGATTCGACTGTTCATACACAAGTCTCCAAACATTGTTAGATGTTTCATTTCTGCTTATTCCCACCAATAATTTAAAATTAAAAAAAATCAATGTCAATACCCAAAGCTAAACAAAACTAAATAAAATCACAAAAAAAAAGCATAAGAAAAAAGAACAGCTAGTATTCTGGGGAGAGGGAGGATAGAAACTAAATACAGGTAACAACAGACTAACAAAGAAAGCTTAACTGTATATCTTTAATACCGTGAATACAGTTACTGTTTAATGACAACCTGAAGTAGCAAAAACATGAGAGTCAAACAATAGAACCTTTCCCTTCAAGCAAAAGGAAGTAAACACAGAAAACCTCTTCCCTCTGGACAAAACAGATACTAAAACAGCTGTTAGTCAGGATGTGGAGAAAGGAGAAGGAGGGTGGATAGGTGGTTTGGATCTACACACGTGCCCCTAACTCTCCTGAATTCTGATACTTCACTCCCACCCCCAACACCCTTCCTTTATGTAGACTCTCCACGGGAGAGCTACCATTATTCATGGAAATGAACCAAATCCTCTAAGAATACTGGAACAGGAAAGACAGTTGCTCATCACTCTTTCAGAGCATCTGTACATAAAAACATCTACTTCCTTACAGGAAAAAAGAAATAAAAAGAAAAAATAAATTCACTAGGAAGCAGAGTATACAAAGACCAATATATATATATATCTTTGAAATTTATAATTAACAATTGATTTTTGTTCTTGGATATATATCCCATTAATCTAAATAATTTGGCATAGAATCTAGGACATAGTAGCCATTCAGTAAATATTTGCTGAGTACATGAACGAATAAAAATATATCACAGAGCCAATATTTTTATACTGAGGACAGCAAGGTTATCGTTTCTCCTCTAAGGAATTAAGTACAGCTCCTGCCACAGCAATTCCAGTTTGCATTCGGTACACTTGAGGACATCAGGAACTAAAGTTAATATCTTAAAAAGAAACCAGATCTGTACACAAAGAAAATGCGTATTGTGCACCTACCATGTATAAGGCTCTGCACTTGGCAATCCTGGGTCACTACAAGAAGTGTAAAACAAGATCCTGACCTCAAGCTACAAGTCTATTTCTCCCTCCTGCTCCTCACAGTGATGCGAAACACTGGCCAAATCAGTGAGGCAGCTAAGCCCATAGCAAATGCCCTTCCTGTGAAAACATCCTTGGCTGTCTGGGTGCCTCACAGGAGGCCGTGACCCCAACCACAGGTGACAGCAGGAACATCTGAAGGAGTACAAAGTCAGATGAGATACCTAAAGAGCCAAGTGGAAGGGACGAATGTCAGCAATAGGGCTTCCTGCCCTGCCCTGAGTTAAAGGTTTACCATCCTCTGACTCTCAAGAGCTCCCCTGTTTCATCAGTCATCCACAGAGGTGACTGAAATGTCACACCAGTTCTGAAAGGGTCAACATAGTTTTTCTTTTTTTTAAGTGCTTCTCCTTGAAAAATACTACTGACTAGTAATCCACTGTGTGTTTAAAGCAATTTCTTCATTCATTTGCCAATTGATAAATGTTTCTAATTTTTGACCATTATGAAAAAAGCCATTAGAAACATTTGTGAACAGGTTTTTGTATGGCTATGTATCTTATTTTCTCTTGGGTGAATATCTAGAAGTGAGATTGGGTCATATGTGTATGTTTAACTTTTTAATAACTGTCAAACTCTTTTCTTTTTTTCCCCTCCCCACCCTTATAACTGCCAAACTCTTCCCCTCCCCACCAACTCCCTTTTTTTCCCCTCCCCACCCCTATAACTGCCAAACTCTTCCCTAAGAGTGTATACGTTTTGCATTCCCACCAGTGATGCATGTGAGTTCCAATCACCCTGTATCCTCACTAGCACTCTGTGTTATCAGTTGCTTTTAAATTTTTTATTTGATGGGTAGTGGTGTGTTGTAGTGGTTTTCATTGGCATCTCCCTGATAACTAATGATGTTGAGCATCTTTTCGTATGCTAAGTGGACAGGTGGTTTGGAACCACAATATCTGCCATTTGTCTTGAATATTTGTTTACTTTATAATATTTGATTGTTTGTTGGCCAAATTAAAATTATATTCAGTGATAGTTTGAGACCCAGCATGATGTTAGGCCTTTTTTCTCTACAAAGTACCTAAGTACTTTAGCAGTCTGGGACCAAGCTTTGAGGTTTTTTTCAGGCTGGAATAAAATCCAGACCCCAGACCCCCTGCTTCCAGGTTGTAGCCTTTGAGTGTCTCAAGAGGAAGAGATATTACATTAGGGCTTCTCTGTCTTTGGAGGGGGGGTGAATGTCAATCCCAAACCATGCAACTGAGTTCTCAAAACCTTAGCTCTGTGTCTCAGCTGCTTTCAGTGGGTCGAGAAACAATCTCAGAACTCAGAAAAAACCTTCAGCCCTTTGATTCCAGGATATAGTGTGCTTCATTTCCCAAGATCTCAGTGAAGCTTGCCTTTCAGTTTCCTTTTGACTATCAGTACATCCTCCTTTGGTTCACCTTTTTGAACTAAACATTTCCTTGTTCTAATTTCTTACTATCTCATTAGGTCTCCGGTGCATGCAAGAATGTGTGTGTGTGTTTCAGCTTTTTCAATTGTCTTGAATGGGAGGTATAGCTGAAATCCTCTAGTCTATCAGTCTTTTTTTTTTTTTTTAAGATTTTATTTATTTATTTGACACAGAGAGAGTGAGAACAAGCAGGGGGAGAGGCAGGCAGAGGGAGAGGGAGAAGAAGGCCCCCTGCTGGGCAAGGAGCCTGATACAGGGCTCGACCCCAGAACCCCAGGATCATGACCCCAGCCGAAAGCAGATGCTTAACTGACTGAGCCACCCAGGCACCCCTAGTCTATCAGTCCTTGAATCTGAAATATGGGCTAATATTCTAAGGAGGAGACCAAAAATAAACAAGTAAACAAGTGAATAGATACATATTATGTCAGGTAGTGACAAGTGTTATAGAGGAAAAATAAGGAAGAATAAAGGATATAGGAATGCCAGGGATGAGGGAAAGAGTTGTCAAAGAAGATCTTTCCAAAATGATAACATTTGGGCAAATAACTCTGAAAAGTGAGAGATAGTTGTTCTAGGAAATTTTGGGTGTTGCTGGAACAGAGAGTGTACAGGAGAACAGGAGGCAAGAGATTAAAAATGTGGAGTCAGAGAGGTAGCTAAGAGTAAGGTCAGGTAGGGCCTTGCAGGTCATACTGTTTTTGGATTTTACTCTGAGAAATTAAATGTTTTGAGCCAAAGGGTGACTTGATCTTACCTGCAATTTAAATAGATCCTTCCGGCCTCTATCTTGAGAACAGACGGTGGTAGGGAAGGTGTGGGGAGGAGGGGAAGGAAGAAATGTTCTCATTAGAAAGTAATTGAAATAATTCAGGTGAGGGTGAAGCATGATGAAAACTTGGACCAAGAAAATAGCAATGGAGGTAGTGAAAAGTGTTGGGATTTTTTATATACAGTATTTTGCAGGTAAAGCTAACAGGATTTACTGATGGATGTAGGGTACAGAGGAAGACAGGAAATAAGGTATTTGCCTGGGCAACTGGAAAGACAGAGATGGCATTTCCCAAGATGTAAAAGACTGTTCAGAAGAGGTTTGTCAGTGAAGCAATTGCGGATATTGGTGTAGAATCAGGGGTTTGATTTGGGACAGGTTAAGAGCAGAGGGAGAGGGAGAAGCAGGCTCCCCACCAAGTAGGGAGCCCGATGCGGAGCTCGATCCCAGGATTCTGGGATCATGACCCGAGCCGAAGGCAGACGCTCAACCATCTGAGCCACCCAGGGGCCCCAAGATCCCTATTAGATATTTGAGCGAAAGTGTGAGTAGATGGTTGGCCATGAGCTTGTAATTTAGGAAAGAGGTCTGGGCTAGAAATGTAAATTTGGGAATTGTGTTGTGTAGATACTTTCAAAACTAAGAGACTAGGGATGGTGTTACCTACAGAGTAAATGAAGACAAAGAATTAAAAAGTTTTTAGGCTGAACCGTGAAGTGTCTTAACACCTAGCAGTCAGTAGATAAAAAGGACCTGACCAGCCAGTGGAATAGAAGGAAAACCAAGAGAAACTGATGTCTCAAGCCAAATGAAGGTTTCAAGAAGGAAGCATGATCAACAGTTCTGAGAGGTGCAAATAAAGCCATGGATTAAACAGTGTTCAGGTCATTGATGAAATGAACAGGGGCTATTTCAGTAAACAAGATTGATAAAAGGAAAATGATTCTTCTTTTTCTTTAAAAACAGTTTTTATCAAGTTTAACACAGGAGATGATGCTTATTGTACCAACCTGAGATTTACTAATTTTCCTCTGAGGTGGTTAATGTGAATTACATTGATAAGCCAATTGCTCAAAGAGGCTTTACTTATTCTGAATAATCTCATCATTACTTAAATTAGGGCTTTTAATACCCTAGAAAGACATACCTATACTTTAGAAGGAAAGGGCAAATTTTAGAAAAGTAAATCCAAACAATAAATGTCATTTGACAATACTGGCATTAGAATGACATTTGTTCTTTGAGCAAAACCCAAGAAAAACAATTGTAATAGGACCTTCTGGGGAGCAGCAAATAACAGCTTTGCATGTTGTCATCTGGACAGATAAAGTACCTCCCCATCCCTACCATGAAAAATGCTCATTGGTCTGTCGCTTTATTTATCTGAAATATTATTTCTTTGGCCTCAGAAATGGCTTTGTCTACTCTAATTTCTGAATTGTTTTTAATTCTTCATATTCTCAAGTTTCTCTTATTCATCTAATATTCTCATATTTTGTGATATGGGAGCAGGTGGGTATTACATAATTTTTGAGCTCTTATAAAAAACAAAAGTAACATTTAGAATCTTAAAAGAACACAAACAAGCTATCATGTCTACAATTTCTCAAACATTTTCTTGAATAAGAAAACATTAATGATAAAACCCTGAGTACTACAATTATTTCTAAATTCTGTATATAACTATAATTAGTTCTTTCAAACTCTGGTTTAAACATAACTGTCTTTTCCCCACAGAATGTATTTATTCTTTAAATTTCCATACAGAATAAGAAATCAAATTTTCCTTCATCAGAAATAGTTCCTGATTGTCTTTCAATTAAAATTTTTGCTTCAATAAAATATTAGATATATTTAAGTTACTTAAGAAATTAAAATTGGGAATGGCTCTTTTTTAAAGTCCATTTTGATACCTTTATGGACACAGAAAATCTTTTGGTTTGAAGAAAAATAAGGCAAACTAATAGCATGGTTACAATATAACAGTGTTTAAGAATGATAATGTTGGAGACCATCACACTTGGGTTTAAATCCCACATCTTCTACTACCTAGTTTCAAAACCTTGAAGTAAGCCACTTAGTCTTTCTTAACCCCATTCCTCATCTATAAATGGGGATAATAATACTTGCCTCGTGGGATTATTATGATGATTTTACATGATAATATATGAAAAGCACTTAACACAGGGCCAAGCCTTGCAGGTGCTGAATAAAAAATTACTATTGATCACCATCATCATCATCATCATCATTAGAACTAGACAATCTCCAAAGTCAAGTAGCTTAAAACAAAACAAAACAGCTAGAGTAAGTCTGATCATTGCCAAAGGTTAGAATTCAATTTCACAAGGGAGATGTCTATATTAAGCCTTTAGCAATAAAACACACTAAAGAGGAAAGGTCAGGATGATTCATTGTATTCCTTGTGTTGGATTCCAGGTGTTTTTATATATACACCTCAAGTTAGCCTGACAACAACCCCAGAAGGGAGGTAGTATATGCCCACCTTATGGATGAGAAAATTGAAACTCAGAGTGGTGAAGTGATTTGGTCAAGACCATGGAGCTGTTCACTTGCAGAATCACCACTCAACTCCAATTTGCTTGACTCCAAAGCCCTGTTTCAACTAAACTTCCAAAGTAGAGTCACTTTGGGGATCATTTCAACTGGACCACTCACCCTCATCCCGACTAAATCTGAATTGAAAATATGAGCGTGGTGGTAGCACAGGCTTTACCAACCCTCAACTTTTATTCTCTCTCTTATCCATAATCTAATCACACCAAAGGAACCCCAGAATTAAGAGAGTTAGTAACCACACCTGCTGCCTGCATATAGCCTAACTCTGCTGCTCGAAACTGCTGACTCTTCTCTGCATGGAGTTGGAATATTTCACTACCCTGGATAGTGCCCTTCCCCATACTGAGCGAATCCCATGGAGCCAGACCAGACTGACTATACCTCCTGTGGTCCTAGGAACGCAGTCACAATAATTACCAGTCAACTTTGGGTTGAAGAAGTTGCCTGACTCAGCAAGGCTGGCATTTCCTCCTACACAATTCTCTCCAGTTCGTTGGCAATCGTATCCAGGAGAGGCTGGAGAATTCTGATAACAGCTTGCTGGTTGGATTCCAGGAGAATAACTCAGATTCTGCTGAAGACTCATCAGAAAGTGGAGAAATACTGACAAAGGAAGTTAATGATAACCCCTTTGGAAACTTTGACTACCTCTACAGATGCCTTCACAACTATTTAAAGCATCACCTTGGAGTTAACTGAGACACCAGAAAATGAAACAAACCCCACGAATGGAAATTAACAATAAGGCGGTGACCCACCTAAGTAGGTGTCATGCTGCTTGGCAAAGGCCTGCCAGAGAGCACACCCTGGGTTAATGGCTTGGTGCCTTCGCTTTCATCAATTTCAGACAGAAATTACAATTGTCTCCTAATTCTCATGCAGAACTGTGCCCTCTTCCTTCTTCACCTCCATTCTTGCTAGCTTTTCCTAACTATTTAACTAGTTGATGGGCTCAAACAATTGTGGATATTGACATGTTGTTATATTTACCATACAACATTGAAGTCATGAATCATGAAGACAGTGTATATTTCTGTAAGCTGTGGGCAATACTTGGCACACTCAGAGTGATTCATAAATGTTCTTTAAAGGCCTTCCAAGATTGGGACCCAATCAACACCTCTAGTTACACCTCCTTTGCTGTTCAATCTATGCTCTTATCTAGCACTGTCCAATAGGAAAAAAATGTGAGTGATGTATGTCATTTTAGTTTTAGTAGCCATCTTTAAAAAATTAAAGGAAACAGGTGAAATTAATATTAATAATATATTTTAACCCAATGTATCTAAAATATTATTTTAACATGTAGCCAATACAAAAAATTTATTAATGACATATATCATTCTTTGGGGGGGGGAACCAAGGCTTCAGAATCTAGTATATGGTTTTTTTAAAGATTTATTTATTTATTTGAGAGAGAGAGAGCACAAGCGGGAGAGTCAAAGGGAGAGGAAGGGAGAATCTCAAACAGACTCTGCACCAAACATGAAGGCTGATGCGGGGCTTGATCTCAAGACTCTGAGATCAGGACCTGAATCAAAACCAAGAGTTGGAAGCTTAACCAACTGCACCACCCAGGCGCCCCTGGAATCTTTTTTTTTTTTTTAAAGATTTTTTATTTATTTATGTGACAGAGAGACAGCCAGCGAGAGAGGGAACACAGCAGGGGGGTGGGAGAGGAGGAAGCAGGCTCCCAGCGGAGGAGCCTGATGTGGGACTCGATCCCAGAACGCCGGGATCACGCCCTGAGCCGAAGGCAGACGCTTAACGACTGCGCTACCCAGGCGCCCCCGCCCCTGGAATCTTAATGGATATTTTACACATAGAGCTCCTTTCAATTCTGACTAGCCACATTTCAAGTGTTCATTAGCCTGATGTAGCTAATGGTGACCTCATTGGACAGTTCAGCTCCAGTCAAAGAAGTTAGAAGACTAAACAAATAAAGAAGTAGTACAAGTTCTCCAGAGGAAAGTAAACACAGAAGGATTTAAGGCATTCTTGCTGTTGCATAAACTTTGCTCCCCAGGAGGGTGTGTTGAGACTCAATAGGAATTAACCCACACCATTTGGTCTAATTTTGAAGGAAGTAGAAGCTGAATGAAGAAGATGTCCAAGTTGTGAAATGTCTTACAGGCAGAGAGCTTTATAAGCTAAGAGTTTTCTGCCAAGAAAAAGAACCTATGAGAATGAGGAGAGGCATGAGGATAGGGGAGAGAAGGATCTATTACTTCTGAGATCCTCTCTAACTGGAGGTTTTATGATTCCATATTTCCTATCAGCTTTGTAAATGAGTACTTTTGAAGTGTTTTACAAATGTTTATTCTTTTTAAATAATTTAACTATTCAATCTAAAATGCCTATGCTACAAATGCAGGAAATGAAAATTTTAAGTGCCAATCCCACCCTAAACATGGTTCCAGGTTTCTGGGGTTCACATAAAAGAATGTTCTAACTTATTTGTAGGTACTCTGCATAGTTGCCTAAAACACTGACTTTGGAATCTGAAAGACCCAGGTGCTAATTCAGCTCTCCTAGTTTACAGGAATGGCAACTTTGGGTGCATCTCCTAAACTCTCTACATATCCACATGATGGAAATAATAATAATAATATCTATCACCCAAGCTTGGTGAAAGAATTTATTTGATCATACGCAAAACTCCCACAAAATTCTCCACAAATGGTAGTGATTATGCCTTGTTACTTTACAGTTTTGATTATTGAAGTATAGCCATTCCCATCTAGTAGAATCTTTGGAATGGTTTCTTCATGTTGGTGGAGATTTTCCTTATAGCAACCGCCAAATAAACGGCTATATAAAATAGTATTTCTTCTAACTCCAAAGCGCTCCCTTCCAAAACAGCCACTTAGGAACAAGAGCCACTGAAAAGTGATTGATGTCCTCTCATTGGCCCATGGCAGGACCTGGTTTGTGTAGCAGCATCAGACTGAACTGAGAAGAACCAGGGACGAGACACATCCTTTGCCAGGGGGCTCCCAGCAGAGTTCTTGCAGACTATTCTACAGTGTGCTGTGGCTCAAATTCAATTCTAAGCTCTAGTTGTGTGACTAAAAGCCTAAAGGAGAAAAACAAACAGAACAAAACCCCCAAACAGCCTCAAAGTCCTCTGGCAACAAGAAACTTGTGGCTATCCCTCTAGTAGGGCCAAAGGGCCAAGACAGGAATTTCCATTTTGTAGTTCTCTTACCACCCAAAAACATAGGACAGGTTTTCAAATAAATGTACATTCATGAAGAATAAAAAAATCACAGCGGGGTGTGTGGATGGGAAGAAGCACAAAATTTATTAGCCATCTCTCTTTAATACCACACATTTAGAGGTCTTGCCAGAAAATGGTACCTGCTCATAGGAATCACTTTAAGTCTCAGCTTTACATCATTGGCTTATTCTGGAGACAATATTGCTCATTCCCAAGGATTGCTTAGCATTTCTAAAATATCACACTGACCAGAATACTTTGATAAGCTCCATTGTTCAGGGTCTTGGAACCTTGACTAATAGGTCCCACCCAAGGAACTGGCACATAAAATAGATAACTTTGAGGTGGAGAGCCTGGTTTTGAGCCAGACAGACTGACCAATAGAACTTTGGCCCTACTCATTACTAATTTGTCATCTTGACAAATTACTTTATTCTCTAAGCCTCAGTTTCTTCTTCTATAAATAAATATCTATGGATAAAAAGGTATCTACTTCATAGGATTGCTATTAGGATCAAATTAGAAAGTCTGTAAAGTGCTTAGCATAGTGCCTGACACATGGTAATATTTCAATAAATGTTGGCTGTTTTCCTATACAAGACTGGTGGGAATATGTCTTAGCAGTTTCCAAACACGGAAACCAGAAAATTGCCAAATGATAGCAATCTATGTAATCCTAACAATTTATACAACAGCAAGAGTAGGATTGCAGCAAGACCATTACCTGGCTCCACACAAAGCTCCTGAAGAAGAAAAACACCTATGACTTAAGCACAGCCTGTTAGAGCTAGAAGAACCCTTTGAGATCACTTTTCTTTCCTTTTCCAAATAAACAAAACCTCTGAGAGGTAAAGTAACTTATCCTAAGTGAAGAGCTAGTTAGAGGCAGGGGCCAAGTTCAAATGCAGATTTCTCAACACTTAATTCTGTGGTCCAACGAATTCAAATGCTTTTGTGGTTAAAACAACTCTCCAAATGGCAAGACATGACTAATCATAGGGAAAATCTCCTGTATTTCTCATTCATCCCAATAGCCACTCATTTGAGATTCCATAATTGTATTCTAAGTTGCTCTCTCTCTCTTTTTTTTTAATGATTTTTTATTATATTATGTTAGTCACCATACAGTACATCCCCGGTTTCCGATGTAAGGCTCGATGATTCATTAGTTGTGTATAACACCCAGTGCACCATGCAATACGTGCCCTCCTTACTACCCATCACCGGTCTATCCCATTCCCCCACCCCCCTCCCCTCTGAAGTCCTCAGTTTGTTTCTCATAGTCCATAGTCTCTCATGTTTCATTCCCCCTTCTGATTACCCCCCCTTTCTTTATCCCTTTCTTCCCCTACTGATCATCCTAGTTCTTATGTTCCATAGATGAGAGAAATCATATGATAATTGTCTTTCTCTGCTTGACTTATTTCACTTAGCATTATCTCCTCCAGTGCTGTCCATGTTGTAGCAAATGTTGAGAACTCGTTCTTTCTGATAGCTGAGTAATATTCCATTGTATATATGGACCACAACTTCTTAATCCAGTCATCTGTTGAAGGGCATCTCGGCTCCTTCCACGATTTAGCTATTGTGGACATTGCTGCTATGAACATTGGGGTGCATATGGCCCTTCTCTTCACTACGTCTGTATCTTTGGGGTAAATACCCAGTAGTGCAATGGCTGGATCATAGGGTAGCTCAATTTTTAACTTTTTAAGGGACCTCCACACTGTTTTCCAGAGTGGCTGTACCAACTTGCATTCCCACCAACAATGTAGGAGGGATCCCCTTTCTCCACATCCTCTCCAACAATTGTTGTTTCTTGCCTTGTCTATTTTTGCCATTCTAACTGGCGTAAGGTGGTATCTCAGTGTGGTTTTGATTTGAATTTCCTTGATGGCTAATGATTTTGAACATTTTTTCATGTGTCTGTTAGCCATTTGTATGTCTTCATTGGAAAAGTGTCTGTTCATATCTTCTGCCCATTTTTTGATTTGTTTATTTGTTTCTCGTGTATTGAGTTTGAGAAGTTCTTTGTAGATCTTGGATACCAGTCCTTTATCTGTAGTGTCATTTGCAAATATATTCTCCCATTCCGTGGGCTGCCTCTTAGTTTTTCTGACTGTTTCCTTGGCTGTGCAGAAACTTTTAATCTTGATGAAGTCCCATAAATTCATTTTATCTTTTGTTTCTCTTGCCTTTGGGGATGTGTCATGAAAAAGGTTGCTTTGGCCGATGTCGTAGAGGTTGCTGCCTATGTTCTCCTCTAGAATTTTGATGGATTCCTGTCTCACATCGAGGTCTTTCATCCATTTGGAGTTTATTTTTGTGTATGGTGTGAGAGAGTGGTCAAGTTTCATTCTTTTGCATGTAGCTGTCCAATTTTCCCAGCACCATTTATTGAAGAGACTGTCTTTTTCCCACCGGATGTTTTTTCCTGCTTTATCAAATATTAGTTGCCCAAAGAGCCGAGGGTCCATTTCTGGGCTCTCTATTCTGTTCCATTGGTCTATGTGTCTGTTTTTGTGCCAGTACCATGCTGTCTTTGTGATCACAGCTTTGTAGTACAGCTCGAAATCCGGCATTGTGATGCCCCCAGCTTTGTTTTTCCTTTTCAACAGTTCCTTGGAGATTCGGGGCCTTTTCTGTTTCCATACAAATTTAAGGACTATTTGTTCCAGTTCTTTGAAAAATGTCCTCGGTATTTTGATCGGGATAGCATTGAAAGTGTAGATTGCTCTGGGTAGCATGGACATTTTAACTATGTTAATTCTTCCAATCCATGAGCATGGAATATCTTTCCATCTTTTTATGTCTTCCTCAATGTCTTTCAAGAGTGATTTATAGTTTCTAGAATATAGGTCCTTTACGTCTCTGGTTAAGTTAATTCCAAGGTAACGTATGGTTTTTGGTGCTATTGTAAATGGGATGGATTCCCTAATTTCTCTTTCTTCGGTCTCGTTATTCGTGTATAGAAATGCAACTGATTTCTGAGCATTGATTTTGTATCCCGCCACGTTACTGAATTGCTCTATAACTTCTAATAGTTTGGGAGTGGCTTCTTTTGGGTTTTCCATATAGAGTATCATGTCATCTGCAAAGAGAGACATTTTGACTTCTTCTTTGCCAATTTGAATACCTTTGATCCCTTTTTGTCGTCTGATTGCTGTTGCAAGGACTTCTAGTACTATGTTGAATAATAGTGGCGAGAGTGGGCATCCTTGTCGAGTTCCTGATCTTAAGGGAAAGGCTTCCAGCTTTTCCCCATTGAGAATAATATTTGCAGTAGGCTTTTCATAGATGGCTTTTATGAGATTGAGAAATGTACCTTCTATTCCTACACTCTGAAGGGTTTTAATCAGGAAAGGATGCTGTATTTTGTCAAATGCTTTTTCGGCATCGATTGAGAGGATCATATGGTTCCTGAGTCTTTTCTTGTTGATATGATGTATCACGCTGATTGATTTGCGAATATTGAACCACGCTTGCATCCCAGGTATGAATCCCACTTGATCGTGATGGATAATCCTTTTAATGTACTGTTGGATTCTATTAGCAAGTATCTTGTTGAGGATTTTGGCGTCCATATTCATTAGGGAAATCGGTCTGTAATTCTCCTTTTTGAGGGGGTCTTTGCCTGGTTTGGGGATCAAGGTAATATTGGCCTCATAGAATGAGTTTGGTAGCTTTCCTTCTGTTTCTATTTTTTGAAATAGCTTTAGGAGAATAGGTATTATTTCTTCTTTGAATGTTTGGTAGAATTCCCCAGGAAAACCGTCCGGGCCTGGAGTTTTGTTATTTGGAAGGTTGTTTATCACTGACTCAATTTCTTCATAATTAATTGGCCTGTTTAAGGAATCAATTTCTTCCGGTTTCAATCTTGGTAGTTTATAGGTTTCCAGGAAGGATTCCATCTCTTCCAGATTGCTTAGTTTATTGGCATATAGCTGTTGATAAAAATTTCTAATAATCCTTCCAATTTCAATGGTGTTCGTCGTGACCTCTCCTTTTTCATTCATAATTTTAATAATCTGGGTCCTTTCTCTTTTCTTTTGGATAAGTCTTGCCAGTGGTCTGTCAATTTTATTGATTCTCTCAAAGAACCAGCTTCTAGTCCTGTTGATCTGCTCTACTGTACTTCTGGTTTCTGCTTGATTGATTTCAGCTCTAATTTTGGTCAACTGCTTCCTCGTGCGTGGATTAGGCCTGTCCCTCTGTTGCTGTTCCAGCTTCTTGAGGTGAGAATATAAAAACTGCATTTTAGATTTTTCTATTCTTTTGAGTGAGGCTTGGATGGCTATGTATTTCCCCCTTAGGACTGCCTTTGCAGTATCCCATAGGTTTTGGACTGTTGTATTTTCATTCTCATTGGTCTCCATAAATTGTTTAATTTGATTTTTGATTTCCTGGTTTATCGAGTCATTCCTGAGCAGGATGGTTCTTAGTCTCCAAGTGTTTGAGTTTCTTCCAAATTTTTCCTTGTGGTTGAGTTCCAATTTCAGAGCGTTGTGGTCTGAGAATATGCAGGGGATAATTTCAATCTTTTGGTATCGGTTGAGACCTGTTTTGTGTCCCAGAACATGGTCTATTCTTGAGAATGTTCCATGGGCATTAGAATAGAATGAGTATTCTTTGGTTCTGGGGTGTAGTGTTCTATATATATCTATGAGGTCCAACTCGTCGAGTATGGCATTCAAAGCCTTTGATTCTTTGCTTAGTTTTTGCCAGGGTGTTCTGTCTATTTCTGAGAGTGGAGTGTTGAGGTCCCCTACTATTAATGTATTTTTATTTATATGTCTCTTTATTCTGGTTAAGAGTTGGCTTGTGTATCTTGCTGCTCCCCTGTTGGGGGCATATATATTTATAATTGTCATATCCACTTGTTGAATACTTCCCTTAAGAATAATATAGTGCCCTTCTGCATCTCTAACTATAGTCTGTAGTTTAAAATCCAATTTATCTGATATGAGAATTGCTACCCCAGCTTTCTTTTGAGGTCCATTTGCGTGAAAGATGGTACTCCATCCCCTTACTCTCAGTCTGAATGCATCTTTGGGTTCGAAATGAGTCTCTTGTAGACAGCAAATGGATGGGTCATTTCTTTTTATCCAATCTGCAACCCTGTGGCGTTTTATGGGATGGTTCAAACCATTTACATTAAGACTGATTACTGAGAGATATGATTTTAATGTTGCCATGTTGCCAGTAAAGTCTTTGTTTGTATTGGCTGTGACTTTCTGTTCTGTATCACTCTTGGGGCCTTTTTACTTTTATAGAACCCCCCGTAATATCTCCTGTAGGGCTGGTTTCGTGGTTACAAAATTGGTTAGTGACTGGCGATTCTGAAATGTCTTTATTTCTCCATCAATTCTGAATGACAGCCTTGCTGGATAAAGGATCCTTGGCTGCATGTTTTTCTCTGAAAGAGCTTTAAATATGCTCCCCCAACCCTTTCTCTCATTCCAGGTCTGTGTAGACAGGTCTGACGTAATTCTGATGCTTTTGCCTTGGTACGTGAGAAATTTCTTTGCCCTGGCCGCTTTCAATACTGTATCCTTGCATCTAATATTTGCGAATTGCACTATGACGTGACGTGGCGTAGGTTTGTCGTGGTTGAGCTTGGGAGGGGTCCTCTCTGCCTCTTGGACACGAATGTTTGTTTCCCTTGCTAGATTAGGGAAGTTTTCAGCTACAATTTGTTCAAATATCTCTTCTAGACCTCTGTTTTTCTCCACCCCCTCGGGGATGCCGATGATTCTAACATTGGATCGTTTCATTGAGTCAGTAATCTCCCGTAACCTACATTCGTGGGCGTGGATTTTTTTAAGACCATCTTCTATTTTCATTTTTTCCTCTATTAACCCATCCTCCAATTCACTAACCCGTTCCTCTGCTTCTGCGACCCTGGCCGTCAGAGCCTCTAGTTTTGCCTGCATTTGGCTCATAGAATTTTTAATTTCTGTCAGATTCGCTCTCATTTCTGTCCTTAGGGATTCTATATTCTCAGTAACCTTTTCGTTAATAGTTTTTTCAATTCTACTCATCATTTTGACCATCGTTACTCTGAATTCCATTTCTGATAATTTGGTTACATCCATATCCATTATTTCTGTGGCAGAGGCCACAGAATCACTGTCTTTTCTTTGCTGGGGGGGGCTTCTCCTTCTTGTCATTCTGATGAAGAGAGGTTGCGGGGTTTCCAGAGCCCAAATTATTGACTGGGTCCCAGGCCGTGCCCCTTGTTTTATAGGGATCTTAGGGATGTGGGCTTCTTCTTTAAAGATTTTATTTATTTATTTATGTGGCAGCCAACCAGCGAGAGAGGGAACAGAAGCAGGGGAGTGGGAGAGGAAGAAGCAGGCTCCCAGCGGAGGAGCCCGATGAGGGACTCCTTTCCGGAACGCCGGGATCACGCCCTAAGCCGAAGGCAGGCGCTCAATGACTGCGCCACCCAGGCGCCTCGGGTTGTGGGCTTCTTGATTTTTCAGCCTGCCTTCTGTGTTCTGGGGGAGGGGCCTGCCGCGCCGATACTCAGGCAACCCTGTTTGGGTAGAGTCTCCGTGTCCCCTGCGAGGGGGGATGGGGATGGGCACTCTCTGAGCCGGTATTTCCAGGCTTTTGTTCTCTGGCGGCTTTCCCTGGCGGTTTGCTGTGCCTCTTCTGAGAGTCAGAGCAGCAGCGGCCAAATTTCAGCCTCTGTCACGGAACAGAGGGATCGCGGCCCGTTCTCTACTAATGTTCTGGCCACTTTAACTCTGTCTCTGTTGGTGCTGCTCAACCCTGCAGCGTCCCGGGATGTGCGCCCCACACCCGGCGTCCCAGCCCTCA
>NW_024424119.1:22858239-22940143 GCF_017311325.1 Ursus maritimus
CGGCGGCTCCCTCCCCCTTCCGTTTATCTTCCGATATCTGTGCACAGTTTCATGGCTCCCCGCTTCATACCTCAATACTCAGCGCTGGAGATGTTCATTTGTAGAGATCCAGATGCGTCTTCCTGCGTCTCTAAGTTGCTCTCTCAACAGCAAACAGTGAACAAATGATTACAAGAAGTTGCCTTAGAAGGAAGTATCCTACAAGCCTCTGCAGGCCTGAGAGCCATCACTACCATCATGGCTGATCTGCCTAAACTCATTTGAGAATAAAGCATAATCTGTGAAAACACTTCATCAAATGCCCATGACCATTTATGCCAAAGAATTGGGAGAAACCATAGCATTCTATCCTCTCGTGTGTAACCCAAGAGGTATTTGTGGCAGGTGAAGAAGGTTGTGCCAGTCTCTATGATGATACCCAATAATCCCCACTTCCTGGTATTCACACCATGGGGTAATCTTATGCCTTAGAGTGTGGACTGAATTTATTGACTTGCTTCTAACAAACAGACTATGGCAGAAGTTGATAAAATGTCAATCTTGATACAAGATTTTAAAAAGACTGTGGCTTCTGTCTTGGCCACTCTCTCCCGGGTGGAGCCAATTGTCATGTTGTAAGGTAGCCAGCCTGGTGGAGAGGACCACATGAATAAGTTTGGAAGGAGATATTCTAAGCCCTGATAATAATCACGTTAGTGAATTTGGAAGCAGTTTTTCACCCCAGTCAAGTCTTGAGATGACTGCAGCCCCAGCTAATAGCTTGACTGCACTTCATGAGAAACTTTGGGCTAATTCAACAGCTAAATTGCTCCCAAATTCCTGACCCATAGAAATTGTGAAATAATAAATGCTTGTTGTTTTAATCTGCTAAAGTTTTGTGGTAATTTAAAAAACGAATACAAAACACAGACATGGTTGGTATAAAGCACCCTTGAACGGAAGGCGTGATGCAATGGTCCCTCAAAGAGCAAATATCCTTTTTCTTTTAAATTAATTTAGCCAAAATATAGTGCATCATTAGTTTCAGATGTAGTATTCAATAATTCATCAGTTGCATGTAACACCCAGTGCTCATCACATCACCTGCCCTCCTTAATGCCTGTCACCTAGTTATCCCATTCCCCCACCCATCTCCCCTTCCCCAACCCTCAGTTTGCTTCCTAGGGTCAAGAGTCTCTAATGGTTTGTCTCCTTTGATTTCTTCCTATTCAGTTTTCCCTCCCATCCCCTATGATCCTCTGCATTATTTCTTATATTCCACATATGAGTGAAACCATATGATAATTGTCTTTCTCTGATTGACTTATTTCGCTCAGCATAATACCCTCCAGTTCCATCCAGGTCAGTATTCATCCTTTCTGATGGCTGAGTAATATTCCAGTGTGTGTGTGTGTGTGTGTGTGTGTGTGTGTGTGTGTGTATACCATAGCATTCTATCCTCTCATGTGTAACCCAAGAGGTATTTGTGATATATATATGAGATATATATATAGTGATATATATATGATATATATATAGTGATATATATATGATATATATATATCATATCTTCTTTATCCATTCATCTGTCAATGGACACCTCAGCTCTAAAAATATGGAATGCTTCATGAATTTGCATGTCATCCTTGCACAGGGTCCATGCTATCATTCCAATTTTAGTATGTGCTGCCAAAGTGAGCACAAAGAGCAAATATCTTTATCCTCATCACAGATAGTCCAGAAAAACAGTAACTCATTTTCTGTGAGGCCTCTTCAAGGCTCTATGAAAATCAGACAATCATATGTGTGGATATCAGTGCTATTCCCTGGGCTGTGAAAAGTGGGAAATTTTAGTTTATTGCTACCCTCAGTGCCTGGCCCAGGTTGGCTTTCTAGAAATAAGCATGAATGAATGAATGAATGAAAGATCTATCCTAATGGCATAACTATGGATTTTCACCCATATCATGAAGATAATATTTTAAAAATATCTTCCATTATTTCCTTAGTAATTTTTTATTAATCCAGGAGTTAGTTATTTCCCATGCATCCCAACTGCCTTAAAGATAAGCCAAGAGTAGTGCTGTCCTAGGGAAGGAGGAGGTTAGCACCAACTCAAACAAATGTCTTTTTTTTTTTTTGAAAATCAGAAAAAGTTTTATAAAGTAACATTTTATTTTATTTTTTATTGAAGTATAATTAATAGAAAGTGTTATATTAGTTTCAGGTATACAATATAATGATTCAACCATTCTATACATTTCTCCCTGCTCATCAAGATAAGTATGTTCTTAACCCCCTTTATCTCTTTCACCCATCCCCCCATTCACCTCCCCTCTGGCAACCACGAGTTTGTTCTCTGCATTTAAGAGTCTGGTTTCTGTTTGTCTCTTTTTTCTTTGTTCATTTGTTTTGTTTCTTCAATTCCACATGTGAGTGAAATCACATGGTATTTGTCTTTCTCTTCTATATTTGTTCATCTGTGAAAGGACACTTGGGTTTTTACATATCTTGGTTGTTGTAAATAATGCTGCAATGAACATAAATCTCTTTGAATTAGTGTTTTTGTTTTCTTTGGGTAAAAAGCCAGTAGCAGAATTACTGGATCATATGGTAATTCTATTTTTATGTTTTTGAGGACCTGCATACTGTTTTCCATAGTTGCTGTACCAATCTGCATTCCCACCAACAGTGGAGGAGAGTTCCTTTTTCTCCACATCCTTGCCAACACTTGTTATATCTTGTGTTTTTTATTTTAGCCATTCTGCAGGTGTGAGGTAATAACACATTGTGGTTTCAATTTGCATGTCCCTGATGATTAGTGGTGTTGAGCATCTTTTCATGTGTTTGTTGGCCATCTGTATGTCTTCTTGGGAAAAAAGTCTACTTGAGTCCTCTGTTCATTTTTATTTGGATTGTTTGTTTGGTGCTGAGTTTGATAAGTTCTTTATAGGATATATCATTTGCAAATATCTTCTCTCATTCAGTAGGTTGCCTATTTATTTTGTTGATGGTTTCCTTCACTGTGCAAAAGCTTTTTATTTGGTGTAGTCACAATAGTTAATTTTGCTTTTATTTCCTTTGCTTGAGAAGACATATCTAGAAACCGTTGCTATGGCTGATGTCAAAGAAATTACTGTCTATGTTTTCTTCTAGGAGTTTTATGGTTTCAGGTCTCATGTTTAGGTCTTTAACACATTTCAAGGGTTTTTGCATATGGTATAAGAGAGTGGTCAGTTTCATTCTTTTGAATGTAGCTGTCCACATTTCCCAGCACCATTTGTTGAAGAGACTGTCTTTTTCCCCATTGTATATTCTTGTGTCCTTTGTCATAGAGTAATTGACCATATAAGTGTGGGGTTATTTCTGGGCTCTCTACTCTGTTCCACTTATTGTATTTTTGTATCATACTGTTTTGACGACTACAGCTTTGTAGTGTATCTTGAAATGTCTTTAAAAAAAAAAAAATTCCATAGCAAGACAGACTCGAAAACCAGACACTGCAGAGAAAAAAAATTTATAAATTCTAAATATCCTTTTTTACATATAAGAAGCAATGCTTACATGTCTGAAAATAGTTTTCCTCTAAGCCATGGGCAGAGTGGACTCAAAGGTAACACAGGGAACACTCTTGTAAAGCAGGAATAGAAAATAAAAAGTATTTTACCAAAAGAAGAAAAAAAAAGCAAGGTACTTGAGCCCTGGCTTCCCCTTCGCACCTCTGCTTTTGGACAGTACCTTAAAGGCTATGCAAAAGAAAACTCTAGAAAGTTTGGGAAAAGGAAAACCAGAGGTATTTGTGCCCCACTCCCAATTTGGGATTTGGAAGGAGACTGCATCCCAGAGTACACCATGTGGACATGGGGTATGACAGCAGCCTAGAGGAAGACAAGAGAATTATATAAAAGAAGTAATAGTTGTTGCACTGCTTGGTATTCATTCTGTTAAATTTTAACCCCAGTTCGAAAGTAGGTCAGCTTAGGTTTGCCTGGTTTCAGGAGTGCCCTGGAGGCCCAGGCTTAGGTCTTTCCGTAGCCTGTGGGAAGAAAGGTGGAAAGACTATTGTAGCTTTGACTCCCACTTCCTTCTGTCTCTGAGTGACAAGATCCTGCCCAGAATCAGATGTCCACATAGTATTCGTCAGCAAGTTCTATCTTTGCTGCTCTTAGAGTAACCCTACTCATTTTTCTCTTTCTCGGCAGTGCGGTTATAACCACAGGCAGATAGACCTGGGTGCTCACCTCCTCCCTGCCAGTTGTTAGTTGTCTGACCTGGAGCAACCTTCTCTGACCCTCTGTTTTTATTATCAATAACAGTAACAAAATGATAATAAATAGGTAGAATATTTCAGGGCTTACAAAATGAAAAACACTTTACAAAGCATATAATATGCCTTATCTCCTGTAATTTACACATTCACCATAAGTGAAGTAAAAACCTTTTTTATCTTCATTTTACAGAAAAGAAAATCGGCCAAAGTCACACAGCTAATAAGTAGCAGTAGGAATTGAATCTGGGTCTGGCTGACTGCAAAGTCCATGAAGTTAACGACCATATAGGAGGAACCCTTGATAGGGGAGATGCTCTGAGCCCCTAAGAGCATAGGGACCCCTTACCTGTAATGTGCCTGCTAACCTGTGTCGATAGTTGGTTCTGAACGAGATTAGCATTGATCCCTGTGTGGTCGAGGTCACTCTTTTCTGTGTATATTCAACTTCTAAACAAGTCCCACATTTATTCTGACAAAACTATTTGGATCTGTAACTATGACTTATGAGTTTCCATTAAGCTCCCTTCTGGGGCTGGGGTCAGGCCACTGCAAGCTCCCACTAGATTTGGAGACAGGTGCCTGCTGGTGACCGCCTGGGGCAGTGTACCTTAAAGCCAATGACAGCCTGGGCAGGTTCCCAGCTGCTGAAATTAGCCTGCAGGATCCTTGTAGGCAGAGGTGTATTTTAGGACAGCAGTACCGAACAGCATCACAAAATGGCAAGTGATCAGAACACAGCCCCTTCCAAGATTCCTCTAATGTCCACATAGTTCATGCTCTGTTTGACCCTATTGCATAGACTGTATAGAGTGAAAGAATCTATTTATATGTTAAATCAACAAATACTCATGCACATACAATTCAGGACCTGAATGATAATGACTTTCTTTTAATCAATCTTAATTATAATAAAACAAATTCTCTTCTTCATAGGACTGCACCACACTTTAGTTAGCAAACTTATTTATTGCAAATGATTTCATTATCTGCTAAATTCTTCCATGGGAATCATTTAGAGCTCCTGGTAATAATAATGACTGATGATAATGCTTCTTAATGAATTACCATGAGTAAAAGTATGACTCAATAGCCCAGTATGGAAAGAACCTTCTGAGCTAGATCAGGAGCATTCAAGACAGAAAAAAAACTTAGAGGTTTTATTCTACACCATCACTTGCCCCGCGAGCACAATTTACAAATCAGGAAGCAGGCTCAGAGACTCTAGATCATTTTCAAGGTCATGCAGTGGGTTTGAGACGCAGTTACAGGTCCTGACTTCCAGGACAGTGAAGTCAGGTCACTTCACCACACTTCCTCATTCACCGTCTGCCGTAGAGCTATGGGCAGTTACTGTGAACAGATAACTCACTACTCCCCATTTTGGGAATGGCACTTAGAGGTTATTACACAGGTCATATTCATAGGAAGATTTCAAGATATTCATGGAATAGAAAGTTGAGATGAGCTAGGAATCCAAATCCAGGAAAAATGTATTAAACCTTCCGCAATGCAGACACCCAGCATCTCATCTCATCTGTACACCAATCCATGGGAGTGACATAACTGCCCCATTTCACAGCTGAGAAAATGGGGCTTAGAGAGGGCATGAAGTGCCCTAAGTTCACACAGTAAGTAATGGAATGAGGATTTATTATTGGACTTTGTGATTCCAGTCCAGTCCCTTTCTACTTCCCCATGGCAACTTTTTATTGAAGTTTCCATTAGCAGACCCCAGGGGAAAAACTAAGGATCTCCTTAGCTCTATAAATGACCAGACACTGTATCATGTGCTATTTCCAGTGCCCATTTAAGGTAAAGGCACAGCATTGGGCTCATGCCCTTACCTTGAGGAATTATTTTTCCCTCTGGCTGATGAACTGAGATTATTCAGAAAGATCTTGGGTAAAGTGTGACTGCTGGCACAAAGGACAAAGGTAAGTGGAGTAATAATAAATCACAAACTCAAGCATCTTCCCTACTGTTCCAGCTTGGACAACTTATTACTGCACAGATAAATCCTCTGACTAGCTCAGGAAAAACATAAATATCAGCTTTTGCATTTTGCCCATATTGATAGCTGGTCACGTGCCCAGTGGGTTTGCAATTTAGTATGCAACATTAAAACCTCTAAATCCACCGTCTTTGGCTTGTATTTGATCCCCCACCACCAACATGCTCAAAGGCTCCACCATTCATTTCTATGCCAGCTGGGTATATGTAACTCTTTACTAATCTCCCCTGCCTCTCACAGATCAGCTTCTTCTTCTTCTTTTCATTTATTGCATCAGCTTGCTATGTATGCTAGAAACCTTTAAATATTTAAAGTTGCAATTTAGCAAACTACAGAGAAGCCAGAAATAGAAGTTTGGATTTTTAAAATTTTTCCTATACAGAAGGGTTAGAAATGCACTAACCTAAAGAGGGAAAAGACTGAATCCCCAGCATAGGTTCAAGAAGTTGCTGGATATACTGTCTTTGTAAGGTGACAACTTGTTAACTATTGCATGTACAGACAAAGGGCATAGAGTACATACTGCCCACTTGTCCCTCCTTCAGAGTTTCTCCTGCCAGAGTCAATGCCCTTTCCTTTTGCTTTCTCTTCTTAACTTCCCATTCCCTGCACACCTCCACAGCAGTTCAGCTATAGTCTCACCCCCATCCATTGGCACAGCTCTTACCATGACGATAAATAACCTTACGATTGCTTAATCTGTTGAGTCCTTATCATACTTGTCCTTTGTGCCAAACTATTTACTGTTCCCTCCTTCTTAAAACTCTCCTCTTTAGGTCAATAATAATTATTGTTGTCATGAATATTATAAATTTGCATTAATAGAGTGCTTACAATCTATAAGGTGGTATGTTAAACACTTTACATGCGTTCTGTCCTTGAATACTCATAACTCCACTGGGTCAATATTGTTATTATTCCTATGTTACAGATGAAGAAATTGAGGCACAAAAGGTTAACTAATTTGCCCAGAGTGACACAGCTAGTAAACAGCAGAGCCAGACTTTGAACCCAAGCTTCCCTTTCCCTAACTCCAGAGCCCATGTTGTAAACCTTATCCTACATTGCTTCATGAAGTTTTCATAACAGTGACTATATGGAGACAACAGAACCATTAAAACTGCATCTAAATTGCAATTCATTTTTCCAAATTTGAGCTAGAGCGATGTTAGAAAAGAAAATTTTTTAAAAGGTAAGAGTGAAAATATGTCATTAAAGTACCACCAAATAAATTTTAGTCTTTTAGAAACACATTAAAGTAAAATAGAAAAGCATTTGATTATCTCCAAGATTTTTCTCCACATCTTGCTTAAAATGGTATTTGGTTTGCAGCCTGTGGCAGACAGACCCCATGATCCCCACCTCCTGGAGTTCACACCCTTAGATAATCCTCTCCCATTAAGTGTGAGCAGGACCTGTGACTGGCTTCTAGGCAACAGAATATAACAAAGATGATGGGATGTCACTTTGGTAACTAGGTTATATTTTTTAAGACCATCTTGCTAGCACACTCATTCTAAAGACTCTGCCTATTTGCCGTGGTGAAATAAGTGGCCATGTTGGGAAGTCCATGTGAAAAGAGAGTGAAAGTAGCCACTAAGAACAGTGGGCACCTTCCAGGCAATAGCCAACAAGAAGCTGGAGCTCTTAGTCCTACAACTGCAAGGAAAGGAATTCTGCCAAAAGTCCAAGTGAAGCCTGGTCAGACCCTGAGCAGAGGACCCAGGTAGGTATAGCTCTGATTCACAGCTGTGAGACAATAAATGTGTACGGTTTTAAGCTGTTAAATTTGTGATAATTTGATATGTCTTAATAGATACTAATACACAGCCTCATTCATGGCCTTTCCCAAATTTCAACAAAAATTCTTATGAAATCACATACAAAAAACTGTAAAAAAAAATCATAACAACACTGAATACTTGACTGAGAGTCAATCTATTCTCAGAATCTTGAAGGGACTGTGGCATGAAAGAAACCCATGCCATGCCAATTATTCTATGTGCTAAAAGAAGGGCAATTGTTATTTATTCCTGCATAATAAACTGCCCCCAAACTTTAGTAGTTTAACACACTTATTAATATTTATTCTCAAAAAGTTAAAGGTAGAATTACCATATAACCCAGCAATTCTACTCTTAGGTATACACCTGAGAGAACTGAAAATATGTGTTTACACAAAAACTTGTACACAAATGTCCATACTAGCATTATTCATAGTAGCTAACAGGTGGAAACAACTCAACTGATTGCATGGATCACCTGATGATGAATGGATGAACAAAATTAGGTATGGCCATACAATAGAATATTATTTAGTCATAAAAAGGAAAGAAGCACTGATACATGCTAAAACATGATAGAGTTTGAAAATATTATGCTAAATAAAAGAAGATAAACACAAAATGTCACATAATGTGTGATTCCATTTTATAAGCAATGTCCAGAAAAGGCAAATCCAGAAAGATAAGAAATAAATTACTGGTTGTCAGGGGATAGGAGAGAAGAATTAGGAGGTACAGGATTTATTTTGGGGGTGATGGAAGTATTCTGGAATTACATAGGGCAGCAGAATCAGGTAATGCCATCAGGTAAAGGACAGTAGGTGGAACTGGAGAAAGATAAACCCTGGGAAAAAGGCATACAGGAAATTATAGATTTTCACAATATCATCTGTTTAGTTACTAGAGAGCCTGGCAGTGGGGGTAGAAGGCTATAGCATCTCAGTCCAGCCAAGCCACACTAAATGAAATAGTGCTAGATTCTGCTACCTGAAAATAGAATACAACCAGATTCAAGGAGGCAAAGAATGAGATCAAAGAGCATCCACTTACCATATCTATTGATAGAAATACCTTTTATTCACGTATAAGTCAGTAGGGAAAAAAGCATAAAGCTGATTTTAAAAATGCTTTAAAACAAAGAAAAAGGAATAGTATACTCAGTGTAATAAGAAAACTCTGAACATAATCTAAGATCCAGAAAAAGAAAATTCAAGAAATCTGTTTGCCAGTTTAGCAGGGTATGAAGAAATAAGACTCTTACCAAAAATCTATTGTAGAAAAACTCATAGAAAAAATATAAGGAGAACAATCTAAGATGGAAGAGAACAGGATGAGATGAACATGGAGATGGGTGAGATAAGAAAAGATATGAACCCAACTATATAATGATATTTAAATCTACATTTTGAGGTAACATTTATACTATGAAAAAAATGAGAGAAAAGGCATGAAAAAAATATGATTTTTAAAATGATAGTTATGGACAACAAAGAAAGACTCTTGGACAGAAGAATTATTGATGTTCCTTCCAAAGAAGAAAACTTGAGACAGAAGCAGTAATCAAAGACCTATCTTAGGAACATTTTTCTGAATTGAAAAACACCGGATTACAAAAGTTAGGAAGGAAAGGGTTGATTCCTTCTTTACGCAAGGGAATAAATGACCTCAATCAGACCTCACTGTAAACATGTCAATGGTATTTTTTCTGAATAATCTCTAGCTATAGAATGTTTCAACAGGATATGCCTGGTCCATCTAGGTTGCTTGTTTTGAATAGAGCTGGAATGTCTGAATTTAAGGAACACAGCTAGAGAATAAGGGGTAGTCATATCAGCATTTTCCTATCCATGTGTAGTTGATGGAATATGAATGAAATAGTCCTTCAAAACCAAAATGGCTCCCTTTGTAATATTTCCACACACATTGTTCAAAATTAATGGGTTCCATGCACATTGTTCAAAATGCATTCGTTAATCCAAAACCAAAACCAAGCCCAAATTGTTAAAAAGAAAAAAAAAGGACATTTTTGCAAACTTTTGCAAACTTTTGATTTCAGGCTCCTCCAGGAAAAGAACACTTTGTTTCTTCCTGGTGTTTGCCTCTATCCTTTGAGTTATTAGGAAAATTTGATGAGGAGTAAGATCTGTGATTCCTGAGTCTGCTTTGACTTTTGTATTATTACAAAGATTGAAAGGGGGCATCATGTTCCAGGCAAGACTAATGACAGTAAAAATTGTCACTTACTATGAGCCAGGTACTGTACTATGCATTTTACGTTCATGCTTTCATTGAACTTTAACAACAAACCTAAGCAGTAAAGTCATTATTCCACTTTATGTTGAGGAAATTGAGGCTTAGAGAGGGTCATCTGAGGTCATTTAAAGGTCTCAACTCAACTAGCAGAGTTTGACATTCAATCTATGCTATTTGATTGCCAACCTTGAGTCCTTAACTACTGTACTTCCTACCTCCTTTCGAAAAAAAGATACATGCACAGACATATTCTGAAAAAAGTCTAGAATTATACAGATAAAGAAAAAACCTTACAGGCATATGTACAAACATGTTGTGCATAAAGGAACCAGGCTGGCCTCAGGCTTTTCTTTTGCAACACTAGTGCCAGAACACAATGCAGTAAGATCTTCAGAGGTTTTAGAGAGAGAAATGCTGCAACCCAGATTTTAAAAATTCACTCAAATGGATATGAAGGTAATTAAAAGATAATCTCATGTTTGTAAGGGACTAAAAGTCTCTACTCACCTATCCTTTTAAAAAGCAAGAAAACAAGCAAACAATAAGCTTTAAGATTAAGAGACAAATCAAAATTAAAGGGAAAAATAGGAAGTTGTGAAAGAATTGGCAACAAGCATTGAAAACATTTTGAAATAAATCTAAAGAATTATAAACTTTGTTACCAAGTGGAATATCGTTGTCAAATTGTAATCCTGACAGAAAAAAAATTATATAATATAAAAACAATTTAATTAAACTCTGGATTATAACCAAAGACTAGAAATGGAGATGAGAAAAGGAAGTGTTACTTCTTCATTCATATATAGAAGAAAATCTGAAGGTACCATTTCATTTCTTATTTTGATAATTAGAAAAAATATAGGTTAATAATATTTTTTAAAAAGTTGAAGAACTACTAGTGATATTCAAAAGCAGAAGATAATAAAAGGAAATAAAATTACATAAAATATAATAAGATATTCTCCTTATATATGAGGATAATAAAATTATAAAAGATATAAGAAGACCAGGTACATACATGTTAATTAAATTCTCTATGACTCAGTTTCCCCATTTACAAGTAGGACTAATAATACCTACCTGAGGAGTTGTGAAAATGAAAACGGTTAATGTACATCAAGTGTTTAGAATGATGTCTGACATACTGTAAGTACTATATAATATTAGCTGTACTGTAGTATTACACTGTATTTTTAAAATTTCTATAGTAATACAGTGTTTCTTTTTAAAGTCCTCTATAGTAAGCAGACATTACTTTTCAAATTGAAAAGAAAGATAAATGTTACTTTTAAAAAATTAGACAACAGTTCTAGGGCAAATTTTTCTTTCCATCCTCCTTTCTACTATACAAAAATAATTAACTTTAAAAGTTATTATTCTATGTATATATGTTAATGTAGTGGCATAAAATTTGAGTTTGAATTTTAAGATCCTTGACCATAATAATTGCAAACCCTCTATTTACTTCTCCAAAACTTCTACATTGCCCTTGGTTAGATTCCATTTTTTCTTCTCCAAATTACACCCCAGGGATTATAGGCACCAAATGTGATCTCATAAAGTTCTAGAATTACAAAATATGCATTAGCAATTCCAACACTTTAGCATTATGTTAGAGTTCAAAAAATTTGCTATGTTCTAATATCAACGTTACCTCAAAGAGGGTCTGAAGAATGTAGCCCAGGTAATTATAAATGTTGGATAATCAATGTTACAGCAATAATTATGACAGCAGATATTAGTGCATTTTCCACACCTTCCTTTTTCAGGTTAGGTCCATAGAAATAAAGTAGAGGAATGTTCAGAAAAAAAAGAGCACAAATGTATGTGCACCTACACTCCTGCCTACCCAATTTAAAACGCTTGGATTAAAACAATGAATACTTGCAATGTGAATCCAAGCAGATCTTTCCATTCCTGGTTATGTTGCATACTTGGAGTTTTAGTTTTCCAAGGCTATAAAAGGAGAAGTGTTGAGACAGATGTGGGACAAGTTTACATAACACTGCCTACTACAGAAAACAGTCCCCTTGCAAAGATGGGCAAGCACCTGTTTTTCTAATTAAAGTTATCTCAAATTTAGGAGAGCAGAAAAAAGGAGTGATCAAAAGCTTTTCCTAACTTCATCCCTGGGGGCACATTCATTAGTGTTTTTGTTCGTAGAAATTCAGTAGAAATTCACACTAAACCACAGCATATGGGCTTCTCTTTGTCTTCTGGTGTTGCCATTTTTGTACTTTTTCTTAGGCATTTTATTGGGAAGCTTTGGGAGGGCATATCAAGTACTTACTAACATGGAATCATAGAAACTCATTACTTCATTTTAAACCATTTTTTCTTCAGGCTAAAACTTTAAATGACACAAACCAAACTTTAAAATTGCTGTTTGGAATTATACCTCCCTTATGGTTCTAAGCACACCTCTTCAGCTAAGTTCTAATATCCTAGGATTAGGGAACTATGCTAGCATCCACATACTCCCCATGCCTTTAATGATTTTATTGATTTTTTTTTTTACATCTCCTCTCAGTTACCACCTTTTCACATTGAATTTCAAGCTTTTCAACATTATTCTCCTTCACCAATATTCCCTATTGCCTTTAATCACAAAAGCATACTTTCCCAAGACCTTCATATGTGGGAGTACTCAGGGGGCTAATAATTTGGTGCTCAAAGAAATACTCTAAAATACTGGTTCGCACAGTGAAGGAAACCACCAACAAAACAAAAAGACAACCTACTGAGAGAAGATGTTTGCAAATGATATATCCTATGAAGAATTAATATCCAAAAAATATAAAAAACTTATTAAACTCAACACCAAAGAATCCAATTAAAAAATGGACAGAGGACTCAAGTAGACATTTTTCCCAAGAAGACATACAGATGGCCAACAAACACATGAAAAGATGTGCAAAACCGCTAATCATCAGGGAAATGCAAATTGAAACCACAATGAGCTATTACCTCACACCTGTCAGAATGGATAAAATAAAAAACATAAGAAACAACAAGTGTTGGCAAGGATATAAAAAAAAAAAAAAGGAACTCTAGCCCTCCTACACTGTTGGTGGGAATGCAAACTGGTGCATCCACTGTAGAAAACAGTATGGAGGTTCCTCAAAAAATTAAAAATACAATAACCATATGATTCAGTAATTCCACTACTGGCTCTTTACCCAAAGAAAATAAAAACACTAATTCAAAAAGCTATACATACCTCTATGTTTATGGCAGCATTATTTACAATAGCCAAGATATGGAAGCAACCCAAATGTCCATCCGGAGATGAAAAAAGAAGATGTGGTATATATATATATATATATATATATATCTCCACATATACATGCAATCGAATATAACTCAGCCATAAAAAAGAATGAAATCATGCCACTGACAACATGGATGGACCTAGACGGTATCATACAAAGTGAAATAAATCAGCTAGAAAAAGACAAATGCTGTATGATTTCACTCACATGGAATTTAAGAAACAAAATAAATAAGCAAAGAAAGAGACTAACAAAAAACAAAACAAAACAACCCCAGATTCTCAAATACAGGGAACAAACTGGTGGTTGCCAGAGGGGAGGTGGGTGGAGGGATGAGTGAAATAAAGAGAATCGAGAGTACATTAACTTGGGACACCAGGGTGGCTCAGTCAGGTAAGCGTCTGACTCTTGATTTCAGCTCAGGTCATGATCTCAGGGTTGTGAGATCAAGCCCCATCTCAGGCTCCGCACTTGGCACAGAATCTGCTTGAGATTCCGCCCCCCCCCTCTGATCCTCCCCCTGCTTGCTTGCTCTCACTCTCTCTTTCTCAAATAAATAAAAAAAAAAAAATCTTTAAAAAAAGAGAGTGCATTTACCTTGATGAGCACTGAGAAATGTATAGAATTGTTTAAACATTATACTGCACACCTGAAACTAATATGACTATTTTAATTATACTTGAATTTTAAAAATTAAAAAAATAAAAATAAATTAAAGAATAAGTCATCATTGATGCAAAATGAGTAAGTAAGTAAATATTGGTTCAATGTCTATTTTTAATGGCTGTCAGGAAGAAACTAGCTTCTTCTATTAATAAGAGAGGATACCACTTGCTTTATATTAAAAATGTAATACCATCAAAAAATATTGAAGTGCAAGCAGCTGACAAAATATTGTCTGAGTATTCACAGCCTCTCCCACTTCCTCCTAACAAGAATAGATTCTGGCTGCTGGACAGGCAGCCAGACCCTCCTTGGTTCTGCTGCACCTGAAAAACAAGCATGTTTGGGGGGAAAAAAACAAACCTAAAGAAACCAGAGAGACTTGGTTATTCTCCATAATCAAGGGCTCAAGTAGAAATGGAAGGAGAGAGGGGAAGACCAACCACATGGTTGGGGATTAAAAGAGTTTGCAGGAGAAAAGAAAGAGGAATCATTCACTTCAGAAGCCACTGAAAAGATTTGGTTCATATATGATGGAATATTACTCAGCCATCAGAAAGGATCAATACCTACCATTTGCATCGACATGGATGGAACTGGAGGGGATTGTGCTAAGTGAAATAAGTCAAGCAGAGAAAGACAATTATCATATGGCCTCACTCATATGTGACATTTACGGAATAGCACAGAGGACCATAGGGGAAGGGAGGGAAAACACGAATGGGAAGAAATTAGAGAGGGAAACAAACCATGAGAGATTCTGGACTCTGGGAAACAAACTGAAGGTGGCAGAAAGGAGAGGGATGGGAGGAAGGGGGAACGGGGTAATGGGTATTAAGGACGGCATGTGATGTGATGAGCATTGGGTGTTATACGCAACTAATGAATCATTGAACACCACATCAAAAACTAATGATGTACTATATGTTGGCTAATTGAACTTAATTAAAAAAAAAGTCACTGTCAGATGTGTGTGTGTGAGTGCTGTGTGTACATCTGGGTCTATGTCAGAAGGGGATGAGATCAGAGAACATTCTCTCCCAGAACATTTACTATTTATTAAGGATATTCTGCTATTTTGGCATTTTGTCAAAAGACACTGAGAAGATATGAAATGCTTACAATTATGTTTTCTTGTCCTAATCCTGGGATGTATTTTTTTTTTTAAAGATTTTATTTATTTATTTATTTGACAAAGAGAGACAGCCAGCGAGAGAGGGAACACAGCAGGGGGAGTGGGAGAGGAAGAAGCAGGCTCCCAGCGGAGGAGCCTGATGTGGGACTCGATCCCATAACGCCAGGATCACGCCCTGAGCCGAAGGCAGACGCTTTAACGACTGCGCTACCCAGGCGCCCTGGGATGTATTTTTTTTTTCAATCACGTAACACCACAGGGTAATAGGTCCAAGTGGGGTTCCAGATATATGTTGGTTACAAAAATAAGGTATTTATTAGATAGACTGACCATAAAAAAACAATTTAGTGTCTTGGAATGGCCCCCATTTCACTGTTTTTCCATCTCTTATGATTAGACAGCGATTTGCCTCTTGATCTTCACCAGCAACAGCAATAAATGATAACACGCAAATACAGATGCAGTTCAAAATATCTTTAAAAACTTGTTTTTCCAGATTTTCTGATAGTAAAACATTTCCTAAGTTTTTTGGGTTTTGGGGTTTTTTGTTTTTGTTTTTTTTTTTTGGTTTTTTTTGGCAATTCTTGTTGTCTCCATAGATTTCCTTTGTGATTTTTTTGAACCAGACCACTTCTTGAGAGGTGTATTTAAATTTTACATATTTACATGGCAGCTTACAGTTTAGATAATAAAATAAATTACCCACTCCAGATAAATAGCACCATGTCATGTGTCATGGGTTGTGTCCCCCACAAAAAGATATGTTGAAGCTCTATCCTCCAGTACCTCAGAATGTGCCCTTGTCTGGAAATGGAGTCTTTTAGGAAGTAATGTAGTTAAAATAGGTGATTAGAGTGAGCCTTAATCCAGTACGACTGGTGTCCTCATAAAAAATGGAAGTTTAGACACAGAGACAGACATGCACTAGGGAGGACAATGTGAAGAGACGTAGGGAGAATGCCTCGTGAAGGTGATGGACTGGAGTTCCGATGTAAACCAAGGAACATCTGGGAATACCAGAAGCTGGAGGAGGCAAAGGAGAATCCTTATGCTATGGGTTTTAGAGGGAGCATGGCCCTGCCAAAACCTTAATTTCAGACGTGAAGCCTCCAGAACAGTGAGAATAAATTTCCATTGTTCTTTTTTTTTTTTTTAAGATTTTATTTATTTATTTGACAGAGAGAGACAGCCAGCGAAAATTTCCATTGTTCTAAACCACCCAATTTCTGGTACTTTGTCATGGCAGCCCCAGCAAATTAACACATCATGTATTAAACAGTCCCAGCATTTTAGTTATTGTTACTGTCATGAGGGGACTATGGGCTGGATATTCTCAGGATTGCTGTGGTCTCTCACTGCACCAGGTAACTTGCAGTTACTCCTTGTGAAAGTACTTGAGAGGTGTCTTCCCTATGAGGAATTTTTGTCTCTCTTCCTTCTTTCCTTCTTTCCTCCCTCCCTCCATCCCTTCCTCCCTCCCTTCTTTCCTTCCTTCTTTCCTCCCTTCCTTCCTTCCTTCCTTCCTTCCTTCCTTCCTTCCTTCCTTCCTTCCTTCCTTTTTAAAGTTTAACTTGATTATCTTGTCTCCCTCAGCAAGATTGGATCAGTTTGCATTTTTCTAGTACTTAAGGAGTTGCTCATGGAAATCTGAGTTAATTAGAACCATATCCTCAATGTATTCTAATTTAATTTTAGCATTTCACCCTGATGCCCAGGTTAGACTCCTGGCTCAATGTCAACCATTTAATATGGTTTTGTTCACCCCCACCCCTTGTCTCAACCCTGGGGTAGAGCTCAGGAATAGAATGAAAATGTCCCTTCTCACTGTACTAGTTTTTTCTTAAACTGAAATTTTAGTTGTTGTAGTTTATGCCCAGCAAAATGTTCCTGGCTTCAACCTGGTTGCACCCAAGTCAGAATACTTAATCAAAATATTGACTACCTACCCCAAACTAGCAATCCAAGAGCAAGTTAGCAACACTGGTATCCAGATACACTGAGAGTGATCCAGGTTCCACCTCAATGATACCCACTGCCTGAAGGCTGTGGAGGAAGACAACACATGTAATATGCCCAAACAGACCTTCTTCTACCCTATCACACTCCCTCCCCCACTCCTCAAACTCACTCCAATCCAGAGATCTGAAGGGAGGCCTTAGGTAGGGCTAGAATTCCAGAAACCCAAGTCGTACAGATCAAGACACAGGAAATGCCTCATTCCAATTGCATTTTAGACTGGTGCTACAGATGGTCATACCAGAATTGTTACAAGGCAATAAATGATTAAGCATCAGATGGACTGTATCCATCTGCACTCAGCCATTTGGGTAACAACTTCAGTCTTTATCATAGTCTCCTACTACGTGCATTTTTATTTAAATCAACTTTGGTATAATTTGAGTGCAGTGTTTCCCTAGCTCTTCTCCCCATCCATGCCCCCTGCAATATGACTTTGTAGTTCCACCCACTTAGAGAGGAACTAGCCTTGTGACATGCCCGAAACCAATATAATGCAGCAGAAGTGATGGTGTACCAGTTTCACATGGCCTTAAGAGGCTTTGCATACTTCTGCTGTATCTCTTAGACCCCTGGCTCTGCCATAGGAAAAGCATGGCAAACCTAATAGGGGATGGTGGACCATGAAGAAGAAAGAAGGGGCTCCAGCTGACAGCTAGCCAACCCCGATAGGCTTAGCCACTTAACAAACCTACAGCTGACCACAGACACATGGAGCCAAGAGACCTGCCCAAATGAATCCGGCCCAAATTGCCAAGCCAAAGAATCATGAGCTCAACAGTCATTCTTCTTTTAAGCCATTAAGTTTTGGAGTAGTTTGTTTTGCAGCAATAACAAATTACAGCAATAACAAAAACATCCTTCCTTTAATGATATAAAAAATTGTCAGTGTGATATTTTTTAAAAAGTAACTGTGAAATCATGAGTCTGATATGCTACTAATGTATTTTTCTAATACACAATAAAATGAATATGTAGTTATTAAATTCTCCCATAAATGTTAAAGAAGTTGGGAAAAAATAAGATACTATTCCAGACAAGGCAGATGGTCAAGAGGACACTTAGAGAGGAGAAGAAATTTAACTAGATTTGGAAGAACATGTAGGATGTGCCTGCATAGAGATCAGCCAGGACAAAAAATTGCATTAGGGAGGAAAAGGATATTCTACAAATACACAGTATATTTGTGGGACAGTGAATAATTCAGCTTGCTTAAGACATTGTTTTGTGAAGTTCTAAATCTGGAAAAAGAATTTGGTTTTGAGAAAAACCTTAATGAAAACTAATGTTTTCGGTTGAAAAGCCAAAAAAAAAATATATATCACCATCTGTTCTTTCAAGCTGCGACCAATGTATTTCAATATATTCTAACCTCACTTTTAACCTAAAGGAGTTGATTTTTAAGGATCACAACTCTCTTTTTCATGGTAAGGAACAGAGAATGACTTGACATTCCTATATTAAATGATTTGGACCCAGTATGAGGCAGATTCTAGAACAGGTAATAAGGTAAACAGAAAATGCGAGTGACCAAAAGTTAGGGCACCAGCTGATGCTCTTATTCAGCACCTAATGAGCTGTGTTACTTTGAGCAATGACATGTCTCTGGATCTCAGCCTCCTTATTCATCAAATGCATAAGGTTAAACCACATGATCTCTAAGATCCCTTCCAGCTCTAAAATTCTGTCAGTCTCTGTCAGAGGTTTAGCAAGACAAGCAGTCATCAAGAGATGGTTAGGTTCAGTGCTGATTCAGCCCACTGGGCGGGAAGAGCTTCTCAGTTCTTAAGGACAGAACATAATGTAGTCCCGGTTTACCAAGCCCTGAGTGATGCTCAGTGTATAACAGCTAAACAGCTCAGTGTAACAGGATCTTCCGTGTGTGTGTGTCTGTGTCTGTGTCTGTGTGCGCGCGTGCACACGCGTATGTGCATGTGTTGAAGTGAGGATGAATAACGATAAAGTTAGACATTGAGTGGTTGACATTGAGCCAGGAGTCTAACTGACTATATTATATTTAGTCAGTCTGAAAGATTGTTGTTTCTAAGGCGCACTTAGGATATTGCTGGAGATTGAGTCACACTTTGCCTTCAAATACTGTGGTCAGGGTCAGCAAACTTCCAAAACCAGAACATCTTTAAAGGGAGCTCCTGAACCATGAGAGACTATGGACTCTGGGAAACAGACTGAGGGCTTCAGAGGGGAGGGGTGTGGGGGAATGGGATAGGCTGGTGATGGGTATTAAGGAGGGCACGTATTGTATGGTGCACTAGGTGTTATATGCAAGTAATGAATCATGGAGCTTTACATCGAAAACTAGGGATATACTGTATGGTGACTAACATAATAAAAAATATTATTAATAAAAAATAAATAAAAGCACACTTTATTATAGATATATCGAATATAAAAAAAAATAAAGGGAGCTCCTGGTGATCTTGTCTTGGCAATTCAAAAGAGCACTCTGTCACAGCACTCAAAACAAAGCCCAGTGTAACTGAGATGAATGATAAATAGGAAAGGAGGAGGAGAAGAGAAAGCTTTCTTAAAATTACCACTTATTCAATACCCATTCATTCACTCTAACCCTTTCTAGATTCTAGGCACTGTTGTAGGCACTGTGGATACAGCGAGGAACAAAACCCACAAAAATCCCTGCCCTTATGGATCATACCATCTGTTTCCAACTATTCCTTCTGAGATAGCCAGACATGTATATTATGCACACATCTGTTTCTGGTCTGTTTGTTCTTTGCTTGCTTGCTATCTTTTGTTTTCCTTGGGACAGTAAAGGGTTGGAAGGATTGAGGGTAATTTTCTGGTGGGGATGATTGGGAGACTGAGAACATCTGAAGGATACTTACTTGGTTCTAAAACCTTGACTTAATGCATTTGTGCATCCAATCACCAATAGAAATATAGAGAACCAGATACAGAGGACCAACTGCATAAAAGCTAGGCTCTGACATTTACAAAGAAAGTAAATAAACCAGATTCCCTGTTCCAGAGATATTCGGTTTAGTTTTCCCAAGCAAGAGAAAGAGACATGAAAATACATAATTATAGCTATCTATTATCTATCTACAGGAGGGTGCACAAAGACAGACTGCAAATAGGGGAGCAGATAAGTCTGCTGGGGGAAACTTCAGGGACCTCTTCCCAGGAGGGGTTTGGTAAACCTGGGTTTTGAAGAGTGAGTAGAAGCTTTGTTGCAGGCTGAGAGGAAAGCAGGTGTACAGGGAGGACAAGTGCATTATGTTTGGAAAGTGGTGGCCAGAACAGTCATTCTCCAACTTTTTGGGCATAAAGATCACAAGGAGAGCTTTTCCAACTACAGATACCTTGACCCTACCACTAAATTGATTCAATCATAATCTTTAGGGGTAGAGCACAGGCCTCCACAAAATTTTAAAATTTTAATTTTAAAGCTCTTCAGGCTCTAAACAACTCTAAACTATAGCCAAGGTAGAGAACTATTAGTCTAGAATAGCACTTCTCAAATTTTAATGAAAATTAAAAGAAGTTGTCAGTCCCCTTTGACTTGACTTCTCCTGGGGTCATGTCCTCTTGGGTCTTCCCTCCTTGACTTTAAGCACTATATTCCAGCACCACCTCCATTCCCATGCCACACCCTACTCCCACCCCCAGGAGGGCAGCCCCCTAGTGCTTGGCTTGTCCAGGAGGAGGCACTACTAGACAGACAGAGCTGAGAGTCAGAGCCTCTAAGTCTGGCTGGCAGTGACTTGCTAGGTGACTAAAGCCAACTCATTTACCTCTGTAGGGTTCAGTTGTCTCATTTATTTAATCCAGTCTCAGGAATTGGATTAAACAATCATTAAGAAAACCCAATATAAAATTCTATAATTGCATTGAAAGCATTTGCTGAACATGATTACTTCATTGAAAATACATTGTGCAATATCAAGCCTTTTTTCCCTGGATATAGAAGAAGTTTATTTATTTATTTTTTATTTATTTATTTATTCGACAGAGAGAGAGACAGCCAGCGAGAGAGGGAACACAAGCAGGGGGAGTGGGAGAGGAAGAAGCAGGCTCATAGCAGAAGAGCCCGATGTGGGGCTCGATCCCAGATCGCCGGGATCACGCCCTGAGCTGAAGGCAGACGCTTAACCGCTGTGCCACCTAGGTGCCCCAGAAGTTTATTTTTTTAAACCACAGAACCTGTCTTCATAAACTAGAAAGATAAGACTTTTGAAATATTAACTAATGTTTTGCCCCCAGATTTCTCCCCCCTGCCCTTCTCTCCTATTCCAGTAGGTAGACAATCCTGTCCTTACTGCCTCAGGGAGAGTTGTGACACATTTGAAAGCAAAAAAATGGGTGTCTTCGCTGCTTCGATTTCCATAAGTCTAAGCCTTTAGGGCGGAGGCTACAAAATGGTGGCTGTAGGGGCAAAACTGGGCCATGGAAAATTTTTTTGTCTGACCTGCAGTGACTATTTTTCCAAAATGAATTAGTTTCCAACATTTAAAATCAGAAAGGTTTGCATAAAGAGAAAATTTCCAGCTTCTTCTTGAAAAACAAATTGGAAGACTTGGTAATTTTGGACCTCAAAGAGAAATCCAAAGCATCCTCTTTCCTAGTTCAAAGTGTCCTGGAAAGAAGCAAGGCCACAGAGCCTTAGCTGTCAGGCAGAGCCACACACAGCCCCAGGGACTCATCATGAAGATAGTGGGGAGGTCTGCCAGGGCCAGGACTAGAAGATAGAAAGTTCAGTGGTAACACATGTGGTCCCACAGCCAAGGACTCAATGGGATCAAGGATGGATCTTAGCACATGACTTTGTACACAAATGACATGAAAGATACTTCCACTTATGTCCATCTCAGTCCTAGGTAGGCACTTCAGTTCTAGGTAAGTGCCCCAGAATTGACACACAATCCCCTGGGGCAGAGAAAGAAATAGAAAATCCCAAACATAGAGATTAAGTTTCTGCCACATGACAGGAATGGGGGGCTCAAAATAGAAATTAGTTTGAATTTTAGTAGGTAAAAGAAATGCACATTTTCTGCATGGCTCAGCTTGGGATTTAGATATGTACCCATTGTAAAAGGCAGTCAAGACAGTAGAATTTTACTTATATACTTGTTTTCTATGTGCACACACCCTTTAAAAACGACATCAGGTATGGATGAGAACAGTGGTAAGGACAAACAACAACTGTGGCTGAATCTTCTTTTCCTGAGTAAGACAAAGAATTGGTTCATTTTGAAGAGTTTGGAGATGGATTTGATCTGGACACTGGTGGTTCTTGACATGATTGGCTCACAGACTCCTTTGAGTAGCATATAAAAGGTAGAGAGCTTTTGTCCCAAAAACCATCCATAGACACCAAATTGTGTGCATAATTCCAGGCGCTTCAGAACTCATCCCCCTTTGGAAGCCCCTCTGAGGACTATAGGAAACAGAACCTTCCCCACAAGGGCTCCTATGCCTGCCACTCTCCCTGTTGCATTTTTTTCCAGAGAGTTTCAGTGGATAAAAGAAAATCCTCAGCCTATTTGGAATACAAAGAAAACTGCCTCCCACAGTCTGTCACCCTGGCACCCTCACCATCTGCAGCTGTTTAAAGCGCTTGCCCATTCCCAACCCCGTGGAGCCGTCCTGCACAGGCCTCTTCCTGCAGGTCAAGTGTGTTCTGAGCTCTGCCCTCAGCACCCTCTTTGGGACTGCCTGACACCAACGCACATTATAAATAGAAGGGGATAAGGCCCTGAGTGCTCACCTCACTTCTGGCAGGAGACGCTTAGATTTGCTGCCTGTCAGGAAATTCACTCCGAACACAAAAGTATCCTGGGCAAGAGATCCTCATTCAGAAAAGGTGCAGAAGCATGTGGCCAAAGGTGAGGCAGAAGCACACTGTGCCAACTGGAAGGCAGAGCACACTGTTCAGTTGACCCAGCTAATGCAGGCCTCCATCCAGTCACCAACACCACACTGATGGAGCCTCCTTTGTGTGGACAACCGCTTTGACTTGATGGCACCATGGAGAAAAATAAAAGAAGCTAGCGACATGAGTCTGGTCATGGAGGACCCTCTCACCCATCACACATACACTGGACACTACTGTGCCTCAGACCCTGGCCAGGTATTCTGGAATCCCATGTGCACCCACCTCCCTGCCCCCCAGGAGCGCATTCACCTTGCAAGAGGGTGGGGCCAGGCAAGACCCACGTCATGTACTCAATGTGGTCAAGGGTGCCCCCAGCTCCACTGATCTACTGTGAGGCCACCAGCAAGTTGCTTTCCCCTCAAGAGCTTCATTTTCCTTATTCAACATGAGGATGTTGGACATGAAGATCTGGAAGGTTCTCTTCCAGGCTGTAAAAATTCTCTGATTCCTTTGGCCTATATAAAAAGCTTTTGCAGGAATTTTTATTGCTATCTTTGAGCCACTAGATGGCAATTGTACTTAGCTGAGGAGGAATGCTGACTTAGAAGGATCATTGTTGAAAAAAAGGAAGAAAGAAGAAAAGAAAGAAAGAAAGAAAGAAAGAAAGAAAGAAAGAAAGAAAGAAAGAAAGAAAGAAAGAAAAAGAGGAAGAAAGAAAACCAAAAACAAAAAAAAATGGGTTATTTAAGGAAGGGAGGAATTGTGTAGAGTTAAATAGATGAAATCGAAATACAAAGTAGCTAATAGTGTCTGCTATCCCATATAATCAAATATGCTTAAGCAGTTATCAAACCAATATATCTAACTCGTCTGTGCTGATTCAGCAGGCATTTGTCTCATGGCTGTGGTTTGGGAACAGGCAGTGAAGTGCTCTGCACTGATGGCAAAAGACCTACTTCTAGTCCCAGCGGTTGGACTTTGGTGAATCACCCATCCTCCGTCTCGGTTTCTGCATCTTGAAAAGGAGAAGGACCTCTGTAAATTAGCCTTAGCTCTAGCATTCTGTAATTCTCCAAATAAGATTGCCAAACGCCACTTTAAATAAAGATTTCCAGCAATAATTATGGATGAGAAATTCCAACATTGTTGACCTCTAGGACAAGAGAAAGAAGCCTTATTGCCACATACACATGTTCAACACAACATGCTGCTGCCATCATTTGAGGCAGCTTGAGGAGTATCTGTCCCTGGTCAAAGTAGTCATTGGCAAATTAAGGTAAATATCCTTTAAACCTGAAATTTGCTTCTGCTAGAGGGAGTGTGCAACAGACCCAACTTGTCTGGCAGACAAACTGTCTCATCCATGAGCAAGCAAACAGTTTCCAATGGAAGTTCCTCCGGAAAGACTCTGGGCTCCTTTCCCAGGCCACCACCATTTCTTTCTGTCCTTTGTCACTCCACACGGCTTCATTTCCTCCCATTCTCCTTCCTCTAGATGCATCAAACTTAACTCTGCGTGGGGGGGGGGGGGACCCATGGCTCTCAAGAACAGAAAATACCCCTTACTAGTGCCATAGCCACAAATGAGTTAGCACCCCAATCTAAAGGCATTTCTTAAAGTGTGTTCTATTGCCTATGTGTATCAGAATCAGTTATGCTAAAATTGCACATTTCAGGGGGCCCTGGCTAGCTTAGTCTGTGGAGGTGTGACTTTTGGGATTGTGAGTTTGAGTCCCACGTGGGGTGCAGAAATTACTTAAAAATAAAATCCTTTTTAAAAATGCACATTCAAATCTCACCTGGATCTGCTGAGGCAGGATCTCTACAGGAAAACCTGGAATATGCATTTTCACAAGCATCCAGATGAGACCGAAGTTTGAGCCCCATCTCCTCACAACAAAGCCCTTTCTCAAGGTCAAGGTTACTTGAGGTACAGGCAACTTAGTGGAATGCTAGGCACTGAGACCGGAATAAGGGCTAACAGTGCATGATTTGAGAAGGCATATGTGGTATTTGTTGAAACAGAAAAAATGTCAGAGAGAGGTTTGCAGTAGCTCGTGGGGGCTTCTCTGAGTAGCAATGCTTTTGTAGAAAGCAGGCCCGCTCATTTTCCTTAAATTTAAAGAAATTTTTATTTTCCTTCCCAAATTCATCAGAACCAAGGGCAGCAACTCACCCTAATTAGCCATCTCACAAGAGATCGGTAAATAAACTAGAATGTTATTTCATCAATTATAAGGAAAGGCAGAACAGCTAAGCAAACTGGAATATTCATGTCAGCAAGCCAGAGAGTTGTTCTTTTTTAGAAAAGTCTACATAGGAAGGCAAATTACCATTAGCAGGTGGTTTGATGAATGTGGAAATTAGATGATGTTAATGTTATGAGATGTGGTGACCAAGAGACACAATCTTCACCAAAGGAAGGGAGAGAAGAACAGACCTGCCTGCCACTTAACTAAGCACCTGCTATGGACAAGACACTGTCCCTATTTTTAATCTTGTAGGAATACACTTGGCAAAAGAACCAGAATCTCTTTGCTAGCTGGTCTGAGCCCCCTGTGTGTGAAGACTCAATGATAAATCCTTGCTCTTTTTTGGGGGGGCGGGGGCGGTGCTATTCTTTTGCTAGACCCTGGTGACCATCACATGTGTTAACTCCATCTTTATTCTGTTTACTTATAAGACAACTGAACAGGATTGAGAAGCACCTTAGTCCTACTCACTAATAAAATGTTTTAGGGCAATTTCCACAGCAAATAGGATTCTAATTCATTACCCATAATTTTGTTTGCATTTTTAACCTAATCTGCAAACTTACTAAACACATATTTTAGCAAAATGAGGCATAACAAGTGAAATATTTGTGTTCTTACTGAACTATGTTCAAATTATGCACACTTGATTCTTAACATCTCTTCTAATTTATAGCTGGAGCAGCCTTAAATGGAATGGAGGCAACCTGTAGCTTATTTACATGCAATGCACATCTAACCAATCCATACCTAACTGAGTTTCAGACTCAGCTTCCGGTCTAGGACACAATGGTGTGCACAGCCTCCCTGACATTCCATGGGTCCACTTTGTTACCATTAGTCACTTGTCATGTCAGGGCTACTGATGTGATCTGTCCTCTTGAGGTTTATATGTTCAATTTTTCCTATAATCAACTTAAATTTAGAGGAAAGCACAAAGCCAGAGAAAGCACATGTACTGAAGGCTTGCTTATGCTTGTAACAGCTGTTGGGACTGCTGAAATAGAAAACACTGGCTTCTTTCCCAAGATCTTATATTTAAAATAAAAATATAATATCATTGTACGTATAAAATGGTCAAAGCTTTAGAGAAATAATACTCTTAAGACCTGGTTTGCATTTTTCCTATTTCAATGAAGAGAATGGGATTATCACATAGAAGAGAGCCTAAGGCACAAATAATACAAAATAAATAATTTACCAGACATTTGTATTTTCATTTGTAATGCAATTTTAAATTTTACAGTACAATGTGGAAATAGAAGTAAAGTGTTCGGAAAACACATTTTAGTGTATGCATCCTCTGACCACACTATCTGATCTTTCCAGATCTTTCCAACCTTCTTCTGACCCTACTTGTTCTCTGATCCTCACAAGATCTTCAATAACACCTTCATTTTTTCTCAGTTTTTCACTTTGCATCAGTCCTTTCCTGCTTCATCCTTCCCTCTCCTGCCCAGATCCCATGGCCCAATACTTCAACTACTCTCTATCTAGATAACCCGACTTCTTCATCCCTTTGCCCTGCTATTACTTCTGTTTTTTAATCCCCAGTCCTGTATTAACCCAAACATATCTATCTTCTCCAGCTCTGCACAATGGTAGCCAAGCATTAAAGAAATACACACAGCTGGGTGGACTGGTGCTACCATAGGATCGGGATTTCCAGTCTCATCTGGATCACCAGTGCTTCTAGCCAACGCTGTCTGTTTCCCTTGTCAGTGTCCTTTTTCTCTTCTCCACGGTAGGTCCAAACTTGTGCCACTTTTCTAACGCTCCCTAGCCCACCTCAAGTATCCCCACTTTCTCTAATGAGATTGAGATGACCAGGATGAGGTCCCTCAGTTCTCCACCGCCATTCATGAGTTTGTCTGCACCCATATTCTTCCTTCCCTAGTGACTTGGAGGATGTATGCCTCAAGGCCAGTATCACCTCAGTGCTCTTGAATTTACTCCTCCCATTTCCATCCAGGAAGTTGTTCTACCAATGATTCATTTGTTCTGTTTCTTCAACTTCTCCTTCCTTCTGGTTTCATCTCATCATCACTTAATCATGTTCAAGTCTCTTCTAAAAAATAACAAATAAAACTCCCACCATCCTGCATGCCTTCTCCGGCATTCAACTTCATCTCCATTCAGCTTGTCACTTCTTTGCTATCCATCCAATCCTGCACCAAATATGATGTGGCTTCTGTCCCACAAATCCACAGAAACTGTTTATCCTAAAGTCATCAGTGATTTCCTCATTGCTAAAGCCAATGAGTAGCTGGTTCTTTCATACTTGACTTAGCTCTGAGATATTTGGCATCACTGTCTGCTTCCGTCTTTGAAATTCTCTTCTCTAATTTCCTACAGGTATGTAGGTCATAGGTATTCTTATGACTCTCAAATCATATCTCCAGCCCAACCCTCTGCTTGGAGGTTCAGACCCTCATATTGAACTGCGCGCCAAATGCTTCACCTGGATCCAGATGCAACATATCCAAAATGGGTCTCATTTATTTCTACCAAAAGCTCTTCCTTCTGTGTGCCCCAGTTTCCAAGTCAGGAGCCTGGGAGTCATTCTTAACTCTCCCTATCCCCCAACAACCATCCTTATAGCCAATGGTTGCAAAGTTCTTTCTACTCTACCTCCTAAAAAGAAGGCCTCATTTATGACCTACCTATTAAAAGAATCAACTAACTGTTCTCTTGCTTCCCATCTCACCCTAGATAAATCTTATGTGGAAATTAGAATTATGTGGTTTTCAATCTGCTCTTCATCTATAACTTCTATTCACTGAATGAAAACATTGGACTTGGGAAGAGTGAACCCAGCTGCAGTGAAGGGTGCCAAGTGTCAAGCTGATTTCTTTTTTCAATATTTGTGTTGAACAGATGAGATTTTTTCGAACTATAATCATCTTGAATTATGCATCTTTGAGCTGCTTTAAGCAGAAAAGTAAAAGAAATAAATGTGTAAATGTTCAGGAGAAGATTGGACCATGAAAATCAGCACAGTGAAATCACTTGGTGGGACTATGCCAGGCTCTTGTAATAAGAATAAATCTCATCCATTCCCTCTGAAATGGAGGGACTTGAGGTTCTAAACCGCAAAGTTACATCTTTGTGCTCCAAGTGAGACATGAAGATAAACCAGAGGACAACAGTGTGCCTGCCACCCCCTCATCAGTCCTTCTGACACATGGGTAGATATTCACAACCCCCCGCCTCAGAGCCTTACTCTGGGTCATCATGATGCATTTTCCAAGTACCAGCTGGAAAGTGTTTTGGAAGAGAAAGGCCTAGAGGACTTCGATGTTTATGAAACATTTCATGTTAATCAGACTCAAATTGTTATACCAGGAAAATTAAAAGAGAAGCAAAAATGAACTAAATATCATCCAAGATTCAATATTCTGTAATTTCTTTAAGTCACTGGTTTTTAACTTCGGTGACAGTGAGGGTAAGGGAGATGCTGCAAATTCCCTTGAGAATCTAGTGGAAAAGATGGATTCTCTTTTCTGGAAGATGTTTACACACACACACACAGAGAGCTTTATGTATAATTTCAGAGGTTTCATACCATCCCAGTTTAAGAACTCTTATCTATCTCTGGGCACTGATTAGGCATGAATTTAAATATGACTGAAAGATTTCCTTTTCTAATCAGACAAATATAAGATTCCTACCCAGTACCCCCTCTCAAAGTACCTAGCCTCTCAAACCTGTTCCTCTTCCATTTTTTGAGGATTCTTGCCATGGATTTCCCTGGGGTGTCCAACTCTCAGCTCAGCAGAGAATACTGTTCCCAAGCCAGTGTATCTCAGACAAGAGCCTTTGAGGCACTTGATCCTTCTCCTATCTTCATGCCCATGTCCATGGGACTGGCTACACCATGGCACTGGTTGACTTTCCTTTCCAGTCGGACCCTAAGGCTGTTACCAGATTTAGAAACTGGATCAGAAGTGGGATGTAGAAGGTTAAAATGGTTCAAGTTGCTCCTTTCCTAAAGACACAAGAAAAAAATGGTCTGGTTTGCCACAAGTTTGAGTCAGAGATAAGGGAGAATTGTTGCCATTAAACTGAAGCTTTTAAGGGTTTTGGAGGTGCTGGCAGTTGGGTTGTGTGAGCAAGACCTATAGAACTGGAGCTTGTATCAGGAGGTGAACGCCGGAGTTAAACATTTCTCACACTTAAATGTTCTCAGTACTCAGGTCACTGCACATCTCTACAAATATGGGAGAGTATTTGGTATTTGGGGAAGTATTATTCTTACTGCTTTGTTATCACCACTACCATACGGGATCCAATCTCTCTGTCACTAATACCCACTCTGGCTTCCCCACATCCTTCACTTTAGGGGAATTTCCTTCTACATGATTTCTTAATGGCTGTTTATTTACCACTTGCACTTCCCTACCATTCAAAAGCTTTTTCAAGAATTTCGACAAATACTCAAACTTTCGTCTGACTCCCTTTTTAATTCCAAGCCATGAGAAACTATTTCACATGTCATAACAACTAGATAAACATGAGTTGCAATTTCTCCAACTGATGAGAAAGTCCAATTTTGTTTCATGTTTTTTCTGCAGAATCGTAGAAAACAAAATGTTGGCAGAGTTCCATGGGGAAAAATAAGAATTTCAGCAGTTTCACCTAATTCCATTACATCATCATTTCCCAAACTCACCAGTTGTCAGACCATATTGTAAAATGTCACCAGCAATTTCACTATTTCATATATTATGGAGAAAAGAGAATTTTGTTGGGTGCCTGGAGAGAAAGCAGAAAAGGAACTTGTACAAGAGAAGTGTCACATACAGTCATGTGTATACTTGCCTCCTACAAATTCTGATAGGTGCAGAAACGATTTTGACAAAGTGTTTCTGTTCATAATGTTTATTTTTTAAAAAGAACAAAATTGCCAACTTGAGTTTGTATCATTGAGCTACCACATGTGTTTGGTATATTGTGTAGAATACAATACCCACGACATAGACACTTCCTGGGATCTCAAGAGTGGGGCCTATCTGCCTAGAGCTCCGTACCACACACACACACAACAACACACACACACACACACACACACACACACACACACACACACCCATCCTCTGGTTCATTTCAGGGCATTCTTCATGTTTCACCAGATTGGACAAGTGTTTATAAACCCAATGTGGGTGGAGAAGAGACTCCACAACCGAGGATGTGGTGCCAACCTGTTTTGAAAAGAGGAGGAACAGCGAGAAATTAGCAAGCATAAGTTTTCAACAAAAAACTATGCCTTTCTATTCCTGCTCCAATCTCCACGGCACTGAAGACTAAACCATTATTTATGTATGTAAGCAGTGAAGCCATAATAAGGGTTGAGAACACAGAATGCTTGGATTTGACTCCTAAATCCAGTGGTTACTACTTATTACTATCTCACAGATGTCAGATAAATCATTTAATTTCTTTTTGCCTCAGTTTCCTCATTGGTAAAAGGCAGAATAATAATAATATCTGAGGGATAAATAAGATACATAAGAAATAAATGAGTTATACAGGCAGCACCCTGTGTCTAGCACATAGTATGCACTATACAATTACTATTGTTGCCTCATATGTTTAAACTGTTTTACTGGGACAAGATAAGTTTTTTAATTATAATCACTGTCTTTTACAACTATACTTCATTCTAATCTGTGACACCTTCCTCTCTCACTCACTGGATCACCACTGTCAAGAGGAGAAAATGACACTAGGGACGATCCCTTGAGAGGAACACTTGCCATCTTTCTCTTCCTGATGTCTGAGAAAGGATTAAAAAAGCATCTGAGGTTGGAGGAAAGAGTTAGAAGGGAAACAAAAGAGAAGAGTCTGGTGATGGTATCCGAGGAGGGTCCTTGGGCTCTGACATGATCCATTCCCCCCAAGACTTTCTATAAATCCAGAAACAGTAGAACCCCCAAGCAGGTAGAACCCCCAAACCACCTTAGAGGAGAACAGATCTCTGCCCTGAATCCCAACTGGACCAAGTAGTGCCAACTTCACAGAACATCGCACTAGTTCAGCAGAGATGGTTGCAGATGGTGTTGAAAGGGAAGACCTAAAATATCCCTATTGGGTTTGTCACTGATCAGAAAGGTATAGGAGCAATAAACCTTCCCTGTGTCCCAGAGGAATATGGGGAAGTTTCACTGGGGAGATGAGAAAGTCAAGTTAAAGGGATATTACAGTCCTGATGCAGGGACACCACAGTGGAAGTGGAGACGATTACATGGCTAGAGGTCAGTTAGGAACTTGGTGTTCCTGTAGATGCCAGTGTGGCAGGATACAGTGCCCAAGCATAAAGGGAAGTTTTGTACTATCAGTGTGGAAAGATGCCAATAACCAGGTGCCTGATTCTCTTCCCATTGATGCTGTGTGATGCTACCTAAGGCCCCTGGATCTTAGATGCCAACTCTGGGTGAAGGGTGGGATCAGGGAGGACAAAATCCTGGATTAACTCAAGTATAAGTCTGAAATTAATGGTATTACCTGAAAGTAATCAAGATTAAATTTCCTGCCAGCTGGTAAAATGGGGCTCGAAGTAGGAGAATAACTTGAGTTGAAGAAAAACAAAGAGCATAAGGACTGAAAATTCATACTTGCTAACTTATCAGAGAGTGGAAATGGCTAGGACTCACGTTCTAGATACCCTGTAAATTGAGTAACCAATGCCCCACATTCCAAGATGACACTGGGAATTCTGTTTAGGCAGTCTTGGGTTTCGCCACTTTCTTTCTAAAATAAGAAGTCACCTGTGTTGATAGCCTGCTAGAAATGCTAGAAAAATAACAAAGTAAGACATGATAGTAACAGAGGAAGTAAGTATATGCTATTTACATGAAATTAAGGAGTGACTATATTGGACCCACTGCAACCAAGGAAAAAGGCAGACAGCCTTGTAGATAGAGCCCTGAACTCGGGTCAAAGGTCCTAACTTAAAATCCCATCCCTCCCCTCTTAATCCTGGGCAAGCAGTTTAGCCCCTCAGAACCTCAGCCTCCTCATCTAAAGGTGTGTCTCCAGATCAGCATGAAATGGAAGCAGATATGGAAAGCATTCTCATATAGCCAGATCCATGTAGGTGCTCATTGAGTAGCCGCTAGAGAAAAAAAGCCTTTCCTCCAACTCCTTGATTTCCAAACTTGAATGGATTCTTCCCTCAGGCTTATATTATAGTCCTGTGTACCATGCATACTTCCATCTCCACTGGGGTCTTGCCCTGAAAGTATGGATGACCCAGAACCATGATGCTGCCCCACACTAATTTGAGTGTTATTTGCTCTTTAGATTCTGGTAGCTCTGCTCCCTAACCCTACGCCCCCAACACTGCCAACAACCCCCCCCCCCACACACACACTCACTGCTCACCCTTCCCTCACCAACCATGCCAGTGAGGTACCAGGATGCCAGGGGTGAAACCTGTCCTATGTGAATGTCTCACCCCAGAGACATCTTATAACCAAAAAGGAAGAGACTAGCTAAAATAAATGGACAGGTTTGGCTTTATAATTAAGCCAGAGCAAAACTGTGCAGCAACTTCCCATTGTGCAATTTAAGTGGTGTTCCAGGACCAGGTGCTGTGGAAAAAGCAGAGACAATGAGCTCCACTCTCCATAATAAAAGGAGCAGAACCTTGGAGAGGAAGTAGTGCTTTTAAAAGGGTGGCTCTTTGCAAAGTTCCTGGGGCTGATGGAAAGGAAAAAGGGGATGCACAGGAAAGAACCAGAGATGGAGAGGCGCCCTAGGGGGTTTACCGGTGGGAGGCCTCACTGCCTCCCTGACAGCTTGATGTATTTCAGTGCCAGAAACTGCTGACCATACCCTTTCTGTTTAAGTTAGCACATTTTGTTGGCTTCCCTGTAGGCGTTGAGTTATTCTGTCCTAGCTCCCCGTCTACATTCACTTTACTCCCTTTAATACACTTCTGTCTGGGTCCACATTTTTAATAATGAATTCAAAATGTTCCATTGTCAGGGCTTTCAGGGAAGAAAAACAAACAAACAAACAAATAAGTGGCTACAAAGGAGTGAGGGCAGCTGGAATTGCACTGGGAGGGAAGGTTCAATTCAAGCTGCACTCCATGAAGCCGGGAAAGCTCCATCAGCTTTTCCGGTTGCTCTCCAGCCTCCACATCCCCAAGGACCTCATTGTCCCTAAAGAAATCCATTAGTGTGCACAGACTAATGAGACCCTTCAGTCACTGGAATGGGAGAGACACAATGGGGAGTCCGCCCTCAGCTGCCTGAGGGCTTCTGCTAGGAGAGACACCCCCAAGGAATCAGAAGATTCCTTCGGTGGGTCCTAGCCACCATCTGGGACTCCGGCTCCCACCCAGGGGACACCATGTCACAGTTTCATCTGTGACAATGGCTTTGGGGGAGGTCTTCTTGGAAGTGAAATGGAGTTTTTCCTGAAAAATTAGGTAAAGACACTAATAGGGACCCACTGTTTGCTTTAGAAATAAGGAATTCCATGGAGCGCCTGGGTGGATCAGTCGCTAAGCATCTGCCTTCGGCTCAGGTCATGATCCTAGAGTCCTGGGATGGAGCCCTGCATCAGGCTCCCTGCTCAGTGGGGCGCCTGCTTCTCCCTCTCCCACTCCCCCTGCTTGTGTTCCCTCTCTCGCTGTCTCTCTCTCTGTCAAATAAATAAATAAAAAATCTTTAAGAAAGGAAGGAAGGAAGGAAGGAAGGAAGGAAGGAAGGAAGGAAGGAAGGAAGGAAGGAAGGAAGGAATTCCCCTCAGGTTATGGTGGTGGGGAAGGACACATGACTATCATGGCAACCCTTATGTACACATGGATTCACCTTCATAGACTAAACTCATTCAGTTGCTACTCACATTTCCTCTGATGGAAAGTCCTTGGTGGCAGGGGCAGCATAATCCTGTGCACAGAGAAGCTGTGTAGCAGCCCCTCATCTCTCTGTGGAACCTCAATGCCCAGCAAGGACCACATGGCACCACATGGCAGTTTCCTCCCATGAGAACACCAGACCATCTCTACCCCCACAGAGCAGGCACCATGAATTCTGGTCAATACTTTGTAAGCCTCAGGAGTCAAGACATCCACCCAGTGATGCTGTGATTGCAGAGTGACTCTCTCACAACTCTGGGCAGGGCAAGGGGATTTACAAAAAGAACACAACTTTAGTCTCCACAGGAACATCCTGCTCTATTACAGTTTTTACTGTGATTAATCAGTGGGGATTCAGGGCTTGTTTAGAGCCTCTGTGAGCCGACACAGTGAGTCTCTCCCTGGGGAGGCATCCATCCCGGGCTAAAGATCAGCTCCTGGACTGGCATGGATGCTCCCAGGTAAGCATGTGCCTCCAGCCAGCCTTGCAGTGGAGCCCATCTCCTCTGTTCTCCTCTTTGCCCCAAAGAACAGCACAGGCTTAAAAACAACACCACAGGTGGACATGACCATGCTGCAGACGGCAAAGAGGAACAGGGGTCCTGCTGGGCTGCTTGAGCTACACGCATGTCCCCGAGGAGAGACAGCACCATCCTGAGCCTCACCGTGAGGGGGAACTCAGGCAGCCACCTCTCCAGCTTGAGGAGAACTCTGCTAACTGCTCCAGAGTGTCACCTTTTCAAGAACAACGCTTGCCCCCTCCTCCTTTGGGTGCTTCATTTACTTGTGTCCCCGAGGTCAGCTGGCGCAGAGCAAACCCTCCATTTCAGAGGAGGCAAACCTGCCAAGTGCGCCCACCCGGAATGCCCAGTGTCTTTTTTCTCCACCCACGACACCTTTCCTCTGGGGGCCTAGGAAAAACCTCCCTCTGCTGCAATCTGCTGTCGACACCAGCTTCCTACACCAGGTTCTTCCATTCCCAGGTGGGTTTAATACTTTTCCTGGCACAGACAAAAGGGGTCTGAACGTAGACATTCAGGATTATATTACACTTCATTTCTTACCGTAGTCATTCATTCGTCAAATGTTGCGGGGTTCTTACTTAGAAGCAGAGCAGTGGTGGTAGAAATAAGACCACAGATTCAGAAATTTTTGGAACTTGGCTTTTGCACTTACTTAAAGTACATGCTGGAAGAAATGAGAGAAGAATGTATCAGCCTGAAGCTGGGTGCCTGCTTCACTTCAGCTCAGTTCTGCACACACCAGTGTTTCCTGGGTCCTCCTTTTTATATTGAGCATTACCTAATATCTAACCCTTTCATTTTGGGATTCACAGCAGGGAGAGGCCCTTGTGTTCATAAGTAAACAAACTTACACATTGCACTTGAAAAGTGACTCAAGGGTATATTTTTAAAGCAGGGGAGTAACAGTAAACAAAGATAGAATGCACCTGATAAGAGATTGAGATACACATTTGGAAAGAAAAGGAGTCATTGCGTTCCTTCAGAAGAAGGGTGGGGGTACGGCACTGAGGCAGTAAAATACTACAGATATTTGGAATCTTTGAGTTTCTAACTTTTAGAACACATGACACAGAGTTCTTCCAAATTCTGGAGTCTGGGGTTCCTCATTACAGCATGGGAGGCACCCAGGGGACAAACACAGCTCAGGACTTGGGGTCAGGCTCCAGCTGACTGCAATAATGATGCTGAGCAGAGAGAGAGCAAGACCCTACCACCAAGGGACTCACAACCCACAAAGACAAATGCTTGAAACCGAAGTGCGAACGTCTGCCAGGACTCTCGACCCTGGCTGTGCCTCAGAATCACCGGAGACACTGTGAAAAAAAAAACCAGTCATTCCTGAGCTGCACCCAGTCTTCTGAATATGAATCTTAAGCTTGGATACCACCTCTACTGCCAAGACTTGCCACATAACACAACTCCCTCACCTGTGTACCTGTACATACTTCCCTTGTAGGTTTTTATCACACCCCTCCTTACCACGTGTTCACCTGCACTCCAGGTCCCACTGGACTCTGAGCCTGGTAAGTCACAGAAATACCTGTCATATGACTAGAAGGCTTCTCCCCTGGCCCCAGAAAACAGCTGGATATTCAAAATTGAAGTTCATAGTTGAGTTATTACATTAATGATTGGAATCATATGTGATATTCCTTTTTAACTGTGATCTAGGCATCTCATTTATCACTCCAGAATTTAGAAAGAAATTTCCTAAGACTCCTGTTACAGACCCTGAGACAGACTCATTAGTCTAGGCAGTGACCATGGCCTAAATCTTTTTCAGCAGCAAGACTGAAAGGTGAGGCCAGGGAAGGGGAGAGCTGTCAGCCTCCAACTTTCTCTCTTGGCCAGTGACTCATCTGCTGCTGCCACATGACAAGGGGGCCCAGAGAGGAGATGGGACACTGTGAGCATCACCCAATTACCAATTTTCACATTTCAGAAAGACCTAGAAATAGGAAAACAGACTATGACAAGCCCTAAAACCATATCTCCTCTTTCCATACAGTTTACTTTCAATTGGCAATGTCACCAGCTATGTCACCCAGCAGTGACATATACTATTTCTCCTAAAATCCCCTCTAGTAGCAAATGTCCCATGGGGTCACCTTCTCAGTCAGCTGAGTCAGAATCACAGAACTCTGAAAATGGAAACCTGACAGAGATCTTCCTAATAACAGGGGAACTGTTAATATTTCTTGAGTGCCTACTGTGGGCCAGCCACTTCATATATTTTATTTCATATAATCCTCACATGAATCCTGACATCTAAGTTTCATTGTTCTCATATTTTACATGAAAAAATAGACTTGGGAAGGTGAAGTGATCTGTGCAAGGTCACATATCTAGTGACCCAGATCTGTGTAACCTAAAAGCCCCATTTCTCAAAGTGGAGATTAGATACAAGACAGCATGCCTAGAGTCATAAGAAGCCGCCTAGACACAACAAATCCCCTGAAGTGCCAATTTTATTCAATAGTAAATAATTTAAAACACTGCTTTCATTAAAGCAAACATGCATTTATGATGGAAGGGGAATATGAATTTGCATAAAATGTAAAGATAAAACATTAAACTTTAGGAAATTCTTACTTGTGGCAAGCTACTTCTGGTTTTGCCTCTCAGACTTCCAGGGCTGTTACCATATTTCCCAGCCAGGAGGAAGATTCCCAAAGTTTTAAAAGCAGAGCCATAAACCCAAACAGAATTTAGGAATGGCACCCCAAGTGGAAGATGGGGGAATGGCGTGTCATTAAGAGCAGAGTAATGACTCCATTTCGCGAGAAGGCTCAATTTCAATGTCCACAACTAAAGGAATATAAATCCTATAAGGCCATGAGTTGCCAAGACCCTACCCACCTGATTGATATTCTCAGGAGGCTTCCAAAGCTGTCCAATATGGAGATAAGAATCTACACTGAATGAATGAGCCAGTGGCAAGCCCTACCTTCCCCAAATTCCCCAGCGCATGCGCGCATGCACACACACACACACACACACACACACACACACACACCACTCCTTGTCTCTAGTCCTCCTACCCCCAGACCTTAATGCCCCTAAGTCCTACGTATCTTTTTTGAAAAAACACACAGAATCATCTTTGAGGTGACTGCAATCATCAAGGACCTGATTTTAGGTAGGTCAGCCTATATATACTCTGTTGAGGTTTGAATTCCTCCAGAGAAGTTAATCAATGAATTCTGAAAAGAATGAAAGAAAGGACTCCTTGGCCCAATAGAGCTGGGCACAACTGCCTGGCATCCTGATATTAGTTGAAGTGAATAGGTTTAACCAAGAAAACCAAGGATTAAGGCAAAAAAAGGAGCATCACCTGGTTGGGTTCGAAAGGAAACCTGACCCAAAGGAAAGGGTAGTGGCACCACATCTACAGACATGTTGCGGCCAGTTTGTGCCATGCTCAGCTCCCCAAACATATCTGCTCCCCCACTCCACTGACCCACTCGTCTTTGCAATTCCCTTTGACTAGGAGGCTCTTCTTTCCACTCCTTGCCCGACTAATTCTTACTTATTCATTAGGCCTCAGCTTCAATGACACTTCTTCCAGGAAGATTTTCCTGATTCACTTCACCTTAGCAACTTCTTGTTTACTCCCATAATACCCCATATTTTCCCCCATCCTACTGCCTGTTAGACTGTATTGTCTATGTACTTGTCTGTGAATTCCACAAGAGCATGAATCCTCAAAGACAATGCCCAGCACATCATTAAATACTCTATGAATGTCTTCTGAATGAATGAATGTTAAAGATACACTACAAGTCCCCAAGGATGCCCACTGGGCCACAGGAATACACTTTTCTGGCAACCCAGCCACCTTGAAAGCCCACAGCAGTAAGAGGCTGCTTTGGAGAGGATGATAAAGGAGAGGAGCCCAACCTTCCATGTGCACTGAGGACACAGAGATAAAACAGAAAAGGTCTTTGCACTGGAGACACTCAAGCTAATGGGGGAAACTATTAGGGACACAATAGTGAAGACAGATTGCGTTGGTACAAAGCTGAAATGGAGACAAATGTGAAAACCAAACTGGGTGAGCAATGCCTTTGCTTACATACTAATCTTATTGCTCCAGAATGTCTCACTAGACAAAGATTTTAGAAGGAAATATTCATGAGAACTTTGACATACACAATATGCTGCTCATTTGTAAAATAATTGAGAGTCGACAAAACTCTTTCATATATGTCATTGTATTTCATTTTACTCATGCATCAAATATTTTGGGGATGCTTCTCTATACTACACTAACACCTACTATTGGGCTAATTGGGACGGTTCAGAGATAACTACTTTAAGGAGCTTGGATTCACATGGAGAAGATAACTAATAACTGTAACTCAAGGCAGGTAGAGACAGGGGCTGGGTAAATCAGGATCATTTCTGTTGTAAGTGACTCAATCTGACTTAACTAACAATGGAAATATATGTCTTACATAACGAAAATTCCCAGGGATATATTTATCCAGCTTTAGCTTTATCCAGGGGCTTGAATAATTACACCAGTCCCTTCTCTCAATCTCTTGGCTTTGCCTTATGCTGGGGTAGCATCACTCTCAGGCTCCATCATGGTAGCCACTCACAGTTTCTAGCTCAAATCTTCCAAGGCCTGATTTGACCTGAGAATAGAGCTTCTCTTCTCCCACAGGTTTTAATGAAAACTGGGGGTTGATTATCCTTGGCCTCAGTAATTATCAGGCACTCTCTTCATGAGCCAATCTCTGAGCCATGGAATGGAATTAGCTGACTGATAACCCTAGGTCACATGGCCCTCCTTCAAACAGATGTGGGGCCAGGCCTACCCAAACCACATGGGCTGAAAGGAGAATGAGTTTTGAGTAGCCAAGGGTACTTAACAACAGTCTGAAAAGATGAGGCTAGTAAGAGCAAGAATAGGACTAGGATCTGGTCTTTTTACTTAGTTCTGTGCCCCCTCCATTTCTGTTTGTTGGAATTTGGGATATGACAATATTTCCTTGGGTGAGACATTATAAAATGTCCATGAGCATTATAAAACATTTCACATCCATGGCTCCAATACCAGTGACATCTGCCTCCCATCACTGTGACAACTAAAACTGCTCACACACATTTTCAAAAGTCCCCTTCAGGGGCAGGCAGCACCTCCCTCACTTGAAAAAAACTGAATGTTACCCAAGTGAACCTTATATCAGGTGTTTCATCCTTCTCAAAGTTCCTAGATGTGAGCTCTAATATCTGGTTTCAGAGATAGACTAAACTTTTGGTTGGACATCTCTTAAATATCCTCTAGTCCAACCCCACAGTTCTGGTGCAGAGGAGAAGGATGAGTGAGGGCGGCAGGGAAGAAGATGGGCAAAGAATGTACTCCTGGAAGGTGAGTGTAAAGTGTTAGAGGTGGTAGGTCTCAGTGTCCCACTAATGATCCTCTGCTTCAGATACAAAAATCACAGAATTAACACATTTTAATGATCAGGATTCAAGTTGTTTCTTAGGGAAACTCCCTTACTTGAGTAAGATAAGAAATTATGGGCCTGTGGGAGGCAGAGTGTTCAATTCTGGACACTACTCACTAAGAAAGATATTGCCAAATTGACCTGCATTCTGACGGAGCAAACAGGATAGGTGGGAATTTGAAACCAGCTCTTGACATGAAGAACACGTCAAGCAACAGGTCAAACTATACCTGGGAAAACACTCAAAAACCTCCTGAGGTACTGAAGACAATCATCTAGGAGTAGACTTGGAATTACTCTATATAGCCCCAATAGGTCAAACCAGGTCTGATACAGGAACAGAAAACACTTGAGCAATGAGAGATGTCTAATAGCAGAATGAGTTATCTGGTAAGGTAGTAAGTTCCCCACTGCTGGAGGTATCCAGCATCCTGAGATGATGAAGCGGGTTTGAAGCTTAGCCTCTTAAATGTTCTCAAACAACACAAAATGGATGAAGTTTTAGTGCCCAAACACTGCTAACAGCAACTACATATAGCATGTGTGTTGTAAGTTATGCTCGGTTTCTACCAGAATAACTAGGGTAATACCCCTTCTCCGCTATCCAAAAAGCCTATCAGAACATGAGTGTGACAGACATACTGTAGCATAATTTTGAGTCTGTTCTAATTCACAAAGGAAAAAAAGGACATCTTTAACAAACTTTCATGTTTTATTGATAATGTAATACTTTCAGCCAAACAAGTAATCACTTGGTAACTACTGGCCTCAGGGGTTGCACTAGATGATCTCTAAGGTTTGTTCAACCAAAAGTTGAGTCTAAACCTAGGGCTCGAGTGCCTACAGGGTGTTTAGTAATTTACCCACAGGACTTCTGGAAGGTATGACATAAACTACTGTGCTTCTGACTATCTCATGGGCAACAAGAGGCCCATAAACATACAAAGGTTAAAATGACTTTACACGTCACCCTAGAACTGCCTAGGGAAGTGGTGGCAAGTTTTAGAAAGCAATTGTGACCTCTCTATGTCACTCCTTTGTCTGAAGAAGTACCAGTTGAGACAGCTCTCTTTGTAAAGGGTCATCTCTGTCCGTTAGCAGAGCTCGGAGATAGAAAAGACATTTGGCATTACCAGCCTCTAGCAATGAAGCCATTTTAAATCAGAAATACTATGAGATTGTGGGATGACAGATCAGATATTACAGAAGCTGAAAAACTCCCATCTTGCCTGAAAATGCCATTGTAAGGACCTTTCCCAATCTTTGATCTTTGAAGCCACTGGAGCCAAGCTAGCTGGCCACTGCATATTTTCATGACATCAAGTCCCTGTGAACGGAAACACAGTTCTAGCTTGTACTACAGGCTTTGGCATGATTCTAGGTCACTGCTTTGGTGAAATTATAAAAAATTGATGTTTCTGGGGAACACCGGGAGCATTAGAGATTGTTGGAATCAATGTACAGAAATGGGGAAAAAACAGGACTTTATTAAGAGGCTCAGAGAGTGACTGTACATTATTATTTCTGGTTCTCATCAAGAAACAAATGAATACCTTACCGCCACCACTGTCCCACATCTCAGGATTCTATAGTCAACCCTTTCTCCCTTCCTTTCTCACTCTACACTTCTCCTTGGAGTATAAAATGTCCTTTCATGATGATAATTATCACCTGAAGTCTATACCATCAGTCCATGTATTGGTGCTGAATTTCAGACCTGTATATCCAAATACTAACCAGTCATCTTCAGAAGTCTGGATGTTCTCAAACCAGAATTCATCATTTGACAACTCCTGACCCCTCCTCCTCAACCCCCCCCACCTCCCTACCAACGAACCAGTTTTCTCCATGTACTTCCAGTCTTAGCTGGTGGCACCACCATTGGCCCATCAGAAACATCCCTGTCCCACTGGACTCACCACTAAGTTCTCAGCAGCCCTCACCCACACTATTTCTCTGATTGGAATCTTGGCCTCTAGTTAAAAAAAACCTTTGTATGACCTTTCTGAAATACCAATCTGATCACGTCAGCCTCCACCCATCCCCATCCCCACCTCCCTCCATCCCCCCCCACCCCCACAAAATGCTTCCAGCTTTCCTCATCCCTTGTGAAGTAACATCCAGGGGGGATCTAATCCTTGTATTTTCTCCCATTCCCCCTGCATTTAATCTGTGTTTCAGATTTATCCATCTTTAATCATCTCCATTTTGCATACTAGTTCTTGCCACTCTATCTATGCTCTTATTTCTTCCGCCTGAAGCTTTTCCCACTTCATCCATCTGGTAAATTCTTATTTGTGCTTTAAAACCCACTGGTGTGCCACCTCTTCTTGGAAGTCTTTCCTGACTCTCCCGCTCATTTTTGTCTCTTCATCTTAGACCTGCAATCTCTATGCTTGTCCCTCTGTTGTCACTGGAAATCCTCTAGTAAGCCATGAGCTTCTTGAGAGCAGGGATTGTGCCTTAGTTTTCTCTGCCTGTTCAGTCCTGGGTACTGAACCTAGCAAACACTAGAAGCAAATGACTTTGTAAGTGTAAAGGAGATGCTCTCAATGAGACTCTAAAAGGAAGGGAAGGGAGAGAGGAGGACGGATTTTTTTTTTAAACCATCAACAATGTTTCTTGTCCTTTTAAGATGGACATTGAGATTCACCCCTGAAGGCACACGATTCCTTCATTTCTGGGAAACTTTAATGATCCTTTATGAAAAAGTGAAGCTATGATCCTCAATTGCAATAAAGTGCTTCTGGAGATAGTGAGGATCCAAACTGCCCCACATGAAAATATAAGTGGTAGTCTCTACTCATGATAGAGAGGCATCTCCAAGATTATCATGCTACTGAGAGACTGGTGGTAGACTGAGAGTGAGGATGAAATGGGGTGTTTCCCTGAGTGTCAGTGGAGTAGGGATCTGGATCAGATAGGCAGGAACTTGTCAAGAGCACTCATTTTGTAGGGATACAAACTGGCTTAGCAGCAAGGTCACAGGCTAGTGGTAAGGGGAGGGATAACCCAGAAGGTATCTCTGTGTGACAGCATGGCCAAAAGACTTGAGAAAAGACACCTGTGGTGTCTGTTGTTGTTGTTTTTCCTGTGGTGTCCAGTTTTAAGGCATCCCTAAGTCCCCGTATCATTCCCTCCAGCACCCTATTCTCCAGTAAAGCTTTATGAAATGTCGCAGTCCCATCTTAGCTGAACTCTGGGGAATTAGTACAGTTAGTACAGTGGCCAACATCCACTGTCACAGAATAAACACAAAGACCTCCAAAATAATCTAAAATGGAGGCAGAGTATATTGCCCACCAGGCAAAAAACAATCATGTTCCGTAAGAAAAGTTAGTGAGTCTCCTGCAAGCTAAAAGTAAAAGGGACAAATACGATATGGAGAAGGGGAAGTTTTTTTTTCAAATTTCTGGTTATTTCAAAAGTGGATTGTAAAGTCTTTCTTGAGATTACTTACTTTTCTGGTTTAGAATTATTGAGGTGCAGATATGGTTCTAAAACGGGTTCAGAACAGGCTGCATTAGGCCCTTAGAGGTCTCAGTGTCATTCAGCAGGCAAATTTGAATAGGTGTGCTTGAGGCTTGGCAAAATTTTTACTTAATGTTTTTATTGGAGTAAAACAGTGCACAGTTTATAAAAGTCTGGTCTTCACACAGAAAGTGGCCATAGTTCAAGGCCAGATGTCAGTCCAAGGTGACAAGCAACAACCAGGGTGAATTTTGAAATGTTTCAGTGTTCCTGAGAAATACCCAAGGCATCCTGGAGAGGCTTACTTGGTAGAATATTAGGGGCTCAGATGATGGATATTTGGCTATTAAAGGAGAGAGACTTCTGAACTTGGAGCAGCTAGGGCTACCAGGGTTTCTGAATGTCACCCCCAAATTAAAATTGCCTTTAAACGCTGTTCTTCCCTACAGTTAGTAGCATTGGCTCTTACATTTGTTGAACTCAGGGAAAACACCACATCAGACTTAAAGGTGGGAAACTGCATCTATTCTGTACAAAGACAATCATGCTCTGAGGTATACACCAAAACCCACAGACACTGGTTTTGTCTACTTAAGCAGTGCAAGGCTTCCAGGATCTTGTAGAGAAATATTATCATTGACTCTCCATGAAAAATTACCAGAGGTATTGTTGATTTTCTTTCAACACAATTGAAATCGTACATGGTAGGGAAGTTTTTAATTACTCCGTTCTGAGCAGGAACTGTGTGTGCTCACTGCAGTAGGAGCCTAATAAATTACTTCATAATCTCAACCAGAGGCTTTGTGTTGGAAAATACTCATTAGCTTGCACCAGCAGCCAGAGGCTTCCTGTGAAAGGTCTAAGAAACACACTGCAGTAGGTATAGAGCAAGTTGCTTGAGCAGAACTTCTGGGGCAGTGAAAACAAACGGGCCTGCATGGTGAGGGAAGCCATGCAGATCTGAGCTTCAGTGTCTGGGGACAAAAGAACTTCTGGAAAGCGCATGCCAGCCCCTTCTGCCCAGTCCACACTTTCCTGCTCATACAGCTCTTCTCCTACCACCCCCAAAAAGGCTTGCTTGCTTTCAGATTTCCCAATATCTTTTTTTTTTTTTTTTTTTAGTGTGGAGAAATCAAATGCTTGGAAATATTCATTCCAAACTAGTAAGGCAATGCATATACTGTTAGGTTGAGATACATACGTATGTACATACACACACACACACACCAGTGGGCAAAATGTTATTAGCACAGCTGGTAAGAATAGTTCCTCTCAGGGAGAACATAGGATTTGATATGATAATAAGTCACCTGGAGGAAAGGTTCAGACCTCAAGAGGCATGTTCTTATAATAAAAGATGTTCCCTAAATTGCTTTCTAAGGAGAGAGGGTCTTGCTGATCTCAGGGTTCTGATATTGTTGCCCTCTGATGGTGTGGCAAAGAAGTTTGGGTGATTGCTGGGGTAGAACTGTTCTGCAAAATAAAGAGGTGAGAATTTGAAACTGGGGTTGGAGGGTGCAGGGAGAGAACCAAGAAAGCCAGGCTTTGTAAGCAAGAAAGGAAGGAAGGAAAAATGTACTTCTTAGCAGAGCAGGAGAGGTGAATGTCTACGGGGGATTTTGAAGTTATTTGCTGTAGCGTATATATGATAAACTCTTCCCTCCATTTGTCCTAGAAAACAGCTTCCCAGAAGCAGACCCTGAGGCTAGGATTCCTGTGCAAGGGGCATATTAAAGAGGTGCTCCCAAGGGAGACCAAGAAGAGAGCAGGAAAAATGACATAGAGAAGAGGGAAAAGTCGAGCTAAAATACAATCCAGGCAAAACCCATCAGCCTGGGGGCGCATGGGTGGCTCAGCTGGTTAAGGGTCTGCCTTCGGCTCAGGTCATGATCCTGGAGTCCCGGGATAGAGTCCCGGGATCGAGTCGCATGGGGCCCCCTGCTCAGCAGGGAGTCTGCTCTCCCTCTGACCCTCCCCCCTCCCATGCTCTCTCTCAACTCTCATTCTCTCTCTCAATAAATAAATAAATAAATAAAATCTTAAAGAAAAAAGTCAGCCTGATCCCACAGGTGAACTCTGGAGTGTAAATACAGCTTGGTGTTGTCTCCACTGGTGGTAAGGGAGCTGGCTCTCTCTCCTGCACTTGTCAGTCATTGGTCAAGGGTGGGGTGGAGGAAGCGGATCAATTCCCAAGCACTTCTGGCTCTGTTATGGAGGACAGTGTTCACTGAGGAAGAGTTGTACAAGGTGTTGCATGCAAGAAGCCAAAGGGTTACATAAGGAAGGCAGAGCACAAAATGGTAAAAGGGGATCTGAAGAGATCTGATAGAGCACTGACAGTGTCCCCTACATAAATCTATAATAAAGTCTACATTTGCTCACCATTGATTGTGTAGGAGTCCATTCTTCACGGTAATTAGAAAAAAACACTGACATAATGCGTTCAGGTCAAAATCTTTAGCAAGTAAAAGCAGAGACTGTTCTTGTAGGTGCAGAGAATGAGGAACACCTGACATCTAGGTCCATAGGCTTTTGGAACTGACCTCATAATTGCATCCAAATGTATTATGCATACTCATGAAGCTATACTGCTGATGCTAGTTGAGATGGAATTCCTGTTATCAAAATGTGATCTACACATGGGAGGTACGTGTATTCACATCTCTAATCATTTCTGCTAGTAAAATGTCCATAGCTCCTGCTTGCCTGACTCACACTGTCCAACGCCAGCCTCTTGCTCCAGTTTTATCTCAGCCAAACTCCTGCCATGAGCTGCTCCTCATCCACACTCCATGCCGCCCTCACACAGTAGCCACTAAGCTAAACCTTCGCATGCACCAGGCACTGAGCCAATATGGGCCATGGGTGTCACTTAAACTTCGCTAACAATAACTCCATGCCTTAGCTGTTATTTTACTTCACAAGTGAGAAAAGTGTATCTTGATAAGGTAAAGTCCAAGTTCTCTAAATGGGCAAGGGGTGGGGCTGCATTTGGACCTAAGAGCTGGCAACTGAAGAGTCAGTGCTTTTAACTGCCGTGCTCCTTTCTCCACGGACATTGTCTCCCTTTCTAAAGCCCTTTCCCCACTTCAGAAAGTTGATGCCCTGCCATCTTCCAAGAGCCAGTGCCAATGCTATATCCTCCACAAAACGTTTTAAATTAGGCAGAATTCTTGGAGGGAAGGGATAGAAATCCAATATATAAGAAAGGAAAATTATTGCCTTGAGCATTTTGGAAAAATACTGGGTGGTCTACACATTCAAAGGGATTGCCATAGGAACCCAGGCTTAATAGGAACTTAATGAAGCTAGAATCTTCTTCCTACCTCTATCATTCATTTACACCCCTCGCCCCTAGCCCAATAACTTCAGCAATATGAGATACCTCTCTCTCTCATCATCCTTTTTTCAACCCAGGAAGGGCCCTGATTTGTCCTATATGGGTCATGTGCTTAACCCCTTCCTTAATCTCAGAGTCCAAGGGAATGGGTTATTATGATCAGCAAGACCATGGACAACTGGATTGTTACATGAGGAAGGAGGTGGGAGAAAACCACTCTAGCCAGTTCATACCAATCGCTGCTATAGTTCATTATACCATCTAAGAAGATCCAGGCAGAATTACTCTGTTCCACTTTCTCTGGCATAAAGCAACCATTTGTCATGCTCACAGACTCTATGGGTCAGGAATTTGGATGGGACACAGCAGTTCCACAGCATCTCAGGCCTTAGATGAAAGACTTGAAGCCAGAGGTTGGATTCATCTAAAGGCTCATTCATATGAGTGGCATTTGAAGCTGGCACTCAGCTTGGGGCTCATTTCCTTTCCACATGGCCTCTCCATGTGGTCTCTCTGTGTGAGATGGTTTGGGTTTTCTCACAGCAAAGTGGCTGGGTTCTAAAGCTGAGCATCCTGTGAGAGAAAGCCGGGTGGGAACTGTACTGCCTTTTCTAACTTAGCTTCAACCTGCCACATTCAATTTGTTGGAGCCTCACAAGCTTGCCCAGATTCAAGGGGGATGCGGGGGGGGGGGGGGGGGGGGGGGACTCCACCCCTTGATAAGGTATAGCAAAATTCCGGAAGAGAATGCGGGACCAGAAATATTGCTGTAGACATTTTTGGAAAATACAGACTGTCACACATTTTTCCCTGTGAAGTCTCTTTATATTTGTCATATCTTCCCTAAATTATTGTGAGCTCTGTGAGATATTCATCTTTGTACTTCCGTGCAGTGCCTTGAGCAAGACCCTACACGCAACAGGTCTTCAAAATATGTTGATCGGCTAAATATTTCTTCCTTAAAGATTTTATTTATTTATTTGACAGAGAGAGAGGGAACACAAGCAGGGGGAGTGGGAGAGGAAGAAACAGGCTCCCAGTGGAGCAGGGAGCCTGATGCGGCTCAATCCCAGGACCCTGGGATCATGCCCTGAGCCGAAGGCAGATGCTTAGCAACTGACCACCCAGGTGCCCCAATCGGCTAAATATTTCTAACCTAATGGCATCACAGTTTTTCCACCAACTAACTGTGTGACTGAGAAATTTACACAACATCTCTGAGACTCAGTTTACAAACTGAGAGAGTTTAACTAAAGTTGTGTTCTAAACATTCTGGTTTAACAGCAAATTACAAATCATTTCTTCAATTTACATCTAATGCAGAATTCCAGTATGTAAAACAGATTTGGGGGGGAAAAAGCCTAATATGGATAAGAGGGAACCCTGGTGCACTGCTGGTGGTAATATAAATTAATACAGCCACTATAAGAAACACTATGGAGATTCCTCAAAAAATCAAAAGTAGAACTACCATATGATCCAGCAATCCCACTTTTGGGTATATATCCAATGGAAATGGAGACAAGATCTTGAAGAGATACCTGCACTCCCATGTTCACTGTAGCTCTATTCACAATACCCAAGATATGGAAATAACGTAAGTGTATGTCAACAGATGAGTGGATAAAGAAGATGTTGTATGTGTATGCAGTGGACTATTATTCAACCATGTGAAAGAAGGAAATCCTGCCTGTTGCGACAGCATGGGTGAACCTTGAAAGCATCATGCTCAGTAAAGTAAGTCAGACAGAGAAAAATAAATACTGTATGGTATTATTTATATGTGGAATCTAAAACAGCCTAACTAATAGAAACTGAGACTGGGGTGGTGGTTACCAGGGGCTGAGGAAGAGGGAAGGGACAGTGGGGTAACTGGGGAGATGTTGGTCAAAGAGTACAAACTTTCAGTTATAAGATAAACAAGTTCTGGGAATCTAATACACAACATGGTGATTATAGTTAATAATACTGTATTACATACTTGAAAATTGCTAAGAGAATAGATCTTAAATGTTCTCACCACAAAAAAAGAAATGGTAATTATGTGATGTGTTGGAGGTGTTGGCTAAAACTATGGTGGTAATCATTTGTAACATGTGAGTAAATCAACATATGGTACACCTTCAATTTACACAATGTTACATACCAGTTATATTTCAATAAAGCTGGTGGGGAAGAAAAAAAAAACAAATGCTCTTTTTGAAGCAGATATAAGAGGACTGGAGAACTGCTCACTTCTCTCTTCTCCCTCTGGCTGCCACAGATGACCCTGAGACAGTATCATGGAGCTAGTGCCCATCTTCTATTTTTAATCTTCTAGAATCTCTTCTGATAACAGAATCTACCTCTTTTCTGAGGAACCTCAACCTCCTCCCCACCACCACTCTCCCATTCCACTTGGTTCACACAGAACTGACCCCAGTACCCAGTTCTAAAGATGAGAATGTGACCCAGACCTGCCCAAGCAGAGTCACAAAGATTGGTTTGAAAATGAGCATTACCCTTAGGGTCAGTGAGACTCAATTCTAAGACTTTTGACTGAAAATATCAGGGAGGAAGATACTCTTTGTTCTGGGATTGCTCAGCTGGTAGAATAAAAGCTTAACGCTACTGTTAGCCATCTTTGCTGCTTTATGGGGGAGAGTCTGACCGACCGTGAGGCTCTACAACAGAGGGAAGATGAACTAAGAGACAAGAATCAGAAAAGCAGGGAAGTGGTGAGTTGATTATATTATTTGAACCCCTGGATCCAGGCATGCATGTTGCTAATATTAACCCTGGATTTTTCCAGACAATTTGACTGTTTTGCACCACTTCTGAATGAATTACAGCAAATATACAGAACTGAAGGTTCTATGGAACACAGTTTGAAAACCACTGCAGTAGATTCTCTCTCAGGCCCCTTGCCTTTCATGAACCTCCGAAGGTACAGATCTTTCAGCTTTTCATTGTTTGTCACTATGGCACCATAGCATGGGAAATGCAACAGTTTCTTGGAAATTACAGAATATCTGATGGCAATGAGGACACCAGGAAAATGCCTGTGGACGGACACAAGGCTCACTTATGATACCATCTGACATTTGCTCTAAGGCAACCCAGACTTTCTGTTTCTAGGATTGAACTTGATAGATATGAAAGTTTTAACATAAATTAGAACATAAATTCTATATTAAAAAGCCATATGTCAGGGGCTCCTAATTGACTCAGTCGGAGGAGCATGCAACTCTCGATCTCAGGGTCGTGAGTTCAAGCCCCTCCTTGGGCATAGAGATTACATAAATAAATAAGTAAAAAAATAAATAGCCATATGTCTTCTGTAGGAAAAACCACATCAATGGACCTTTAAAATTTTGTTAATTGTGGAGTCAGGGGAGCAGACTGTTAACTGCCCATTTTGGCAGAAGAAAAGGAAGAGACTGACCAACCAAATCTGATTGGCTAAGTGTGCTGGTTTCGGCCATGCTTTAACAAAGCCCTGTTCACTCATCTATGGAGGAGTGGTGGTCACTCCCACACCCTCCTAGACATGCTTTAGGGGTTAAAAGCAAAACCTGGTGCTTTTTAGCTCTTCTATTAAGACTCCTGGAATATCTCTTTAAATTTTTAACACCCTGCAGGGGGCCATTTATAGATCTATATCAAGAACATGGAACCATATCGAAACCACGACTGAATCTCACCACCTAGTCAATGTTGACCACTGTAGGATCTGATGTCTTTGGCAAAGGATGTTATTCCAGCCTATCTCAAGGCACAAAAGAGTCTTGGTGCTGAGTCAAATTGGATGCTTTGCCTCTGCGTGATACTGTCTCTACTCATTTTCCTGTACTCATTTCAAAGAGATTTCATAATACAGGATTACCACAAAGATGACTTCTAAATGGTATTTAAATAGGAATCCCTACTCTTTTTCATGCTTTTCTTAAGTCACCTTTGTACCTTTCCTTTTTGCAAATGGTATTGCGGAAACATCTGTGTTTTAAGTTGAGTCCCTATCATTTGCAGGAATTCCTCTCTCTCTTTTCTCTGCTGCCTCATTCTGCCTGGAGTCAGACTCAGTTATGTCACAATCATTTTCAGGAAGGCAGACAATGCTGCCAGAGGCTCAGGATTATAACTTTCCCATACAGAACGATACAATTTTCAGGGCAATTGCTCTTAGAAATATATACCTCAAAGTGAACATGAAGAGGTGGTGATGAGACAAGAGAGGGGTCTGGAGGCTCAGCTTCAGGGACCTGCTATAGGGCTCCTCTTGCCCATGAAAAGGGACGAGGCAGGGCCCTGCACATAGTAGGTACTTAATACGTGCCAAATGAATGAATGAATCAGTGACGAGAAGGGTAGCATAAAATATGCGATTTCACCCATTTCCGTGAATTCACATAGAAGTCCAGTAGTGGAAGAAGGAGAAATGTTTTTTGATCACCTATTGTCCCCGTGGGGATAAACTTGAGGTTATAGAAATAATTTCCTGAAGATTATTTTCCTAGATTCTTACCTTACTGATGCTTAAATCATGGAACGTCAAAATTGGAAAGGAACTTATATGCAAAAATTGTTTTATAAAAATCTGCAATTGGCCCTGAAGATCTCCAAACTGAGTTTTTCTGAGCATATTGTGGAATATTAAGAGGTGTTATTTGGCAAAAGAAATACAAGTTTTGAAACAAGTTTTGGAAGCAACATGGTAAACAGAAGTAAACAGGCATCTTTACGGCTGGGTTCTCATAGTCTTTTTTTTTTTAATGGTATAAACAGTATTTGTTTATCATTAATAAAGTGGAGGTCTGCATCTTCCCTCCCCTCCAGCACATCTTGTCTCTCTCATAGTTTTTACTGGCTATTGTTTGTCATAAATTTCCAAGGGGCAATATAGTGGACAATGTTTATCAAACGTTTTTAACACAGAATCCCTTTTTTTAGTTTTCCTGTTACTATTACAAGGGTCTTTGACACATGCTTTTGGAAAGGCTGTCCTAGAACAAATTTCTGATTGTATTTCTTTTTATTTCTCCTATGGATATATTTAACACAAGGGAGAATCTATTCTCGTCCCCTTCTTTTTCAAGCTCTTTTCTTCCTAATAATGTAGTCCTAAGACTGTATTAAAATATCTTCTCTCTCCCTAAGTTATTTAATGAAATATGAATAAAAATACTGTTTTTTTAACTAGTAGAGATTATTCAAAGTTCAGATGGAAGAACAAATAAAAACAACAAGATAAAGAAGGAATAGGGGGTGTTACCATCAGATGTCAAAACATATTATAAAGATATAATAATTAAAACTGTGTTAATACTGGCACATGACCAATCAACAATAACAATGGAACAGAAAAGAAAGCCCAGAAATGCACCAAATATGTGTAGGCATCTGAAATCAGTGGGGAAATGGTAAGTACTACAATCTTTAGAGTTGGAACACTGACTGGCCATTAAGACAAAAATAAAATCAGATCCATACTTAACATGTTATGCCAGAATAAATTCCAAATGTCCTTAATGGACAAAAGATTTAAGTGTAACAAATCAAATCATAAAAGCACTGAAAGAAATTATGGAGGAATCGTCTTATGATCTTAGAGTGGGAAAGACCAAATTATAATAAAAACCTAAAAGCCATAAAAGAAATGAATGATAAATTTGACTACAAAGAAAAAAAAACCACAAAGTTTCTACAAGGCAAAAACCCAACATGAACAAAGCCAACAAACTGGGGAAAAAAGCCTGCAACTCATATCGCAGAGGAAGGGTCAATTCCCTAGTATAGATGAGCTCCTACTGATCAATAAGAAAAAAAGACTAAAATTGCCATTGAAAAAAATAAACAAAGGATATGATCATCCCACAGGGAAGGAAATGCACATCCCTTAAAACATCAGAAAACACAATCAACCTCATTCATAATAAGATAAACTCAATATAAACTACAGTGAGGTATCATTTATCATAGTATGTATAGTAAACTACTCTGTGTAGAGAAAAAGGTTAGAGGGGAGAATATGCTAAATGCCAATATATACATAAAATACATCTGCAGGTTTGCCTGAGAAAACCTTAACACTGTCACTTGTAGGGAAACTTGGTAGTTGAGACACAAGGAGAGAAGAGAGACTTCACTGTCTTTTCTTTTGTAGCTTTAGAATTTTGAATCGTGAATGACTTTGAAACATGTGAAAAAATAAAGAAATAAAGTTGGATCTAAGAAAATCTATTTTTATTCTCTTTCTGCTATGCCAGTTGGCTCAGCTATGGCAGGCCTCTTCCACTGCCCTCCTCTGGTTTCCAGGGGTCCTTTAAGAACTGCGAGGGCTGCTCAAAGTCTTCATGATACCCAGGGCTGGTTTCCTAGCTCACGAAATGAAAATTGTCCTCAGAACATTGCCACATGATTTCAGAACACATTTTAATGTGATGTTTCTGACAGAGCAGCTGTGGCTTCACTTAGCAGAGTATTTGAGCATTTTAGTCTAAATATGGCAGTTGAATTCCTAGAATAAAAGGTGGTGAAGGGATGGAAGTATGAAAATGTGGGAAGAGACTGATTTTCTAGGTGGCACGTATTAAATTTCAGAACTGTAAATTTTATTCTTACATTTTTCTTCTGATCAGATTTTATAACATAAATAATATTTATCTCAACTCAAATACAAAAATATACATGTTTTGCTTTTTGTCTCTTAACTTCTACTGATAAAATCTGATTATTTTCCTCATAGCACTGGGTGAAGAGTTGTAGGATGTTAGATCTAGAAGAAACCAAACGATCTTTTAATGGTGTTGTTCAGCATAATCTGTTTGCTAGGTATCAAGGGAATATCAGGTGACCTCCCTCCCTCTGTATTTGAACCCATTGCCCATTTCTGGTAGGATTCAATACAACAGGCCATTTCAGACTCTGAAAACACGTGTGGGGTCAGAATAGCTTCTACTAACATATATTAAGCTTCCCAGGAGGGTGGTAAGGAGAACTAAGGGGAGACTTAGAATAGCAGAGACCAAACAGGCTTAGGAAATAACATGAGAGCCTACCAGCATCATGGGAGCAAATAATTCAAACTCCGTTCAAACAAACAAACAAAAGTTACAATGATTTATACAGGTTATTCCTCCCTCCACTTTACACAATCATGTTGTAGTTCAACCTTCTCCCATTTTAAAAAGCAAAACACATTCTTTAATGACTATTCTCACCTACCAGTCCAGCCCCCTTGCATAACCACAATAATCCCAATCTTTTAAGCAGCAAAGAACCAAGACAGAGAGGAGAATTAAAGCCGCAAGCACAAGCTTTGCTGCCAGTTTGAAGGAAACACATCCAATCATTCTTCTTGTGGGCATCTCACATCCTGTGCTACTTAATACCTGCCTTTGACACTGGAAGTGTCCTCAGATGGATCCAGACTTTCCTGACATTTTAAAACATATCAAATGGGCCCATATCAACTATGGAATTTCTTTTATTCAATGTTCACATCTCGTTTGTATATCACAATTGTTTGAGAAAAGAATCTGCACATAAAACCAGTTTGGAATCCACCGACCTAGACTGTACGAGCACCATAATGGGAAGAAAGATAATGATAGGATGGCCCCACCCACAGAGAGGGTCATGTGGGACTTTAGAGAGCTCCAAGCCCCAAGGAGGGAACAATACAACTGGCTGAGGGTTCGAGATAGCTGTTGACCTCAGGTACCCTACTCTCACCTCGACCCCCATGTTGAGTCTCCCCTCAAGTATTGGAAGTATTCCTATTATGATGAACCACTGTTAGTACTGATGAGAATTCTACTCTCCTGTTCTCTTGTTCCCAGATAAAGGATCTTCCCCAAAAGCAGCCATTTCGGAGTAAATACTGCCAGTTCTCTCCCACCTCTAGTCTAGTTCCTCCATATGGGAGAGTCACTTGATTAATGAGATGGGGAGATCCTGACTTCCACTGGCTCACATTCCTCAGAGAGTGGGGCCCTGAGTTAGATGAGAACAGTGCTGGCCTTTACCTTCTTGTTTTCCCTGACTGTTTCAGACTTGCTCGGAGCCCAGGCACAGTGGATACCTGTGTTTCTGATCTGCATTCAGGAAGCACCAAAGTGCATCTCTGTTCTCTGACTCCAGCATTCCAGCTTGCCTCTCTCACTCTGCTCTTTCCTTTTTCTGGGGTGCTCTCTCTTTCTCTTGCATTTGACAAGATATGAAGTAGGCTCTCTTCGGCATCTGGCAGGATATGTGGGCCTGGAGTTCTTTGTGTAGACATCCTTTCCCTCAAATGAGTCCCCAGGTCTAGACAGAGGTGCAAGGGAAGTAGTAGGAAATCTCACTCTGCCCCAAGTCCAAGCTATGTTCTCCAATGTGATAGATTAGAAGTTCTTTATCTTGGACAATATATCTGATACTATACTTTAAGTCCCATTTGTCTTTTAGCATCTGTTTCTGGAATTGTTAGAATGCAAAATGGAAAAGAGGTCAGGCTCCCCCAAATCTCCAACACTCACCATAGGGTTCAAGCATTCATGGGATCCTTCTGCCTTATATGGATCATGGTGCTCACCTGTCCACCTCACAAGGGTATATGGGTATAATAACTGCTCCAGAGTTATTGGAAAGAGAAAAATTAGGGTCACCATATTATAGCTTAGCGCTTCCATCAGGAGGCCTGTGTGAATATCAATGGCCTAAACTGGGAAGAAGGTAGGCATTAGAGTCAGCCAAACTTCAGCTTCAATTTTAACTTACACCTGTTCACTCTATAACTCTGGACAAGTTACCTAAGTTCTCTGATCCCCTGTTTCCTCTTCAACAAATAGGAATGATAATTCTTTTCCTGTGGGTTTTTTGTGAATTAAATTAAATGAAATCATATATATTATCATAGCATATAAATTAAATTAAATCATATACATCAAGCCTTAGCACATAGTCAGTGCCCCCAAAATTGAGCCCATTAATATTTCTGTGTAACACAAGGGGTTCTCCTTGGATCTACTCGGCTATACTAACTCCAATAGTAATATATGCAATCTCACATACAGAGCTGCAACCCTGGAAGGCCCAGACTCTGCTTGCTAAGCATCCCCATAAAGGAGAGAGTTTCTGGTGGCAGCAAGGAGTGGGAGGATAGGGCACATAAGTTTTGAATCTGTGGGTCCTTGGATGGTGGTGAAGCTCCTGAGAGAGCCTGGCACAGTGAGGAGGGGTTGCTAAGCCAGGAACAGCCTTTGGCAACAGCGTCAAGGAAGAACAGCTAGGGCAGGAGGCCCACTGGCAGCTATGAGGCGTGGGAGGGTAGGCTGGCCATTGCTAAGGCACCAGCAGCAATTTCTGAAGCAGTTGCGGCATGGCCTATTTGCCAACTAAGGCTGTGCTTCTGAGGCAGCTCAGCGTAGCTTTGGCCTGGACCCTTTTGCAGATGCAACAGCTATAGCAGTGAGATCCTGAACTCCTTCAGGAACAGTGATGGGTACCAGCGAGAGAAGTTCTGTCTGTGTGGACCACAGAGAGGACAGTTCAGGGACTCGGGTGTGGTAGTGATGGTTAGCAGCCTCATAGTTTGTTTCACGAGTGTATCCACTGTAACAAAGTACCACAAACAGGGAGGCTCAAACAACAAAAACGTATTTCCTCACAGTTCTGAAGACTAAAAGTCCAAGATTAAGGTATCAGCATGGTTGTTTCCTTCTGAAAGTCAGAGGGGAAAATCTGTTTCATGCCCCTCTCCTAGCTTCTGGTGGTTTGCTGTCAATCTTTGACGTTTCTTGGCTTGTAGTTGCATTACCATGATCTGTGCCTTCATCATCACATGGCATTCTCCCTGTGTGTGTGTCTATTTCTGTGTCCAAATTTCCGCTTTTTATAAGGACACCAGTCATATTGGATTAAGGCCCACCCTAATGACCTTTTTTAACTTGATTACGTCTGTAAAGATCTTATTTGCCAATAAGGTCATATTCTGAGGTACTGGGCGTTAGGACTTCAACATATCTTTTTGAAGGACACAGTTCAACCCATAACAATAAGATAGCCTCAGAGGCAGCAGTGGGGTCATTCTTGGAATGCCTGGGTACACTATCTCCCCAGTGGGATGGGAATGGAACCCCCAAGGAGATATGCTCTGGCCTAAGGAATAATTCCACAGACTTCCAAGCAGCATTTCCCACTTCCAGAGCTGAAAGGCCAACCATGATGATTGCCCCCCACCTCAACTCTCTGCCAGTACCCTTCCCCAGAACATCTTCCCCTCAACAATACTCTCCTTAGAAGCAGGGTGCTGTTCTAGCTCACTGCTCATTTTGTGAACACCCAGCGGCCCAGGAAGGGAGATGTGGATGAAAAGGTGAAGTTATGACTACTGAGGATACTCTGTAGGCAAAGGGCCAGTAACCTTTGCCGGAAAGAAAATCATTCAGGGAAGCTGGCCAAGCAAGTATCAATGCATGGGTCAGACTCAGGAGTCAAGGATGGTACGGACATAATGGCATTTAAATGTCTGTGTGTTGAGTCCTTTGGAAATCCTAGGACTAGTCCTCTGCCATCTCTCTCCCTGATAAATAGGGACAAGATGACAAGCTGACACTAAAGGGATTCCTGACCAAACAGGGGTTTAAGTTTCCAGGCCTGGAATAAAGGCCCAGTTTTTTATTTCACTTGGATATCAAAGCTACACCCACAATGACACATCATAACCTGCTCGGTTTGTTAAAGATATTTTCATTATGTCATCAGAGATTCTGAATTTGCTCTGCTGGCAAGTGGCTTGTAGACAAAGGTAAATAAAAATCTCTCTCATCTGGATATCCATTACCAGTCTATCCATAAGCCAGGGAATTCTTCCTTCATGTGATATCTTGAATTATGAAGAACCAGGTGAAGATGCCAGAGGCTACATAGAAACTGTTGAGAAGTTGGAGCAGAAAGCAAATCCATGGACTGAAACAGACATTCATGGACCAGGGCTATAATATATATATATAAAATATATGTGGTTAATATAATTAACCACGGGTTAATATTATCACTATTAAAAGTGATGTGGAAAATTGGAGGACTGATTTAATCACAGCCTCCCTCATGCTGGTATTCAGAAGAGAGGCAAGGCAAAAATAGTGTCAGCTTTAATACTGGCCAAGTTGGATTTAAGACTGAAGGTGACCTTTCTTGTCAGAGAAGGCACCTCTTCCTACATACTTCCAGGTCTGGTTGTGGGGGTCTGATGTGAGACAGCTGGGTCTGCAGTATAGGTACTTCCCCAGCCTACAGTGTGGAGTGTCACAGAGCATCCAATACTCACAGATTGCAGGAAAGAATCCCTGAGAGGAAAAACCTCTAGGCTGCCTCTAGAACAGCAATATCCAACCAGGTTGCACGTTAAAATTATTGGGAGCTTTTAAAACCCCTGATGCCTAAGCAACATGGATCACCGTGGAATCTTGAGGTTGGACCAGGTACTAGTACATACTTGAAAGCTCCCAGGTAGTTCCAATGTGCAGGTAGGGCTGAGAAACAGTGCTCTGGGACTAGCCCTTAACCCAGGTATGTTTGCCAAAAGGAAAGTTAAAGCAGAAAACGAAAATGTGCATGATTTAGGGTAGGCAGCCTTCAGAGATGCGGTCAAGATCAGCAGAAACTTTTCCTCAGTGAGTCTCCTCAATAAGGTAAGTCATTCTTGCCAGAAGAGGAAAGTGAGGGGGAAGGGACAGGCAGGGGCCTCCTCCCCAGGATTTCTGTCAGCAAAATGCCTATTCTGTGGGCCAAGATGAAAGTGTGAGGAAACAAAGAGTATGCCAGCCCCCCTAACAATAGTCATAAGAGCTACATTGACTCAACTCCCACTGTGCACCAGGAGCTGTTCCATCTACTTTTGTACATTTAAACTTTGGAACAATCCTGTGAGGTAGGTCTAATTACCCCATTTTACCAATGAGGAAATGGAGGACTTGGAGAGGTTAAGTCACTTGCCAAATTCAGGGAGTAACTGAATCACAGGGCTGGTTTGTCTGGCTGCAGAGTCTATACTTGTTCTGTCATACACAGCTAGTTATTCCTCTAAAGAACAGAGAGAAACAAAATTCCCAGAGAGTTCACACTGTGTGTATGTGTGTGTGTGTGTGTGTGTGTGTGTGCGCGCACGCGCACGTAGCAGGATGAGGATCTGTGCTTCATTCGGGTTCTTCAAATGTTGCAATTCTTCTTTTAATTACCTACACATATACCCATACAATATTGTCTTTCCACTAGAAAAAGTACACAAAGTTCAGGCAGAGTAGTCTACCTGGATAAATGGAGTAATGTCCTGTGTATGGAAAAGTCTGTGATGTCAAATGATGGGCTAAGTCCTCCGAGTGCCAGGAATTTATCCAACCAGAGCCCATTAATATTGGTGGTTTTCCTCTTGCCTTTAGGGGCTGCAAAAGAAATACCGTTTTATATCACTCCCCCTGAACCTTCCTAGAGTGTGAGAGCCTTGGCATTTGGATAGAGGTTTCATCATCTGCGTCCCCTGCCAACTGCTGTGGAATAGTTCAAACCTCCATGCTGTGAAGGCTCCTTGTCAAGGACCTGTGGCCGCTCTGTTTTGCCAAGGAGTATGCTGTTTGCAAGTCAGCAAAAGGAAGGTTTCTGTATTTCTCAAATGTCCTAGTAGAAATAAAATCTCTGTGAAGAAGACCCTACGCAGGATGACTTGCCACCCACTTGGCTTTCTCACAGAAGAATCAACATGTACGGTATCTGTGTCCCTGACCCCGTCATCCTAACGTAACTTGTGCATTTGACAAAACAGAAGGCAAAGAAAGGTCAAGAAGCAGTACAGGATGCCTGGCCCCAGAGTTAAGGGGAAAGAGCTTAGGACCAGGATTCCACAGTTTTTTGGCACTTGCCCCAAGTTCTGAAATCCATAATAATGCTTCAATGAGCGGATGCAAGTTTGAATATGATTCAAGCATGAGTTGAAGACCAGGGAGGCCTCCTTCAAAACTATTTTTCTTTTGTCAAGAATCCTTCATAATGCCCCAGTTTCATGATGCCGTTTTAATGGAATTAAATTTCAAGCAGTTCAGAATCATGAAATTGGTTACATTATGCTTCAGTTACAAGGCCAGTCACTACAGAGGCAAGCTTGTTAAGGACCCAAGAGGTAACCAAGGCAACAGCAGGAGGCAGGTTAGGAACTCCCAGCCTCTTGGTTCACAGTCTTGAGCATAACATAACTAAGCAGCAAGCCCTTCAGTTAGTCCTGGGTATGTCCCTTACTTTTTTATTTAATTGTACTTTTTAATTTAATTCCAAATATTGTCTAAAAAAGTTGTAGAGGCTCCAGAGAAGGCTTTAACTTCTAGCAGACAGACTAGGGGCAGATCACTTTAACTCAGGCCTGCACTGCAGTTTTGCAAGGCCTGATCTATTTCTGGTTTGTTCTTACTCCATGGATATAATACTTGAAGATTCCAGCTAGCATCTTGCACTGTTTATCAGGGTCTCTTCTCCTTGGAAGACCATGAAATCTGATATGTATCTCCCTAGCACTGTGAGAAAGCTCTATTGAGCAACTTTACCACTTTCCAATTAGTGAATGCCTCAAGGGGAGAAGCGGTTCAGATGGTCTCACTTCCCTCTAGGATTTCAGCCTCTTGAGTTATTACAGTCTTTGTAGTCTTAAACTCCCATTTTTCTCCCCCCACCTCCACCACGAGAAACTGATATAAGCTCTGCTTAAATTCCCTGCTTCTTACAAGTCACTTGATGCTTGGTTTCTCGGGCTATGCATCCTTGCTGCTTGAGAATCAAGAAGAAATCCCTTGAAGGGAAAAGCAGTTTAAAATATCAGGCTCATCTCAGGGAATTTCCCTTCTATCCCGAATTTTCTCCAGTTCTGGCCATCTTCACATACCTCTCTTGGAGCCTTCAAATACTTCTTTTCTATTCAGGTTCTCTAGTTTATTCAATGGGAAATTTGGTTGGCAGTTCACTAGTCTATCAATACCAGAATCCCAAAGTAAGTCTTTTACAATACCATAAGTGTTTTAAACTGTAGTATCCTGTAGAGCAAAGGTTCTTGACCTAGAGGATGGTGGAAGGAGTTCTACACATCCATGAAGTACTGAAATTGTATGTAAAATTGTGTGAATGTGTGTAAATGTCTTTGAAGGGACACATGACCCCAAGAGTTAAGGACCACTGCTGTAGGGTATCTACAAATAACTTAATTTGTATTAAATACAAATTTTTTTATTAAATAAACTTATTAATTACCTATGTTAAATATCTAATCTATTTAATACCTAATTTAACATAATACTGCCAAGATCTTGTCCCAGAAAATGGCTCTCTATACCTAGCGTCTAAATACTTGATTTCAAGGCAATAAATATTTTTCTATTATACTGTTTCTTTTTCTACCATTCAATAACACCACTATAATAATGCCATAGACCTCTTTAGCATTTGAATGAAGCTCATTTCTAGAACTGCAGTATAAACTTAGAGAAACCCACCCATAAGACTGAAGTTTTTCTTTAGGGCTGTCAGACACAATGATAGCCAACACAGGACTATAATGATGGTAGTCCATTATGGCCTTGCTTTTCCTTTGTGAATCACGTAAAGGTTGTTTTCTTTAAACTATGTTTTATTTTCACAGCTTAGGATAATAAATCTTTTGCATTATTTCTGTGTATCCACTTGAAATTCATTGGACCTCTCCTTTTGAATAGGTTCTTTAGAGATTTGTTGTAGAAAATATACTGCATACAAGTCTCCCTTCTTTTTCATATGTTTGGAAATCACTGAATAAGATTAAGCTGTGGGATTGGGAGTCCACTGAAAATCAGCAGGTTCACACAAAGGGCAACCTGAAAACAAGCAGAAGATTTCCACAGACTGTGTCCTGAAGAAAGGTGCACTCTAGAGAACAAGGCTAAGAGTAGAACACATTTTTTTCTTAGGTCCTTGAAAGTTTCAAAATGTTATAAAGTCTCATATCTCATGCCTTGCTCTGATCAGTCTGCTTTCTGAGGGTCCCTGGCCTAGTCTAGGGCTCAGCTGGTAACTCTGGTCCTACTGCTTTTGGAGAGATTCACCTCTTCCCCACCCAGTTCCACCTCCCCCACTACAAAATGACTGCCTGCTCCCCCTAGACAACTTGCCACATTCAGAAAACCTAACTGGAACCTCAAGGAATCTTATCCCTGACCAGGAATAAAAAGGGGAGTCAGGGAGCTACGGTGGCAGCACTGGGACAGCACCTGACACATTATAGGTACTCAAAGGACATCTGAATGAAAGAAGTAAACAAATGAATGTGAGAAGAGGCCAAGGAGAAAGTGAAACTCAGGAGCTGGCCACTTGGGCAGTGGCTCCTACTCACCCAGGCTCCCCTAACCTTTTCTCTGCTAAAAATCCTTTAGGACTAGGTGAGTCCTCATCCTCGGATTTGGTTCCCTTATAAATGTCATGACCTCCTTGCCTCCTGGGTCTGGAAGAACTTCAGGATCCTAGCTTCCTAGCTTTCTGGGACTAGCTCTCAACTGTTCTCTTAGCTTGGATCCTATTCAGGGTTTACCCAGCCTGCTCAATTGTGATTTCAGATCTAGAATTCTGAAAACATTTCTTAAACACAAAATGTTTCCTGGAATTATACTAAATTCTCGAGGGATTTCACTATGTGGTTTTTCCTTTATAGATCTGGATATAGACATTCAACATACATTTGGAGCCTGGAATAATAGAGACTAAATCTATATTTTAAAATAAATCCCTCTGGAAAAAAACAATAAAATATATTCCTCTGGGACTACTCATAGAATATCATGGGGTGGCACTAGACACTGAAGAGTTTAGATGATAAGATGTGAGGCTTATTTTCAAGAAATTAACGCTGCCTGTACTACAATAGAATTTGGTTGCAAATGACAAATGGATTTTTTTTTTTTAACTCACAGAATTGAATTGTTGAAATTCCTAGCCTGAAAGTCAACTAAAACCAGGAATAGACTGCTACTAGGGCATCTCAGTCTCTCTCTATACATCAGCTTTCTTCTCTTAGTCCTCTTCAAATCACTGGAAACAAGACCGTTAGCCAGCATCCAAGCTCATGTCACCCAGCTTTGTCACAATGTATTACCCCAAAAACAATCTCAGAAAAAGGTTCTGACTGACCCAGCATGGGCCAAGTGCTCATTCCCAGAAAAATCACTGGGACAGGTAGTATGATTGGCTCAACTTGGATCAGATGTCTAGCTCTGGCTGTTGAGCAGTGACCAGAGGACTGAGAACTATAAGAATGCAGCAGATCTCATTTAAATTATATATCTAAAATAACTCTTGGCAGATATAACAACAACCATCCACCACTACTTCCATAGGACCATGTTCCTTTCACACTTAGAACATTCTAAGATAGGGGCATTTCCTAGAAACCTAAGGCTATTTATTTTTCAATGGGCTATAATATTTTCAAACGTAGATGCCTCTGTTTGCAGAGAAAAATCTGGATCTTTTCAGTGGGAAGACTCCTCTGTTCTCTAAATTTGCTCATTATCTATCTAGAACCCTGCTGGTCTAGGATACTAACCACTGACTGGTCAAATCTCGGTTTTTTGGTCTTAGGAATGAAAATGTAAAAGCAGGTGTTCTTATCTTTGGTGGGCAAATTTCCATCTTCAAGTCCTTAAGGTGTCCCATGGACTCTGATGCACCGGCATGTTATGAATGATAAGGAGATAGCAGATATGATTTCTGGCCAGATGCCATTGGCCAGATTACTTCTCTTAAGACTCAGGAACCCAATATTTGTACTTCACGGGTCACAGGTAGAATCATGGGGATAAGCATGTACACCTGCCCTGTGAAATGCCATGTAGACATAGGATGGCTGTTAATACAAGTTTACCTGTGGTCTTTTCTAGAGCTTTCCAGGCTAGTCAGTTGGCCTCATACCTAGGAGCTCCTTCAATTTTTAGGCCCCACACTTGTCTGTTATGCCCATGGCTAACTTAAATCCCTGTGATCTTTGGGATTAGCAGTCTCTTGCCCTTAATCTGAAGTGGGCTAAGCCTAGTCATGCCCACTGTTCCCATGGTGTAGGACTTGGTCCGGGCTAGGAGCAGATGCCATGCCATTTCAGGACTTGCTGCCTTAGAATGAGCAGGGAGTGGGAGGGAGAGAGACAAAGGAAATGTCTCCCATCTGCTCAATCTGGAGGACACTGAGAGATCAAAATTTTGGCACAAAATGCTACCATAGGAAAATGACAATTTTTAATTTTTAGTAACAGAAAAAGCTCTAGACTAGGAGGCAAGGGACACAAGTTTTACTGTTGACTCAGCTACTAACTAGCTATGTGAAGTCTTGACATTGTAATTTCACCCTCATTTCTTTGTCTGTAAAATAGAGTGACTGAATTCCGTAAATTGTATGTTTTCCTTCCAGCTCTAACATTTGATGATTGGGATGCCGTGCACAGGAAGGTGTGGGGTAGCAAAGAAGAGGGATATAGAGAATCTGCCTAGATCTATGGTTCCTGAGGTTGGCCATGGACCCCTCCGAGAGAAGGCACAGAATTTTTTCAAGTGGCTCTCAAATCCATACATGAGCCAGGCATCATCTGCAGACTGAGTAAAAAGTATTTCACACATATGTGTACTATTTTTAAATTTACATAGGTGCTACTGGGATTAACTAAATGCCAATTCATTTTAAAGGTAAGTGTTACTCATTATAAAATTGTTTCAAACAACAAACACCAAGAGAACAACTACCATTATTCTTGAGGAATATTTGTTTGTTTGTTTGTTTGTTTGTTTGTTTATAAGAGTCCTTCTTACAAAGTGGAGAATCACTGATGAGGAGTGAAACTTACAGTATGGAGAGACTGTGCCTGGGATGTATTAACTTAACTACTGCCTTTTGGTTTTGAGAAATTAAAGCTAACCTAACATTAGACAAAATTCTATTTAGCTTTTAAACCCTAGCCTCAACACCACCTCCTTTGTGAAGTCTCCTGGGTGGGTTACCATACTGCCCCATTTCAACAAGATTAGATACAATATCAGCCAGGGACACAGTAAGAAATAATGACACACTCAAATAAAGATGATTTGACAAAGACTTAAGAAAGGACTATTTTCTCAGGGGTGAGCAATTTATAGGGGAAATACAAGGGCTAGGGCAGTACCCGGGGTGTTAAGAGCAGGACTGTTCCCACCAGAGGCATGACAGGCTAAGGGACGGGTGGTTGTTGGAACTGGTGAGAGACAGTCCTGAGGAGAGGGTGGCCTTGAGTGGAGCTGTGACTCTTGTTGGAGGGAAGCAGCTGACCCAAAACCACACTGTAGGGAGGAAGCCAGGGGAATAAATAACCCCACTCATTCTCCTTCCCCAACCCTTATCATCCACTGCTGCCTGTAATGGACCAATGCAACCAGAAACTGGAAGACAAGGGAGTCTATTGATATAGCTCATGCAGGTCAGCCTCCCAGCACAAAGAGGGGGAGCAAAGAAGGACTGAAAGTGGACCTACAGGAGCACATAGAAGAGACCCCCCAATCAGTCACTCTTTTTCTGAGTTCTCACAGTACTCTGTACTTAACCTCTTTCTAATACTTTCCATATTCAGTGGTAATTATCTGTTGACATTTCCATCTCTCCCCTACACTATGGTTTCCCCAAGGGCAGGAACCATGTCCTGCTCACTTCCGCAGCACCAAAACCAAGCACGATGTAGATCCCTAAGAAATATTTGTTGAGTTTCAATTTGAGGCAATGGTTTTGAAAAACAAGTGCCATATGGCTGGTATAGGTGGCATCTGCTGATGCTGCTGGGTGTTCCTGGGACCCGTGGGTCCTGGAACACATCTCCTTTCCCAGAGCACCGCATGAGATGAATGGAGAAAATCACACTATTCATGTGTTTGTGAAGCTGAGGCCAGTGAAGGAATATGTCAAACCTCTTGATTGAAGCTTCTAATTTTAACACAAGTGACTAAATCTCTAACCTCATGGAACTGATCTGAATCTTCTGAGAGCTTCTGCAGGGCAACTTTCTTTTTCTTATTTCGAAGTGTCTCCTATTAAATTACCCTGTCTTGTTTCCAGAATCACAGAACATTGGAGGGATTGGGGATAGCACATGTGAGAAATTCTTTGCGCCAAGATCCCTCAGATTCTGGAACAAGAGGTCCTGCTTCAAAAACTGTTCCCACAAGATCCACTGCTCCAGAAGAACCTCTGAGAGGTTGAGGGACAGCGGGTCTCTGTGGACAGAGCTTTGCTCATTGCAGGTCTGATCACATTGATTGATGATTGGGCCTTCTTTCCTTAAACTCTTTTCTGCAGCATCAGGTTAAGAAATGGGATTTCTCGGGTTTTTTTGCCAATGGGATGCAGATTTCCAGGACAATGACTTTTCCCTGGTTTCAGGCTGGGAACTTAAGCTGAGAGAAATACTACAATGCCATGTTACTCAGGCCCCAGCCATAAGCCCCACACATATATTATCAAGAGTAATATTTCAAAATGTTTTAAATTCCTAAGATTAGTTTTTGGTCCCATGGCAGGAAGTGTAGTACGAAGGTGAGAAAGACTCCATATTCATTCTGTGGTATTGTGAGAAGATGGAGGAAAAACGTTTGTTGGGGGTGGTTCACACGATCCTTATGGATGAATGTCGTCCCGAAATGAAGAGAAAGCTGCTCAATCTTTCCTTTTGTAATCACATCTAATATGTCCACACAAAGCCTTCTTCTCTAGTCTACCAGGCACTGGAGTCATTGCTACAATGGTCAGATTAGCAATACTCTGACCAAAGTATACTCTGATCAATTGCTGAAATGCAAAGGACAAGCTGAAAGTGAGAGAGTTGTGAGCATCAGAGTATTAGCCAATGGCCAAAAAATACAGAAGACGACTCCAGATGCAAATTCTTTTCACAGCTAGGTGCAGAGGGGCATAAATTTTATGCCCTTCCAAACAAAAGGGAAGGATCAGGCCCAAACCTGAGAAAGAATCTGAGAAAAAAGTTCACAACTGCTTTGTTTGAGGCACTACAGAACCTAAGTAGTTCAAACACAGATGTTCATCTAAAATTAAGAAGGTAGAGGGGCATCTGGGTGGTGCAGTTGTTAAGCATCTGCCTTCGGCTCAGGGCGTGATCCCAGTGTTCTGGGATCGAGCCCCACATCAGGCTCCTCTGCTGGGAGCCTGCTTCTTCCTCTCCCACTCCCCCTGCTTGTGTTCCCTCTCTCGCTGGCTGTCTCTGTCAAATAAATAAATAAAATCTTTTTAAAAAATAAAAATAAAAATAAATAAAATAAAATAAAATTAAGAAGGTAGAAAAAAGGAAAACAGAAAGATAACAACAAAATTAATGAGATAGGGAAAAAAGGCACTGGAAAAGATGAGCCAAGAAAAACATTGGTTCTTAGAAAAGATGAATAATATTGAAAAGTGGGGTGGGTGTCTTTATGATAATCAGCTACGACTAACAGAGAATAACCAGTCCCTAAAAAGGAAGTAAGCCATTGAAGGTATTGAAAGGATTTAAGTTCCCTGGTTAGCTTTCTATAAAAGACCAACCCTAAAGAGCCTCATTGACAACCCTGTTGGGACCCCTCTCACTCTTGAGAGCTTTTTCTGTATCTTCACGTAATAAACTTCTATCACTTTACTCACAAAATAATAATATTGATAAGCTTTGATAAGATAATTAAGATGAAAAATGAGAAGGCACAAATGAGCAATATCAGTAATGAAAAGGGGGACATAATTATGATGTTGTGGACCTTGGAAAGATAGTAAGAATATATTTTTAACTATATCATGCCAGTAAATTTGAAACTTTGTATAAATGGACAACTCCTTGGGGTGCCTGGGTGGCTCAGTCGGTTAAGCATCTGCCTTCAGCTCAGGTCATGATCTCAGGGTCCTGGGATTGAGTCCCACATTGGGCTCCCTGCTCAGCAAGGAGTCTCCTCCTCCCTTTCCCTTCCCCTGCTTGTGCACGCTCTCTTTCTCCCTCTTTCTCTCAAATAAATAAAAATCTTAAAAAAAAAAAAAGAAAAGGACAACTCCTAGAAAAATATAACTTACCAAAGTAACTCAAGAAGAACTAGACATTGTCCTGTAATCTTTAACAAATTAAATCAGAAGTCAAAAATCTCTCATGCTCAAATACCAGATCTATTAGCTTTATTGGCAAGTTTTGCTGAACTTTTGGCCAATAACACCATCATACCCAAAGTTTTTCAGAATATATAAGGCTTATATAACCATGGTTCCAAAACCTGAGAAGAACAATCCAAGAAAAAAATTTCCAGTTAATATTACTCGTGGACATATATGCAAGTTATTTAAATAAAATATTAGCAAACTAAATCCAGCAGGTTAGATTTAAACCAGGAATATGAAATTGATTTGTCATTAGAAAATCAATTAAAGGGGCGCCTGGGTGACACAGTCGTTAAGCGTCTGCCTTCAGCTCAGGGCGTGATCCCAGCATTCTGGGATCGAGCCCCACATCAGGCTCCTCCGCTGGGAGCCTGCTTCTTCCTCTCCCACTCACCCTGCTTGTGTTCCCTCTCTGCTGGCTGTCCCTGTCAAATAAATAAATAAAATCTTAAAAAAAAAATCAATTAAAAAAGGTGCACCTGGGTGGCTCAGTCAGTTAAGTGTCTGCCTTTGGCTCAGGTCGTGATCCCAGAGTCCTGGAATCAAGCACTGAGTCCCTGCTCAGGGGAGAGCCTGCTTCTCCCTCTCCTTCTGCAGCTCCCCCTGCTTGTGCTCTCTCACTCTCTCTCTCAAATAAATAAATAAAATCTTAAAAAAAAAAGAAAATCAATTAAAATAACATCACATTAACACAGTGGAAAAAAATCATACGATCATTTCAATAGATGCACAAAAAAAGCATTTGAGAAAATTCAACATCATTTTATTTACAAAAAAAAAATACTCTTTGCAAAATAAGAATAGAAGGATACTCTATTGATCTGACAAGTTTACTTGCAAAAAAAAAACTATAGCAAATATTTTTTTTACATGTGAACTATTGAATTCATTCCTTTTGAGATGGGAATAAGAGGACAAGAATGCCAGCAATTATAATAGCTATTTGACATTATACTGAAGGTTCTAGCCACTGCAGAAAAGCAAGGAAAAGAAATCAAAATTACAAGGGCCAAAGACACTGGCATCTAGAAAGTCCTCAATAAATGCTATTATTATAAAGATATTTTTTTAAAGATTTTATTTATTTATTTGACAGAGATAGAGACAGCCAGAGAGAGAGGAAACACAAGCAGGGGGAGTGGGAGAGGAAGAAGCAGGCTCATAGCAGAGGAGCTTGATGTGGGGCTTGATCCCACAATGCCGGGATCATGCCCTGAGCCGAAGACAGACGCTTAACCGCTGTGCCACCCAGGCGCCCCTATAAAGATATTTTTTTTAAGTATTGGGCAAAGAAAAACAAAGTTGTCATTATTTACATTATATGACATAATTGTGTCATAGAAATTCAAACAATTCTATAATTTTTTTTAACGAATAGGGATGTTAGCAAACTTCAGATACCAAATCAGTTCATAGAAATTAACTGTGTTTTGATACATTCAAAGAAACAGAAAAAAATTAAATATCATTTACAATAGGATTTTAAAGTACCTAGCAAAAATGTGTGAGATTTAATAGAAAAAAACTATACAAACTTAATTAAAATACATTAAGAGAAGTACAGACGTAGTGAAGAGAAGGGCCATATGCACCCCAATGTTCATAGCAGCATTGTCCACAATAGCCAAATTGTGGAAGGAGCCGAGATGCCCTTCAACAGATGACTGGATTAAGAAGATGTGGTCCATATATACAATGGAATATTACTCAGCCATCAAAAAGAGTGATTTCACAACATTTGCAGCAACATGGATGGGACAGGAGGAGATAATGCTAAGTGAAATAAGTCAAGCAGAGAAAGACAATTACCATGTGGTTTCACTCATTTATGGAACATAAGAAGTAGGAAGATCGATAGGAGAAGAAAGGGAAGAAGGAAGGGGGTAGTAAAAAGAATGGGGAATGAACCATGAGAGACTACGGACTCTGGGAAACAAACTGAGGGCTTTAGAGGGGAGGGGGATGGGGGATCGGGATAGGCCAGTGATGGGTATTAAGGAGGGCACATATTGCATGGTGCACTGGGTGTTATACGCAAGTAATGAATCATGGAACTTTACATCAAAAACTTGGGATGTACTGTATGGTGACTAACATAACATAATAAAAAAATTTTTATAAAAAAAATACATTTAGAGTATCCAAATAAATGGAGAGATATAGAATGTTCATGTATTGAAAGACTGTATATTATAAATACGTAAATTTTTCACATTCATCAATAGATTTAATGGCAATTCTGATTAAAAATTCTGTATGTATTTTGTGGGACTTGTTAAGCTGATGCTCATTTCACGAAGAAATGCAAAGAACAGCCAAAATACTCTTGAAAAAAATTGAGTTGAAAGAATTTTCTGCACCAGATACCAAGATATTAAGCAAGAATAAACAATGTCACTAGTGGAATTAACAAAGTGCCCAGACACGGACCCACTTATATATGGATAATTGATGTATGATAAAAGTGGTATCATTATGGAGAAAGGATAAGCTTTACAATAAGTGGTGCTGGAATAATTTAGTATCCGTGGGGGGAAAAATGTGACATTGAATCCCTATCTCTTACCATATACAAAATAAATTCCAGGTATATTAAGATCCTAAACGTTGAAGTCACTTAAAAGAATAATTTGAAAAGAAAATATAGGAGAATATCTCATGATTTGGGGATAGAAAAGAATTCCTTAAACAAGACATAAAAAGCACTAACCATGAAATAAAATACTGACAAATATGCCAACGTTAAAATTAAGTGCCCCAAAAGACATCATATAAGACAGTGAAAATAGTAGGAAATTTTTGCAGCACAAATAATCAGTAAACAACCTATATCCAAAGTCTATAAAAAACAGCTAATAAGAAAAAGAAAAAACAACTGAATAGAAAAATGAGCAATATACTTAAGCTGGCACTTTAGAAAAGAGGATATCCAAATTTCCAATAAATATAAAAAGGGGCTCATTAATCACTAGAAAAATTCACTAAAACCACAATGTGATATCAAGACACACCCATCAGATAAAAAATATTTATAATCCCAATAATAGCAAATATTCACAAGATTGAGGAAGAGTAGGAACTCTCACATACTGTCAGTAGGAGATGTAAGAGACCACTTTTGGAAACAGTCTGACAATGCCTAATAAATTTGACCAGGCACATATCCTTCAACCCAGCAATTCTACCCCTAAGAATATACCCTAGGGAAACACTTGCACATGGACTCCGGGAGATGTGTACGAGAATATCTACAGTACCTTGGTTTCTAATAACCGCCCCCCCAACTCAAAACAGCCCAACTGAGCAGAATGAATAAATAATTGTGGAGCACTCCTCATCAACCACACAAAACAAGGTTTCTCTCAAGCAGGTTAACAAAAGAAACAAGTCACCCAAGAAACTACCTAGTATGTTACTATTTTAGATAGAGTTCAAAAACAGACAAAACTAAATAATACATTGTTTAGGAATACACACATAGGTTGTATTTCAGTTATTTATTGCTGCCATAATAAACCATGCAAAAATTTGATGACTTAAAACACCAATAATGCTATTTGCTCATAATTCTGTGGATCAGGGATTACACAGAGCACACCAGAAATGGCTCACATCTGCTCCACTTTGTCTAGAACCCCACCTGGGGTGACTCATATCTGGGGGCTGGCTGGGACACCTTGACTCCTGGGCAGGAGGTGGAGGGAGGGGGCGTAGGCACATAAGTGTAGCACCTTGGTTGGCTTGGGTTTCCTCACAGCATGGTGGTTTCAGAGTCCCAAGAAGGAGTATTCCAAAAGAACGTATCCCAATGTTTGTATAATGCTTATTACTGACCCATTGGCCAAACCAAGTCACGTGGACAGACCCAGAAGTCAATGTGGGAAGTGACTACACAAGCGCAGAATAAAGGAAACCACAGTTCATTGGGAGGGCCGCCAATGCAATGGCCCACCACAGTTGGTGAAGTAAGAGAATAATTTTCTCAAAAACAGTGGTTACTTTTCAGAAAGAATGAGGAATACAATTAGGGAGGAGCACAAAGAGAGCATCTAAAATATCAGCAATGTTCTATTTCTAAACTGGCTGGTAGTTAACATAGGGCTTACTTTATTCTTCTTCAAAATAGAAATTGCACATGATACGAAATAATGCAGGCATTAAAATTTATATTTGTATACTTGCAAATAATTTACAAGGCAACGTTTGTCTTATATTATTAAATGAAAAACAGGGAAACATATATGTTTATTATATAAAAGATCCCAACTATGTAACAGAGCTGTTGAAAAGCTGGAGGTAAATAAATCTCCATGCCACAGTGGTTTCTCAGCGTAGTAGCAGAACCATGATCAATGCACATTTACTTATATTTTTCCGTGCTTTTGGAATCACTAAAACTTTATGGGGTAAAAATAAGAATGACACCTCCCACAAAGTGAGGGATTCCAGTAATCCCTGCACTTCCCTTGCCTGGATTCACTTTATCATTCCTGTTCTTTTCATCATAGCTACCGGAAGTTAATTTCTGGAGCACAAGGTATCCCAGGCTTTTCAGAATAGACTCTGATAAAAATTAAATCAGAACTACTTGAATTAGTTCTCAGACATGAATAGTATTGCCAAGCCCTCAATTTTGGTGTTCAAATGGGAACTGTCAGTCAGAGAAGGAAAGGGGCAGAAGGGACAGAGAGTGATGAATTGAGGTGTCTTGCAGCCTCTCTATTTTGAATTACAAGATACCAAGAATTTGGCAGTGTGGACTTTTTCTTTAGGTCATCTACAAATACTCTTTCTTCTCTGATTTATAATTGGAGGAAGTTAATTCTAAGACCTATGGGAAGTTATAGAGGAGGAGGGAAAGTCAAGTACTGTATAACCTAATAAATTAAGAGCTTGGGCCCTGGTATCCAACTTTTTCACTGTACGACCTTGTACAAGTTACTTAATCTCTCCATGCCTCAGTTTCCTTATCTCTAAAATGGGAACATAATAGTGCTACCTCACAGGGTTGTTGGAAGGATTAAGTGAGATAATATATGTAAAATGCTTAAGTACAGAGCCTGGTTCATGGAAAGCACTCAATAAACAATAGTTATCTCCACTGCCAGTCTGTGTGAGGCATTCATACCTGTCATAGCAGATGCTCACATAGGGCCTGCTATGGGCCAGCAATCGCCTAAAAGCTTCACGTATATTGACTAGTATCACACCTAATCCTCATGATACCTGGGAATTCAATATTATTATCCTCATTTACTGATGGAAAAAAAAAGGAAGGTCTGAAGTCTGCAACCTGCCCAAGGCCACAGAGTTCCTGAATAGCAGAGCAGGTTATCCTCAAACCTATGACTTTAAGCTCCATCAAGCCCTCCTTGGTGGGTGTGCTCTTGGGGTGGTTGGAGCTGGTGATGGTTAAATTTCTTTACCCTAAGAGGCCTAAGTGACTTACTCTCACCATCTGGTGAAAGACTGGAAAGAGAAATTAGAGAAAGGCATTTTCCCCAAGGCTCACAGAAAGTCTGCCAAAAAAAAAAGTTCCTCCAACTAGAGTATGAATCCTCCAAAAAACTTCATTTTATCCCTGTAAGGAACATCATTTCCCCCAATGCCCTCACTCAGCCTCAGGAACATTTTCAAATCCCTAGAGTATTTATACAAAAGACTTAGGAGCTCAGGTGGGTTCTCCTGGGCTGCCCTTTACTCCAAGGAGCAAATGTTGCACAATAGAACTAATAGGCTTCAAGTTACATGAGCAGCAAGACTAACATCTTCTGCTAATAATGCTGTGAGTGATTTGAGCTCCCATTGGGCTATTACTCATAGCAAGACATTGACTTTACTCTCAGAGTCTCAAAAGCACTTGGCTGATCTGAATTAATTAAGCCATATAAACCTCCTGAGAGGCAGAGAGAAAACCTAGGAAGAAAAAGAGGTGGGAGAAGAATGGGTAAGTGTTGTCTAATACTGAGATGAGCCTCCCTGGTGGACCGATAATATTATAACAAGTGAACCTCACCAGCATAGCTAATGATGCCCTAGGGAAAATTACAAGTCATTTGTAACAACAGAAATTACCATTGACGGTGATTAAAATGCTAGGATCTTAAAATACTTGGAGCTCAAAGCCCTTAGAGACCATCTGGCATAATCCCCCACTTCAAGACTGAAAACGCCAACCACTTAGATGAGTGAGTGCATAAGACAGACCTGCTGATCCTCAGGACTCTTCCCTGCTGCTGGCGATGAGGAACCCGGCACCTTTCACTGATACTCCCTGCAGCAGGTGCCGTGCCCAAACCAACTTCCCCCAGAACGAGTGGCCCCAAAGGCTCCAGGTGTTTCACAGAGCTCTAAAAAGAGCTGCCCAAAAGCATAGATTATTCTGCACCTGAATGCTAAGTATTTGTCACCCAGTGACAAAGGCATTCCCTTTGGTCCATTAAAAAGAAGAGTAACAGGGTGAGGTCCCTCTGCTACAGCACAGTCCACAAGTGCATCAAGCTGCACCCTGGCCCAAGCACACTTCTCTATAGAATGCCAGGAGACTGAGGCACCAGTGTGTCTTCTGACCCTTCTCCTGGAGAGTTCCAGCCTCTTCCAGCAGTTTCTACTGGTGTTCACCCACATCCTTCACATGATATCCATTAACACATCAGCCCTTCTAGACCTTTCCTGTGGTTAATTTTCACCAAATACATTATGGATAGCTCTCCATGTAAGTACACAGAGATGACTGTCTTTTCTAATGGCTGCATGGTCTTTTACTGCAGAGGTACACCAGGATATAATCAGCCAATCTTTGTTGTTTCCAATTTAGGTCCTTCCAGTTGTTCTCAGTTAAAAACAATACAGCAGTGACCAATTGTACAAACACCTTTGCACACTTGTCTGGTTATTTCTTTAGGATAAATTCTTATAAATGGAATTGCCAAATCAAAGAATATGGACTTTTAAGAAGTTTTCAATATAATCTGCCAAATTTTTCCCCAAAAAGTGGTGTCATGGTAGGTTCCCACAAGATTTCTGAAGTGGATCATCAATGACTTTAAATAGTTTTCTTGCTTTTCAGTCAGCTTCATTCCAGTAGAAGCTAGTAGCCAAGTCAAATGTCAAATGGTACATTTACCAGAGGTCTGAAGAGGTTGGACAACTTTCTCTGAACAGTGATAGCTTTGAAGAAATGAGAAGAGGTCATCCCTGGAAGCAGTGAGGTAGAGGGGGTTTTTCTTTATTATGCATCTTAATCTTGAAGAAGACATTATTTTCTTTTGGTAAATTTCCAGTTTGGGATACCGATTATTTCTGCATGGTGAAATTATGAAATATTATTCCTTATTTTGCTTATCTATATTTTCTAATATTTTTATAATGTCCTTGTAATACCAGTGCAGGTTTTTCAACTTTGGCACTATTGATATTTTGGTCCAGATAATTCTTTGTTGTGGGGGGGGCTGTCCTATGTGGCATAGGATATTTCATAGCTTCCCTGACCTCTATCCACCAGATGCCAGTAGCACTGCCTAGTTGTGACAACCAAAAATGCCTCTAGATATTTCCATATATCTCTCGGGAGTCAAAATTTCCCCCAGCTGAGAGTCATTGCTAGTGTAATAGACAATATCAAAAAGAGTAATAAACATTGATAGTACTATGTGAGAGATGCTATTCTCAGTGCTTCAGGAGTATTACCATGTTGATTATTTTCAACAATCCTTTGAGGTGGATACTATTATTATATCCATTTTACCTAAAAGGAAATTCAGAATAGAGAGGTTGAATAACATGCCCAAGCTCACAGAGCTAGAAATACAGAAGCCCTGATTGGAATCCAGTTGACTCTAGAGCCTGTGCTCGTAACCATTTTTCTGAAGCTGTTTCCCACTGAAATACTTTTAAAGACTCTTTTTAGCCATTTAATTTTTTCCAGCACATCTTATAAAATATTTTTAAACACATACCATAATTCAATGAACATTCATATACTTATCACCTAAATTTAAAAACTCTCAAGACTTTGCCATACTCAACTCTTTGTCTCTTTCTTTTTTCCCTCTTTCCTTTCTTCCTTTCTCTCCTCTCTCTTCTTGATGCTTTTCTCCCTCCCTCCCTTTCTCCTCCTCCCCCTTTTTTCCTTTCTTCCTATTATATCATTTCATCCTTTATATAGTTCTAAAATATGGATGTTTTCTTATGAGGCCATAATGCCTATCATACCTAACAAGGTTAATAAAAATTATTGGGTATCAATCCGTATTCAAATTTCCCCATTATCTCAAAAATGTCATTTAATTCTTGAAAATGTCCGCCTTTGGACACTAAGAAAGATAAAGCAGTATTTCTCCATATATTGTGCACTGAAACTAAAAGAAAAAGGTATCACACAAGTGCATTTCATAGGAACTCTCTACATGGTTTGAGTTGAAAATGAGAGGAAAACACCCAGCTCACAACCACAATAAAGATCCTATTGCTGGTTTTGGGATATGAGTCCTGACATGAGAAGGAACACAGTTGATTATTAAAGTTAATTTTAATAACAGCAGGAAACTGGGGCTAGCCTTCAGAGTTTCTCTACTCAGCTTTCTCAATGCATATTTATGATTTCATTTTATTGCTTGTTGATTTACTGCCATTAGCCCCTAAAAAACCCTGACTCTTTCTTTCTGTTGTCCTTGAAACACAGTAGAAATTCCTCACAAGTCTGTGGTTAAGGACTAGCCTCCAAGAGGGTGAAGACAGCACAAATTGGTCTTACTTTATTTGAGGGCAGGAGGTTGAAGAGTGAGCAGGATTCTTTGGAGACCAGTGGGAATCCCTGCTATTCCTCCACCCCACACTGCCACCTGCTGGAATGGCTTAGGGGCAAAAAAAGCAGAACCCTCCTCATATTAGTTTCTCATGGCTGCTGTGCCAAATTGCCATGCACTTGGTGACTTAAAACAGCATACATTTTTTTTTCATTTTATTCTATATTTTCTGCCCTCTGGCAACCATCGGTTTTTTTTCTATAGGTAGGAATCTGTTTCTTGGTTTGTCTCTCTTTTTTTTTCCTTTGCTTGTTTTGTTTCTTAAATTCCACATATGAGCGAGATCATAAGGTATTTGTCTTTCTCTGACTGACTTATTTTGCTTAGTGTTACAGTCTCTAGCTCTACCCACGTCAATGCAAATGGAAAGATTTCATTCTTTTTTGTGGCTGAATAATATTCCATTTTATATATATATATTATATATATGTATATATATGTATATGTATAAAATATACACATATATATGTATAAAATATACACATATATGTATCACCTCTCCTTTATCCGTTCATGTATCAATAGACGCTTGGGCTGCTTCCATATCTTAGCTATTATAAACACTGCTGCAATGAACATAGGGGTGCATATATACCTTTGAATTAGTGTTTTGTATTTGGGGGGTAAATACCCAGTAGTGTGATTACTGGATCCTAGGATAGTTCTATTGTTAACTTTTTGAGGAAACTCAAAAGGACTGTTTTCACAGTGGCTGCACCAATTTGCATTCCCCTTTCTCCACATCCTTGCCAACACTTGTTTCTTGTGTGTTGATTTTAGCCATTCTGACAGGTGTGAGGCAATATCTCATTGTAGTTTTGATTTGCGTTGCCCTGATGATGAGTGATACTGAGCATCTTTTCTTGTGTCTTTTGGCCATCTGAATGTCTTCAGAGAAATGTCTATTCATGTCTTCTGCCTATTTTTTAATTGGATTAATTGTTTTTTGGGAATTGAGTTGCACCAGTTCTTTATATAGTTTGGACACTAACCCTTTATCAGATGTATCATTTGCAAATATCTTTTCCCATTCAGTAGGTTGCCTTTTAGTTTTGTTGATTATTTCCTTTGCTGTGCAGAAACTTTTTATTTTGATGTAGTCCCAATAGTTTATTTATGCTTTTGTTTCTCTTGCCTCAGGAGACATATCTAGAAAAATGTTGCTATGGCTGATGTCAGAAAGATTACTGCCTGTGTTCTCTTCTAGTATTTTCTGTGGTTTCAGATCTCATATTCAGGTCTTTCATCCATTTTAAGTTTATTTTTATACATGGTACAAGAAAGCGATTCAGTTTTTTTTTTCAATTTTTTAAATGATTTCATTTATTTATGTATTTTAGAGAGAGGGAGAATGTGAGAGACAGCATGAGAAAGAGAGACCACAAGCAGAGGGGAGGGGTAAAGGGAGAAACAGACTCTCCGCTGAGCAGGAAGCCCCATGTGGGACTTGATCCCAGGACCCTGGGATCATGACCTGAGCCAAAGGTAGACACTTAACTGACTAGCCGCCCACACGCCCAAAAGTGGTCCACTTTCATTCTTTTGCATGTGGCTGTCCAGTTTTCCCAGCAGCATTTGTTAAAGAGACTATCTTCTTCCCATTGTGTATTCATTCTTCCTTTACCAAAGATTAATTAACCATATAATTGTGGGTTTATTTCTAGGCTTTCTGTTCTAGTCCATTGATTTGTTTTTATGCCAGTACCATACTGTTTTAACTAATGCCTCTTTGTAATATAATATGAAATATGGAATTATGATACCTCCAGTTTTGTTTTTCTTTTTCAAGATTGCTTTGGCTATTTGAGGTCTTTTCTGGTTCCATAAAAATTTTAGGATTGTTTGTTCTAGTTTAAAATGGCACACATTTACTCCCTTACAGTTATGGAGGTCAGAAGTCAAATATCCCTGGTCCAAAACCTAGGTGTTGGCAAGGCAGTGCTCTTAGGGAAGAATCCATTTTCTTGCCTTTTCTAGTTTCTAAAGCTTCATTCTTTGCAATCCTTTGTCCTTGGCCCCTTCCTTCATCTTCAAAGCCAGCAGTGTAGCATCTGCCCTGATGGTTACATTGCTTTATTCTGTCACAGCTCCCTCTGCCTCCTCCTTCTTTTTTTTTTTTTTTTTAAGATTTTACTTATTTATTTGAGGGGGCACCTGGGTGGTGCCTGGGTGGCGCAGTCATTAAGCGTCTGCCTTCGGCTCAGGGTGTGATCCCAGAGTCCTGGGATTGAGCCCCACATCAGGCTCCTCTGCTAGGATCCTGCTTCTTCCTCTCCCACTCCCCCTGCTTGTGTTCCCTCTCTCGCTGGCTGTCTCTGTCAAATAAATAAATAAAATCTTTAAAAAAAAAAGATTTTACTTATTTATTTGAGAGAGAGGGAGAGAGAAAGAGGGAGAGAGAGCACAAACAGGGGGAGGGGCAGAGGGAGAGGGAGAAACAGACTCCCCACTGAGCAGGGAGCCAGATGCACAGCTCAATCCCAGGACCCTGGGATCATGACCTGAGCTGAAGGCAGACACTTAACTGACTGAGCCACCCAGGTGCCCCTGCCTCCTTCTTATAATAACTTTTGTGAGTACATTTAGAACCCGCCAGGTTAATCCATGATAATCTCTCCACCTCACAATCCAGAATTAATCACATCTGCAAAGCCCTTTTGCCATATAAGGTAATATTCACAGGTTCAGGAACTAGGATCTGTATATCTTTGGAGACCATTATTCAACCTACACAATTCCTCTTGAGCACAACTCACTCCTAATACCGCTTATATTTTGAGACCACAAGGCCTTTTACATGTGTTTTTCATTTGGTTATCGCAACAATCTTTCAAGTTGGGCAAAATTCAGGTTCTTCTAGAAGAAGGGAGTTAAGTGCATGTGTTTATTTAAGAGGTGACCCTAGAAGCACAGGCAGAGAGTGGGGAAGTGAGAAAGGGAGGGGAAGGAAGCCAATAAAAGTTGTGGAATCAAGCCAGTTGCCACTGTGGAAAATTGGAGCTCTATCCCGTGGGAGACTAAGAGACAGTATAGAGATCTCAGTTATCCAAGCAAGGACTGAAGAAGCTGGGGTTTACCCAACTCCCCCATACAGCCTTGATTGAGGGCAGTTCCAGGGTAATTAACTCTCCCACCTCCAGCTTTCCCTGACTTTGAGGCCAGTATTCTCCCAAGGCCAGAAGAAGACCTCAGAATCACGGGTGTCTTTAGCAAGCAGTCTGAGTGGGGAGGTGAATGCCCAGAACACTGGCCAGGGCACTAGCAGTGTTTGCTATGATCCCATTTACCAGTGAGACCCATTTATTCTTATTTATTTATTTATTTGTTTATTTATTTATTTATTTATTTATTTATTTAAGAGAGGGGGCGGAGCAGCAGGCAGAGGGAGAAGCAGACTCCCCACTGAGCAAGGAGCCCAACATGGGATTTGGAACTTAATCCCAGGACCCTGGGATCATGACCCGAGCTGAAGACAGACACTTAACTGACTGAGCCACCCAGGCATCCCAAGACCCATTTATTCTTTCACCAAACATGTCTTGACTGCTCCCTTACTCTGGGCCAGACAGCATGCCAGGTGTTGGAGCTTACAAATGAATGAAGCCTCCCTGCATTTGAGAAATTCACAGTGTGTACAGACATGTAAAGAGAGAAATTATCATACACTATGGTAAGTGCTATGCCAGAATTATAAGTATTTGTTCCTGACATGTAAGGAATTTGCAATAAAAATTTGTTTTTAGAAATAAAGTATTAAAAGCACAGAAGACCTCTGTCTGGAAAACAAATGTCCCTCTCCATCATTAAAGCCAAACACCCAAATAAGGCACTGAGATAAAATAGGGTAAAATATCAAGTGACTGGGCCAAGGTAATCTGGCCTGTGAACAGCAAAATCAGGACAAGAATCCACATTTTCTCACTCCTAGGCCATAATTTCTTCCACTCCACCCAGTGGCCTCTGGGAGATGAGCCCTCACATCTATTGCAATGCCCAGCACATGTAAGTACCCAGTGTCTTTGTGAAATGTAAAGAGTGCATTTGGTTGACCATGAGAAAGGGAAAGCATAATCTACCACAGGAATGGCCATGGACTTTTCTTAAGGGGAAAGCCTAAAATTTTGGTGAAATTTTTTAATCACCTCCCAAATGCCCCACCTCCTAATACTATCACATTGGGGATTAGGTTTCAACATTTGGATGTGGGGAAAGAGGCAGGGACACAAATATCAGTCTATAGCACTACCTCATTTCAAGCTTACCAAACCAGCAGAACATGCTTCCCATGAGAAGGGTCAGAGCTGAGTCCTTGTTCTTTATGGGTAGCTTGCTTCCAGGAAGAACAAGCCGAGTATGCTCAGTTACTCTTCCCAAATTTAACAAGTAGATAAGTAACTCATCTCCTGGGTGTGGAGAGAGGCCAAGATGGTATTAGGAAAAATGCCTCATTATAGAAATCAGGAGTAGGGAAAGAGCTCCTCCTCTCTGATGCTATGATTGGGAAACAGAGAACCATCAGAGACTGAGGTTATCCCTTTCTCCCAAGGTCTGCTGTTTGCATCTCTCAGTGCATCTGCTTCCATCCCTTCATGCTCTCCTGGCTTCCTCTTCTCAGTCTTCTTACTCACAGCCTGATATGGTGGCCTCAGTCCCTAAGTTCACTTCACTATTCAGCTCCCCAAAGTTGACACGCTTACTCTCTCAGTTTCTCCACTCCAAACTTACAGGAGAAGATCAAAATGGCTCAGCTCATTTTCTTTTCTTTTCTTTTTTTTTTTTTTTTTTT
>NW_024424119.1:22940153-22942290 GCF_017311325.1 Ursus maritimus
TTTTTTTTTTTTTTTTTTTAAGAATTTTCTCTTTTCTCTCTTCCTGAGTTGATGATCTCATTTCCATTCTCTCTTATCCTTATCACCTCCATGGACCTGGTGTCAGTTCTTGTGTTGATTTGCCCTACTCCTGTGGCCCCCATCTCAGGCTTTATAAGAGTTATCAAACCCCCTCTTCTCTCTCCTTGACCCCCTCAATGTGGACTCTGTTCTTCCCTGGGGGGGGGGGGTTACCAAAGGTCACATCTTCTTAGGACCCTTTCTTCCCTACCCAAATTACCTTGGGCTCCTGATCACCCCTTACCCCTCCTCCTCTTCTGGCCTGGCTCAGCTCATCTTTTAAATCTAGGCTGCCCAAGACTCAAGCCAGCAGTGGTCAACTTATTCAGCAATGAAATCAGGAAAGCTCCCTCATACCAACAAGATTCACAGGAGGCTGTCTGTAAATCACAAAGCCACTTCACTGACTTACAAAGGGAGATGTTACTTTCCACCCACTCAAATATCCATGTCTATGGAAGGACCGTAGTAGAAATTTGAATTAGTGATAAGAAATTATTGACAATTTTTAGGTGGGATGCTTTTTTTGGCTAAGTGATATCTCTTGAGACTTATAATTTACTTTAAAATAATTCAGGATGAAAAATAAAGTATAAAAAATTAAAGGAGGTGACCATTTTGGAAAATAGTTTGGCAGCTTCTTACAAACTTAGAGTTACCATATGACCCAGCAAATCTACCCCAAAGTATCTACCCAAGAAAAACGAAAGTCTATATGCACATAAAAACATGTACATAAATATTCACAGCAATTTTGTTCATAATGGTCAAAATGTTGAAATAACTCAAATGTCCGTGAACTGACAAATAGATAAACAAAATGTGGTATAACCATGCAGTGGAATACTATTTGGCAATAAAAAGGAACAAAGTACTAATACATACTAAAACATGGATGAACCTCAAAAACATTATGCTCGGTGGAAGAAGCCAGACACAAAAGAACACATATGGTATGATTCCATCTGTAAAAATATTCAGAAAAGGCAAATCTATAGAGACAGAAAGTAGGTTAGTGGTTGCCTAGAACCGGGGGTGGGAATAAGGAGTGACTGTAAATGAGCACCAGGTTTCTTTTTAGGGTGATGGAAATGTTCTAAAATCAGATTGTGGTGAAGACTGTACAACTCTGTAAATATACTAAAATTCTTTGATTGTATATTTTAAATGGATGAACTATATGGAATGTGAATTATATCTCAATAAAGCTATTTTTAAAAAGGAAGGAGGAAGGAAAGGAAAGGAAAGGAAAGGAAAGGAAAGGAAAGGGAAGGGAAGGGAAGGGAAGGGAAGGGAAGGGAAGGGAAGGGAAGGAAAGAAAGGAAAGGAAAGGAAAGGAAAGGAAAGGAAAGGAAAGGAAAGGAAAGGAAAGGAAAGGGAAGGAAAGGGAAGGGAAGAAAAGATTTTTGTCAGCCCTGATGGTCATAGCCTTCACAATACCAGAATGTCTGAAAAGCCAAAATCATCAGAATGTTGTTATGTGAGAGAAGGGTGGAAGGTCTTGAAAAATTTTAAATCCAGGAGATCCTGTGAAACCTGATAAACCACCCCCTTCCTGTCACCCCCATTTTCCTCTGAATAGTGCTGGATAGCAAATGTCTGACCCACTAGTTCTTTCTTTTCTTTGGTTGATGGTGAATATCGCTCTCTAGTTACATACTGTGTGTAACATACTCTCTGTAACTTTCTTTCTTTTTTTTCTTTTTATTTTTTTATTTATTTATTTATTTATTTATTTATTTATTTGACAGAGAGAGAGAGACAGCCAGAGAGAGAGGGAACACAAGCAGGGGGAGTGGGAGAGGAAGAAGCAGGCTCCCAGTGGAGCATGGAGCCCAATGTGGGGCTTGATCCCAGGACCCCGGGATCACGCCCTGAGCAGAAGGCAGACACTTAATGACTGAGCCACCCAGGTGCCCCTCTCTGTAACTTTCTAACGATGAAATATGATGGGGGCTGCTATTATTTTTTCTCTAAAAATATATCCAAACTGCCTTAATTATAAATTTCAGTGTTTTCAAAACACTTCAGTCACAAATGTTGAGACAACCTCTTAGTTTCATCCCATAGTTTGACA
>NW_024424119.1:22942296-22979372 GCF_017311325.1 Ursus maritimus
ACTCTTTCGTTGGGTAGGAATTTTTTAACACTCAAAGGGTAATCTTATTTCCAAAGATTTGGGGAACTATCATGCTCAGGCTCCTGTATTTCTTATAGTATATTGAGGCACAGCATTATTGGGGATTTTTGGCAAGTCGACGAAGATGATATGCATTTATTTATCAATCAGATCTCACCAACTTCCTGTCCTTCTATTTTTTATGGCTTTCTTCCTGTTTTCCAGGACTGTGGTAGAATTAATCTCAAATTAATTCACAAAAATCTCTAATCTCATTTCTAGATTTTGGAAGCCTAAGGAGAGGTCTGTGTGTTTGGTCTGCCATCTTGATCCAATTTGCAACTTAATTTATCATGATTGTAAAACATCCCAGTGTGTTGATGTAACATAATTTATATAACCATTTCATATTTTTCCATATTAAAATTAACATTGGGGCGCCTGGGTGGCACAGCGGTTGAGCGTCTGCCTTCGGCTCAGGGCGTGATCCTGGCATTGTGGGATCAAGCCCCACATGAGGCTCCTCTGCTATGAGCCTGCTTCTTCCTCTCCCACTCCCCCTGCTTGTGTTCCCTCTCTCGCTGGCTGTCTCTATCTCTGTCAAATAAATAAATAACATCTTTAAAAAAAATTAAATTAAATTAACATTGTAATCAACATCCTTATTTATAAATCTGGGCATATGACTGATTGATTCTAAAGAAATCTTTTTAGTGTTCTGTTGAAAATAATAATAAAATGAGTTGGTTGCCTCAGTTTGGGTTTTTATAAACATATATTATCAAAAGTTGGATATGTTGTATACTCTGCTTAATCTAAGGACAAGAGAGTAAGAAAACTAAATCAGTCTTTAGTTTCGGGATCAAACCACATCAGAATTCTCTACTCCCAGCTCTTCATGATTCCTAACAATTCATCTTCTAATCCTTTCTTTATTCCCTTACCAAAGACCCTGTACAGAATCAAAAGAAGGACAACATGGAGAAAGATCTAAGCTATTGAATAAGCTCAGTCCTGGAGAGCAAATGGATGTTTGGCCAGAACCACTTAGATACCTAAAAGGTTTTCATCGTTGGAACCATTAAACACTTTCATTTGCACCAGCTTTATTTTTTAACTTAAGAACAGATTTGTGAAAATTCTAGGCTTTCTTTGTACTTTGTACTGTGTTCTGCACAGTCTAATGAGCTCTAATGAGCTGCAAGAACTTTTAAAACTCTGTTAATTCAGCACTGGAAAAACAATCGAAGCTACTTTATATCTCTGAAGATCCCAAGTGAAATAAAGAAAGAGGTATAAATGTAGCTTTTACTAAAGATCTTAGTTACTTCCCAAGAGGTAGAAAAGATGGGAGAACGTATAGAGGAAACATGAACACAACCAGATAAGCTAGAGGCTTTCAATAAACATTTGTTAAATAAATGGGTCAGAATTACAGCAAAAAAAGATGGGGATGGGGCGGAAGGGGGTCAAGCCTCTAACCAGGTGCATCAAAACAGTCATGTTTAAGTCAAAAGGGGGTGAAATAGCATATTTATTATTTTCTAGGTTGAAAACAGGCTTATAAGATATCTCAAAAATGACTAGTGTAAATTTGAAAGAAATGGCAAAATCCAAACCCAATTCAACATAAAAATTTACTTGCTTTCTTTCAATTTTTATGTTTTCCCATTTTATTCCATATCCTTTTCCTTCCTGTGAGGAAGGAAGTGCTGGAATGAGGAAGGGGGCAGGACGAATTTAGGGAAAATGTAAAGTTAAGAAAATTGGAATTTGTTCACTTAGTCTTTCAGGTATTCATGAATCTTTTATTCAACTACCATTTATTGACTGCTTAATATGTGCGGGAGACCATTCTTTTATTTTTAAAAATACTTTTTTCTTATTATAAAATAAGAGTAGAAATTTTGAAAAATTCATAAATATATAGGGGCACCTGGGTGGCTCAGTCATTTAAGCATCTGCCTTCAGCTCAAGTCATGATCTCAGGGTCCTGGGATTGAGTCCCACATCTGGCTCCCTGCACAGTGGGGAGCCTGCTTCTCCCTCTGCCCCTTCCCCCACTTGTGCTCTCTCTCTCTCAAAGGAATAGAAAAAAAATTTTTTTAAAGAAAAATTCATAAATATATAAAGAAAATAGAAGTAATTATGTAATATTCTACCACCTAGAAATAACCAACTTAATATTCTGAGAGCATTTCCTTTCAGTTTTTTTGTATTCTAATTTCTTTTAGTAATCAGGATCCTATTAAACATAGAATTTTTTCAAGTTATTTTAGCAGGATTTTTTATTCTTAGTTTTCTTCATTAGCCTATATTAAGACCATTTTCACGGGTCACTAAAAAATCAAAATATAATTTTATGGATGGGGCGCCTGGGTGGCACAGCGGTTAAGCGTCTGCCTTCGCCTCAGGGCGTGATCCTAGCGTTATGGGATCGAGCCCCACATCAGGCTCCTCCGCTATGAGCCTGCTTCTTCCTCTCCCATTCCCCCTGCTTGTGTTCCCTCTCTCGCTGGCTGTCTCTCTCTCTGTCAAATAAATAAATAAAATCTTAAAAAAATATATATATATATTTATATATAATTATATATATATATATAATTTTATAGATGAATAAAATTCCCTTAACTGAATGTACAATATTTCCTCCAGTGGATGCACCATACTCTACATAACCTTTCCTCTGTTATTGGACATTTCAGGGCTTTCCAGTGTTTTACTACTAGTGCACAAAAATATTTTTTGTGCCTCTGATTATTCCCACAGGAAAGATTGCTAGAATCATAATGCCTGGGCCAAGGAGATCATGAGAAGCCCCACAAGCACTATCCAAGAGAATGTTCTGTGATGATGAAATGTTTTACATCTGCACTGTCTGATTGGTAGCCAATCATTGCATATGACTACTGAGCACCTAAAATGTGGATAGCACACACACACTCTCTCTCTCTCAAATAAATAAATAAATCTTTTTAAAAAGGGCAGGGGGGACGCCTGGGTGGCTCAGTCAGGTAAGTGTCTGACTTCCACTTAGGTCACGATCCCAGAGTCCCAGGACTGAGTCCTAGGTCGGGCTCCCTGCTCAGTGGGAAGTCTGCTTCTCCCTCTCCCTCTGCCCCTCCCTCTCCATACATGCTCTGTCTCTTGCTTTCTCTCTCTCTCAAATAAATAAATAAATAAAATCTTCTTTAAAATCTTTTTTAAAAATGTGGATGGCACAACTGAGAAACTGGGTTTTTTATTTAATTTCATTTTAATTAATTTAAAATTAAATAGCCTTCTGTGGCTAATGGCTATGGTATTGGACAGTGCAGCAATAGCTCATCTAAATTCTTAATTTGGTTGACTTTCAGAAATTTCCACATAGTGGCCTCCATTCTGTTTCCATAGCACTGAGTTCAAGAAGGTACTCATACCAGTTGTGTGGGCCAGTAGAGTCTGAGGATAATGAGGATTTTGTTTATGCTTCATGAAGTGTACCCTGCTGTCATCTATCAGGTGGTCTCAGCAGACATGAGGCCATGCTATGAGCAGGCCTGGATCTGACTCATGAAAATTAGCCTTATATATATATATATATGGTAAACCTATAGAAAAACTCTTTTGCTTCTAGAGGGTTGGATGTGACCCTCCCTTACTCAGACATTACCATCCCCATTTGTGTGCCCACTGGTGAAGCTGTGGGGACTTCCTTCTACACCTTGAGATAAGTAAATGCCAATTAATTTACTTAGCTGGTGCCTGGGTCTGTTCTGTCCATGAGTACATACCAATTGTTGACCTTTTTCAATATAATGGTCATACAAAAGGCAGGAGCTTTTAAAAGTCTCCCACCATATCTGGACATATTTCTTCCACTCAAGAGTTAGTACCAACGCATTCCCACCATCAATATCTGTGAGTGCTCATCTTAGCACACCGTGCCCCTGCATAGGTATTATTTTTTATATTTACAAATTCGATTGATTAAAAAATGGCCATTTAAATTTACATTTCTTACATCTTTACAGGCAAAATGCTAAGAGAGCTCCCATCTTTTAAAAAGCTCCCTTCTTGACCCCACATGGCCACCTCTAGCTATCATCTCATTTCTCTGTTCTCTTCAACAGCAGAACTCTTTTGAGTTATCTCTGCTCTCTGCCTCCAATCCTCTTGTCCTATTCTCTCTTGGACTCATTTTGTTCGAGGTTTCACCTCCATTGACTCCATCAGAACTGTTCTTCTAAAGGTCACCAATGACCTTCATGTTGCTAAGTCCAGTGATTACTTTTTAGTCCTTTCCATACGTGACCTATCAACAGAATTGATGCCCCCACCTTGAAATGCTTTCTTCTTTTGGCTTCTTGGACATCTCTTCATTTTCTCTTCTCACTGAGCAATCCTTCATAGTCTCTTGCTAGTTCCTTCTCATCTCCCCAGCCTCAAAAAGTTGATGTTCCTTAGTAATTAGTACTTGGATTTCTCTAACCTATCAATGCTTGATCCCTAAGTTATCTCATTAGTCCCAGGGCTTTAGATGCTAGCCATGTTCTAGGAGCTCTCAAATTATTATCTCCAGCTCAGACTTCTCTCCCAAAATCCAGACTTGCACACCAACTCTTATCAACATCCATCAACTTTGATACATCAAGTGAACATCTCCAAATTCAAGTTCTTGATATCCCACCTCAAATCTCAAGTATTAGAATCATCTTTGACTACTCAGTTTCCCTCACATCCCAAATCTATTACCAAATACTGTCAGCTTAGGTGAAGATATATCCAGAATCTGACCCATTTCTTGCCACAGCCACTGCTATCACCCTGGTTCAAGTCACTATCATCTCTCGCCTGGACAGTTGCAATACTATCCCAACAGCTCTCCCTGCTTCTGCCCTTGACCCGCCTTAAGTCTATTTTCTATACACACCTAGGAGCCTGTTAAAAGCTAGGAGGGACTTCTCCCTCCTTTCTCCAAAACCTTCAACCAGGCCTATCTCTAACATGTGTGAGGCTCCAGGCAAAAATAAAATGAATGCTGCCTTTCTCTTCCCATCCCTGGTTCTGTTGTAAACCATGAAGGGGCTGACAGGCATAGTATAGACACCCCATCTTGCATGCCAGAGCTTTATCCATACTCAAAAATACAGTGGTCCCTTAGCCACCCCACAGGCCTAGGGATGTGCATACCTGCAGTATGGTCAACACTTGGGAGGACGGACTTAGCAAAGAACTGTGCACAAGCCCTGGAAGTAGGTATGGGGCTATTTGGGCAGGGAATTCTAGGTTTCTGGGTACCTATCACATGGTCTAGTAAGGACAAGAAGGTGTCCAGGTGGGGCACATCACTTTGGCCTAAAGGGAAAGGCATAGCTAGAGGAGCCAAAGAAAGAATCTACTAAAGTGAAGGATCAGTGCAGGGCCTCCAGTTGCCTGGATTCAATGGACTGGCAATGTCCCAAATGGAGGCTGCCTTGTCAGCCTGAATCCCAGAGTGCAGCTGACCATCACAGACACGTAGTATGAGCAGACAGCCCTTGAGGTCTGGAAGTCTTTTGTTGTCATGGCATAATCTATCCTATCCTACTAATGCACATATCTTGCTCTGTGAACATGAGTTCTATAAAGGCAGACCGTATCCCATTTGACTTGTATCCTCAGCACCTAGCATAGTGCCAAGCACATAATAAATACTCACCTTTCTGGATTTCATCTGTATAATAAAGGGGATTAGAGTAGATATTTTATAAAGTATCTTCAAGTTCTAGCATCCCATGATTTCTGTAATTTCAGAAATAAAAGGTTCTGCATTTCCTTCTCAAACACCCACATGCCAAAGCCTCATTCCAACCTGAATTTTCTTTCTCTTCTGATGAAAAGCTTTTGTGCATAGCTATATATGCTTATAGCATTACAAGAACTGCTTAAGGTTTTAAAATCCTACTGCAATCAGCCTGTACAGGCAAGGAATTGAGTACTAAGAATGCCTTTTCTGTCTCTGAGTATTGTGACCCTGAGTGATGTCTCCCCCCACCCACTCACCCACCCACTTTTGCTGCTGGGCTTGGGCAAGTATACCTGCTGCTCAAAGACCATCTGAAATTACCTCTAAGAAGGAACTGCTTTGAGAATCAGGCTTATAATTAAACAGTAATTGAAGTTTCCTGGGTTTTATGCACGGGTCTTATCTAATGCTTAAGTAGATAAACTGCATGGCTTAAAAGTCAGAATGGAATTAGACGCTCCTACAAGCAAGCAGAGATCTCTGTTCAGCAAGTGCTTCTTTAAAATGAACCTGGTTTCCAGCACTTTTGTCACAGCACCTACATGATAATACCATCAGTCTACCCTGCAGAAATGACTGTCAGAGAATCATGGAATGATAAAGCTGAAATGGACCTTAGCTAGCTCCTCAACCAAAGTCCTTGTTTCACAAGAAATTAAAACCCAGGGAAGTAAAGTGATTTGCCTCAGGTCACAGGTAGAAGAGGAGAAGATCAGGGATTGAGGAGGTAAGAGTATGATGACTTGGATGACTTACTGGATGCAGGATGTTAGGGAGAGAAGGGAATGGAGGACAACTGCAACCTTCTCAGCTGGGGTCAAGTGAGCAAGAGCAGGTTTGAAGGAAATCCAATGAGCTCAGCTGGGGTCATGTAGAGTTTGAGGTGTCTGTGTGCCATGCAGACAGATATCAAGCAGAAAATTAGATATTACAAATCTGAAACTGAAGAAAAAGGACAAAGTTAAAGAAAGAAATGTAGAAGTCATCATCCTACCCACTTGGTGTTCAAAACTATTATTATAAAGCCAGGAAAGAAATCAGGGAAAGGGAGCAACAGGGACATAAGCAGCAGAATACTAACATCTAAGGATTTTGTTAAAAAATAAAAATAAATAAAATAAAGAAGAGCTGACAACGTAGCTTACAAAAGAGTGGCCAGAGAATAGGAGGGAAACTGAGATAGAATGGTGTTGGTAAAGGCAGGGCAAGAGAGGGTTTCAAGAAGGGAAACGAGTTCAATAACTGTGGCACACACACTGTTAGCTGCCTCCCCAATATTCACTCTCCTCTTTTTCCGTGCTAACAAAATCCTGATTGTTTTTCAGAGTGGCAATAAACCTGGTCAAAAATTAAACCATCATTTCCCAGGCTCCTTTGCATCTAGAGGTCTCCCATATGACATCCCTCTGGCCAATCAGATATAACCAGATGTCTATCTACTTGGTGAGACTGTCAAGAAAACAATTATTTTCCTGATATAAATGGTCAAACAGCTGGCATCTCACTTTTACCCTATGCCTTTTTGCCTTTCTTTCTCCTGAGATAATGATTCTGTGTCCAGAAATACAGCAGCTATCTAATGAGCATGAGTGCAAAGGACACACACACACACACACACACACACACACGATAGATGACATGGAAAATTAGGAGTCTGGTTCCTGATCTACTCAGTAGAATGAGTTAGAAATGTGGGAGTCAACCTTGACTCCTACTACTCTCTTACTGCCTTTGATCCAAGATCCTTGACTCACACTTAAATATCCTTCAAATTCACTGTCTTCTAACCACTCCTAGTCTCTGCATTGTTCAGGCCCATATCATGCCTTGCCCGCTGACTGAACTGTCCTCCTAGAAGGTCTCGCTGCTTCCATATTACCCCCTGCAACCTGTCCTCTAATCTGTCCCCATGTCAAAAAAATGGAATAAGTTTGTGTTGATTCCTGCTGAAAGTATTTCCATGGCTCTTATTGCCTAGTAGATAAAATCAAAGGTGCTTAGAACCACAGTTAGGCTCTTTATGATTTGGCTCATGCTTATATTGATTATGACATACTATGCAAATATACAGTGGTTCACAACCACTTTGTGAACAAGGGCCACTTACCAATCATTGTGCTAAGAGCTTTACATTTATTTAGTCCTCATAATGCTTCCCCACACATTTTGCAGATGGGTCAACTGACTTTCAGAAAGGTTAAGTCACTTGCCTAAGAACACACAGCTTATTTAAGCAGGAGAAGGCCTGGATGTCAAAGCTCTTTCAAAGTCCTTTCCACTGCAGTGCCTTGACATGAAAGAACGTACACTCCTCTCCTTCCTGTTCCTTACTACTCCCCATCTACCTTAAATGGACAGCCTTGTTGAAGAACCATGGCCAAAATCAGTCTTGCATCTCGGGCCAAAGGAATCTATCCCCCACTGCGGTGGGAAGAAAACAGGTTCTTCACGTCAGCTTCTGGAAGGGAGGAGAGAATCGCCCAAAGCTGGAGCTGTATGGCAGGCTGGTGCGCCTGACCCTCCCAGTCAAGGCCCTTCCTTCTCCTCGCTAGCTGGGGGTCAGGTGTGAAGTGCAGGGGTGGGGATCCGGGTCAGAGAGCTCTTCACCTTTGACTTGGTCTGGCTGGCGCCACCAGAGTGTTGGAGTAGGATCCCGTCTCCAAGGCTACCCCCTCCAGGGTCCGGAGCTGGAAGATCTGGGGGTAGGACTCTGGTGACTCCCCAAAGTCTCGAGCAAGACCTGACACCCACTCCTCACCACTATCTCAGCCTGGGAGCCGGTCCTGTGGGCTCTGGACGCGCAGCCTACTCCGCTGCTGGAGCGGCTTTGCACACCGCTGCCGCCCAGCGCCCGGACCAAGAGCAGTCTGCCCGCAGCGGGACCCTGGAGCAGTGCCGCCCTCTGAGCCCCTAGAGTCTCGCGGTTGAGAGACCCGCGGTCAGAGAACCCCCTGGGAGCTCTGCTATCAGTCGGGTCGGATCACCCAGATTTGTAACTGGAGAAAGGTCCAGGTCCCAGAGGGACATCTCCAGGTGGCACCCTCTGGCCCTCGGACCTGAACTCGGAGTCCAGGCTGCCCCGTGCGCAAACCGACCCGTGTTCCGCTCTCAGGCCAACGGCAGCCTCGCACTCCCAGATCCTCCCCATGCACGGAGGCAGTTGCAGCTGCCCTCCTGGGCGGCGGCGTAACGATCCCCAGCTGCTCCAAGAACCCCGACTGGACCCTGGGCAACCTCTTCTGCCCGGGTGGCTCTCCCCGGGGTCTGAACCCCTCGCGCCCCCGCGCGTCCTTCTTTGTTTCTGAGCTTGCTCCGAAAGTGATGTAACGAGGCCAGACTCGCGCGCTGCTTTCCCTCTTTCCCAGACTAAGTCCTTCCTCCCTCCAGCACCCGGCGCTCTGCGCGCAGAGCCCGGCGCTAGGCTGTGCCTCCACTCCACTCCCAGAGCTCTGGAGACCGACGGGCACTGTTAAGAAAGACGCGCTCCCACGTCCCGCCTCCTGGATGCAGACTCAGTGGGGAAAGCGAGACTTTCCTCCCAGAAACAAGGGAGAGAGCCGAGGGGACAGCTGTTGTGGAGGTTTCTAAGGAGACTCAGACTGGCTTCTTTCCCTGCTCCTGGGAGACGGCAGGAATCCTCAGGTACCTCAGTGACCCAGTCGATGGATGTTTATATGAAAGAGACAGAGGCAGTAAGAGACAGACAGAGAGAGAGAGAGAGAGAGAGAGAGAGAGAGAGAGAGAAAGAAACAGGAAGAAATAGAGACCCGGAGACCGTGATTGACAGACAAGTGGAGAGAAACAACGAGTAAGAGAGAGAGTTGGTGGGTGGAAAATTGACTTTGGGTTTTTTTTTTTTTTTTTTTCTGTCTTTTTTTTTTTTTTTAACCCACTGTGGTTTTGCCTCTGACAGAAGAGAGAACCGCTGCTCCTTAGCCAGTAAGCAGCCCCCTATCTGGATGGAGTGAAAGATGCGGCCTGATGACATAAACCCGAGGACTGGGCTGGTGGTGGCCCTGGTCAGTGTCTTTCTCGTCTTTGGCTTCATGTTCACCGTCTCTGGGATGAAAGGAGAGACTCTGGGAAACATCCCCCTCCTGGCCATCGGGCCAGCCATCTGCCTACCAGGCATCGCGGCCATTGCCCTGGCCAGGAAAACCGAGGGATGCACCAAGTGGCCTGAAAATGAGCTGCTGTGGGTCCGCAAGTTGCCCTGCTTCCGGAAACCCAAGGACAAGGAGGTGGTGGAACTGCTGAGGACCCCTTCAGACCTGGAGTCAGGCAAGGGAAGCTCAGATGAGCTGGCTAAGAAGGCGGGCCTCAGGGGGAAGCCCCCCGGCCAAGGGCAGACAGAGGTGCCTGTGGCCAGTTCCATCATCACCCCCACACCCATGGAAGGAGAACGCCAGAGCCTGGTCCAGAGCGGGCATCAGGAGGAGACATCCAGATACCTAGATGGCTACTGTCCCTCAGGCAGTTCCCTTGCCTACAGTGCCTTGGATGCCAAGTGCTCAGCCTGGGACAGATCTGACTGCCCAGAGCCTGAGGACAGAATCTTCTTTGTGCCCCAGGACAGTATCATCGTTTGCTCCTACAAGCAGAACAGTCCCTATGACAGATACTGTTGTTACATCAATCAGAGCCAAGGCAGGTGGGACCACGAGACAATAGTCTAAGCTTTGCATACAAGAGTCGCTGTGTTGATAGAAACAACTACACTCAGCTTCCAGGGGAAGGAAACTGCCCTGCTCCAACAGCCTTCAAACTGTTAGGAATTGACTTGGTATGTGATGGGTGTGCAAGCCTCGGGTGCCTGAGAGCCATGTAAATAGGCATGTTGGGGACACATTTTAAGGAAGGGTGATGAGTGTTAAGGACACTGGAAGAGGCAGTGGGTAGGAGAGGGAGCAGTTCCAATTGCTTTTTAACAAACCATGTTGGATGTTTTGTAAAATAACCCAGAAAGTGCTACTCAGCACCTGCTAAAAGCAAGATAAATCTAGTGTGGGCTGCAGATATCAGGCATGAAATGATACATGGGCTTGCCATAGGGAAACTGAGCTGCTTTCAATCTGAATAAATTGAAAGACAAAACAATTAGTGCTTCATTGTATGAAATGATTTTTATCTGGTGAAAGCTTTTCACACTTATTATTTGCTGAAAGAAAAAAAAGTCAAGATAGAAAAGCTACTCCTTCCTTAGGTGGGATGGTTTTTGGAGAAAGGGGAGTTAAAGGCAGTTGAATTATGTAATTGAGTTTTATGATATAATCCTCTGACAAGATCAGAGATTTCAAATAAAGTAAAATAAGTGTGACAAGCTAGGTAAAAAACTAACATTTTTAGATGGCTATGTTACTTCTTAAACTTTCATTTAAATTGATTTACTGTGTCTTTATCTTAAGTGTTTTTTAATATTTACTATCATTCATGTATAATTTCCTCATCAGGTGCAAAATGACTTGATGTAATATTTTCATAGATTAGAATTTGTGTTCATCAAGTCAAAATGGGTTTTACATATGTATACAAGTGTCTTTAATATTTCTGGGAGTTCTGGTAGTAACTATTCCTATATGCCTTTTAAAATCTGAAAACTATGAAGTCAATACATTAGTCTTGAAATTTATGCAGCATTTGCATAAAAGACAATGGTTAAACTTCTGGAAATGTCATTATTTGTACATTTATTCAACATTCCCAAAGACTATAAATGCCAATGAAATAAGAGTTAACCTACTAGATTTAACTGAAGCTCTTTATTAAGTTCACCTAATCAGTGAGCATTGCATGACAAAGATCTGCTTTATTTCATACTTAATTTTTTGCTGCTGAGGGAAAAAGGCACAATGGGATCCTAAAATGTATTTTCTATTTCACTTGCTTAACTGAAATAGACAAGAGGGCAATCAGCCAGAATACCATTCAGTCCCTGTTGAAGAGAAATATTGAATTATATAGAGAAATCATTGTATATTTCATCTCGAAGATCAGAATATTTTGCATCCTCAAAGAATGATGATTTATTTTCAATGATCAGATAGTTCCAGCCACTTTCTCCCAAAGGGGGAATTGAGGACAAAAATTTTAGCCATACCCCTTTTGTATATTTCGGGTCCAATTCTGCAAGTCTTTAAGTGCAGCAATCATTCAGTCTTAAGAATCATGCCCTTAAAAATCACAATTTCCAAACCAAGTTCAACATCAAAAGAGTATGATTTTTTTTTAGTAGGGCTTAAATGTCAGAAAATGAGATGTGTGATTCTGAGCAAATTTTATCTTCTTGTACCTCAGTTCTCACTCCTCAGAAATCAGGGAGGAGTGGGACTGACTTACACTAGAGTATGTCTATCGTTCATTCCCAGTTTGAATATTCTATGGCATCATGTCAAAGACACTTTATATAATGCCAGGGAATGAGATACAGCAAAATGCATGCCAAAGTTATGCAATTCATGATAAAAATTATATGACATGGATTGAATTCTTACTACTACTCAAAAGAATTTTGTAGATGTATGAAAGCAGATTTGTTTTATTGCCAAATATTATTTATTCAACATACACATTTCTGGAAATAAAATGAAGATGTTAACTAAGGATAAAATTTTTTTATATTGGTATAGCCCCCAAATAATCCAATAATTGCAATAAATGTAATTTACTTTGGATTTGGCATGGAGGGAAAATATTAGTTTCCTAAAATTTTAGTTTCCTAAAATCACAATACCTCTTAATAATTCTAGGGCATTTTGAAAGAGGAAAATCATGTTTCAATGAAGATGAGAATTATTGGATAACTCTCTTAGGAATAAAAACTTCTAATTTGAATAAAAGCCCTTCTAATCTGCTTGCCATTTGTGGACATCTTCAAAGATGAGGAGATAGCAAGACAGCAGAGAGAGATGTTCACAAAGACTCAGCAAATCCTATACAGGGTCTGAAAGAGATGCTTGTAGTGTTAGGTATGGTTTAAGGTGTGGAAAAGTTACTTTTTGATTTCTTGGAATCAGCTCAAACCCCATGATATCACACACACACATACACACACACTCCAATGTCCAAATCCAAAGTTAATTACTAGTTTAGAAATATAAGATATTTTATCACATTTTCAAGTTCTATTTCAGAAGAAACTTACTTCAGTCTTCTTCCATCCACCTACTTAAGATACTTAAGGTATCTAAATATGCTCTTGAGGGAATTTTCTGCAGTGCTAAAATAATGGTTTGCAAATGTTGACTGGATGGCTTAACTTTGACCAGAAAGAATAAAATGTGTGACTGTGTGTGTGCATTTTTTTTTAACATCTCATAATAGGTAACCCCCTCCTAATATAAAGCAAGGTAGCCTAGTGCCCCAAATCAACACTCGTTAAAGACTATTCCATTCTGTTAAACAGAGGTGGAAGAGAGGGAAAACAAGGTGAGAAAACTGTCTGAGCTTGTTAGAAGAAAACAGCAGCTCATTCTAGTCAACAGTTTTCGCAAATTGTTAATATTAACATAATAGACAGGAGGACTATTCCCTGTCCATTAAGAGCTTTCAGACAGACATAAATCAAAGTAGGTACTAGTTATTTTTTTACTTGCTGTTAATCCAAATAGTCGTTTCAACTTGATTTTAAATACGCATTTTATTTTTGAAATTATTTCTATTGACTTTTTCATGTTCAATATTCCTACCTATTATGCTCATGGGTTTTCTAAACTGCTTCTTGATTTTAAAGTGTGAATTCAGCCAAGATACCCAAGCTGGAACATATTTAGACAACTGTTTCAAGATTTAGTTTCTATTACAATCATGACAAACAAAATCCAGATATATTTAAGTTCAGACTCTCTTTCAAACCCTACTAATCAGGTCCTTTGGAAATGTTTTCAATACTATGGGTCTTAATACTGGCACACAAAGGGAAGGAAGGTTCATTCTTTTAAATACTTTTCCCTTTTGTAATAGCCAACCTCCGTTTATTTATTAATATCTTCCCTCTGCACCTATAGCATCATTTCCTTGGTAAATTCACTTTTATTATTACTTTATAACATTAAAGAAAAAATTTTGAAAATCCACAGCCCCACTATCCTAACAGAAATACTGTATTTCCATTTTAGCATATCATCCTCCAGGACTCCCCCACATGCACCTTAAATATTATAATTGTGTGTTTCTCTTTTCTCTTTTATTTATACGCCAAGTATGTTTTCATGTTTCTATGCGGTGTTCTTGATTACCATTTAACAATTGTGTAATATGCCATTTTTGAGATGTACCATAATTTAACATGCCATTCCTTATTGCTAGCCAGATAAAATGTTTTATGGATGGTTTTATATGTTTTTTTTTTCTCATTCTTAGTAACACAGCTACATTATTTGTCATTTTCCCTAAGAGGTGAATATTTACAGTCAAAAAGTCGTCTCCTTATAGATGAGAGTAAGGGGGCAGAAATGTGTACATGGATCAAACACTTACATTATTGGTTTTCTCTTGACTCATGGGCAAGACATAGGGTAAGAGACAAAATAATGCTTCTACAAAAAGGTCCCCCTTTTCAGACCAGAGCCAGTATTTTTAAGAATAAGATGAGATGGAGCCCATATTTTAAAGAGTAAGATGGAACATTTCCCCAGTTAAGATACACTAGTGTATATCTCAAAATCAGTTCACAGTGGTGTCAATCTTCAAGAGCATAATGTTGAACAAGCAAAATGAAAAATAGATGTAGACAATAATTATAGTATTTCAAAAGCACTTTCTTAAAGTGTCTCATCATTTATTTTATAATATATTTAATATGTATGTATATTGTTACCTATCAGTGACTTAAAAATGAACTGGAATTTCAGGAATTCAACAGACTTTACCTATGAATTTTCTGTTTCTTTCTCAATGGAAAAAATGAACTGAAGATGGAATTATGGACAAATGCTCGGCCCAACCAGATATCTTAATAAAGAACTGAATTCCATTCAGCCTCTTGTCCAAATAACACAAAATCATGTAAACACCACTGAATCATGTCCTTGATTTCTCATGAACTACCACAGGCTCCTCACTCCATGAACACCCCAAAGAAAGAAGTTTATACATGACACTGTCCAGATACAAATTGGTAGACATTGATATCAGATCTCCACCATCTTTTGCAAATTATTCCTGGGCCTGACCCTTCTTAGAGATCCTTTCTTTGTCTTTCCCTTTATTCCTCCTCCTAATTGCATGTTACAGACTGCAGACATGGTATCCTCAATGGCAACACAAGGCTTTCCATGCTTTATCCACAACAAGGTACAGTGTTACAGAATGGGCCAGTTACAAAACAGGGCGGAAAGCTATTAAAATGTCTCTCTGACAAATCTATCCCAAGAAAGTTAAATATAACAAATATATTTGCAAGTCATCACTTTCTTACTCTTTATGGTAATAAATGATTAAATATGAGACAACCCCTGAGTCTGAAGCCAGACCACATTTGTTTAGAAAAAAAATAGGCTTTTGAACATCAACTGCCTGTAATTCAACATGAAAAGTATGGACATATCTTCTCTGTGAACGGTTAGACCATCAGACCAACTCAAAAGGGCCCGCGTGCCCCTGTGCTCTTCACACCGCCTCCCATCCTCTGCAGCAGCTTCTTGGCTGTGCCCTGATTGTGCCCTGCAGCTCACCACCCTGAGCCTTCATCCCATCATTTTCTCTGCCTCACATGTCCACCCTGTCTTCACCCCTCTGCTGGTTAAGGCCCTGACATCTTTTAGGCAGCAGCTACCACATCTTCCACAGTCTTTTAGATTTTCGCCCTCAGAACTAATAACACTTCTACTATTCTCTGGCCTGACAGCACCGCCACCATTATCATCGCACATATTAGCTGAGGGTGTGTCTGTCTCTCCAACTGCAGCATGAGCTCTTGGAGGGCAGGGGCCACGTTTTATTCATCCTCCACCCCACCTCCTCCACACTTTGCCCTGCTCAGTGAAAACGCTAAATTGCACCACTTGGGTCACTCTCACAACCTTCCTTCTTCCGCTTTCTCACAGGAAAAAAATATCTACCTTCTTGATTTGAACTGAATTAAATTGAATATAGTCAGCAAAAACGTGGGTTAAAATAGGCTTCTGTGGGTTGGGACCCTAACTTTTATTTAGCATATTGTTTCTTCAGGGAAACCACATCTTACATAACAAGGAGAAGAAAGAAATAAACCACTCCAGAATATTTTCTCCTCCCTCCCTGACTGACCTAACTCCTACTCCCTTCCTCTCTCCATGAGTCAGTGACCATACTACACATACAACAGGAACTGGTGGTTCTAGAAGCACTTGACAGCCAAGTTTTTGAATTCCTGACCAGAAAGAAGACAAATCAATGTACTCAGGTTAACCCTGTAAGTAGGTCAACAGAATATAATTTGCCAGCCTGGCTATTGTCCTTCTATTATGCTTCCATCCGATAATGCAAACAGGACTTTCCAGGCCACCTGGGTATTCCCTCAGGACGCTCTCAGGGGGCTGAGTGGCAGACCCTAACTCCCCACCCCCAGTGAAGCTTTTCTTCTCCACAAAGTCTGTGAGATGCTCAGAGACTGGTTTGTGGTTCCGAGAGGCTCTGGCTTGTTCTGGAACAAGATGATGGCATTGCTCAGCAATTCTCTTGAGTTGTATTTGAGGCCAGTCTTAATAAACTTCAGGCTCATGTAACTGGTCCTGTAAATTTCCCAAACTATGCCAGTGAAAGTGGCATTTAATTTGAGTAACTCTTTTTCTTGACCACGGCAACTATCAGGTTCTCCTTCAGCAATAGCAAGAAGGACCTCATTTGAGTATGAGTGGGGAAGGGGATAACAAAGGGAGAATGTGATTCATATGGAATTGTCAATACAGGGAGAAGAGCCAATAATCCCTCATTAAGCCAGTCACTTCTGTGGCCTCCTGCCCTGACATCTTGTCTCAAACTTAGCAGCAAATGCTAGAAAACAGACTGAGAGGACAAACCAAACAGAAAAATGTTTTAAAACTGAAAAGAGTAAAAGGAAAATGCTAGAGAATTTTGATACATTTTTGAAATGGCTAAGAATAGAAATATAAACAATTTAAGTATATTCTAATAAGGGCAAAAATTAGCTAAAACTATCCTGTTGGACAGAGTCAAAAGGAATATAAAATAGCATTCAATAAATTAGGTTAAACTAGCTTAAAAATTACTCAATAGACCAAAAAGTACAATAAATACTAGAAAGTTAAAGGAGTATAAGTGAACGCTATTAGCTGAAGTATTCAAAATTAAATCTTTTTAAATTCATAAATTCAACAAAAATGTCCCACTAAAAAAACAGGGTGTGAAATATGAACAGAAATACTGAGACTGGGACTGAGAGCCCACCGACCTATGCCTGGCAGAGGGAAAGACAGACAAGGAACAGAGCTGGACTGAGCTCTCCTCCCTGAAGAGTCCCCCAAGGCAGGCCCTTACCCTTCAGGCAGCAAAACTACAGAGTCCAGAACTGTTGCTCCCCCACAAGCCTGAGGTCCCTCCAAAGCTCACCTCTCACCCTCCTGTGTTAGAATAGAGGCCAGCAGCAAAAATGTTGAGGGGCAATGTGTAATCATGGCCTTATGGAGGTCTTAACACAGAAGTGTCACTGACTATGTCTTTGTCAGCCTTGTCTGGTCTCTGTCCTCTTCATCCCCCCATTTCCACAAGCAGCCCAGTATCTATTCCTTCACTCCACAAGTCCTGGTGAAGCAGTGCGTATGTGCTGGGTATTGTGCTGGCCTGAGATGTCACAGTGAACAGAACAGACCAGGCTCCTGTCTTCATGGAGCTCACAGGTTAGCAGGGGGTGTCAGTGGTTGCAGAGGATGTTACAGCAGCACTTGGCAGGAGCACTAGCCCTCACCTTGTTGGAGGAGGGTGGTGAGCAGAGAAAGTATCTAAAGGGGTTCTACCAATTCCACAGCGTGTAGGGGTAGTGGGGAGAGTTCCCCACATAGCCAAGCAGTTCTCTAACACCAGCTAGGCATCCCATAATTCAACTCAATTCTGATACCACCCACCTGGAGTTACCATCAGATTCCACAAGGGCTCAGCCCCCTCCCACTTCAGATGCCACGTGCAAGGCCGGGTGTCACCTGTGCTTCTAACAGGCTCAAGGTTCCAGGGGTGCCTGGGTGGGCTCAGTCGTTAAACATCTGCCTTCCTCTCGGGTCACGATCCCGGGGTCCTGGGATCTAGCCCACCTCCCTGCTCAGAGGGGGGTCTGCTCCTCCCTCCCCCTCTTCCCCTTCCCCAACTTGTGCTTTCTCTCTAATAGATAAATAAAATTTTAAAAATAAATAAATAAATAAATAAAGGTTCTAACAACCCTCTCCTCAGCTTTGATTAATTTGCTAGAGTGGCTTACAGAACTCAGAGAAACATTTTACTCACTAGATTACTGGTTGATTATAAAAGGATATAACTCAGGAATAGTCCAATGGAAGAGAAGCATAGAGCAGGGTTTAGAAAAAGCGCAGAGAGCTTCCATACCCTCTCAGATCACGCTTCTCTTACTGAATCTCCACCTGTTCACCAACCCAGAAATTCTCTGGTCCATTCTTTTGGGGTTTTATGGAAGCTTCATCACATAGGCATGATTGATTAAATGATTGGCCATTGGTTATTGACTCAGTCGCCAGCCCCTCCCCCTCCCCAGAGGTCAGGGGGTGAGACTGAAAGTTCCAATCCTCTAATCACAAAGTTGATTCCCCTGGCAACCAGCCCCCATCTGGTGACCCAGGGGCTTACCAAAAGTCAACTTATTGACATAACAAAAGACATCTTTATGATGGTCATCACTTAGGAAATTTCTACAATTTTAGGAGTGCTATGCAAGAAACTGGATAAAGACCAAATATGCATTCCTTCATATAAATCACAATATCACAGAGTCACGGGGGAAAACGTCTGATATGAGACCTGAAAAATGCATAGGAAATAGCTGACTATAGAGGGGAGAAAACACCGTTTATGAAGGCCAGGAAGGAAGAGAAAGCATGACACATGTTTATTCAGAGAAATGCAAAAAAAAAAAAAAAATCATTAGATGGCTGGAGAGGGGGCCGGGTAGAGAAGGGCCAGGCAATGGCTTAGGCCTCTCCCCACCACTACATTTAGGCTTGTTACACAGAAAAAGAAGGCCTGGCCACTCAGCTCGTCTCCAACACAACCATAAGGAAGGAAGATTAGACTCATCTTGACTAGGGTTTGCAGATTTAACCAAATTCTACTCTAAGAAGAATTGATTCAATACACAACTGGTTGCTTTGGTTGCATTCGGGCAAGGCTCCTTTCACTTGGAGACAAACAACTAATCAAACTAAGCAGTCCACCTTTCAAACATTTGTTTTGCTCTTACGTACACTAAAATAACTTGGAACTCTTAAGTGAAAAATAACTGGTATAAACAGCTTCTAAAATCACCATCTCTGGGATATTATTACAATTATTACAGATAGGTTGACATATGAGAAAACTTTTTTCCCAGCATGGATTAATTACCCAACAATGATTGTGACGTTAACCAGACTTCCATCTCTATGGTCAACATTTTCTGTGTTTCAAAATATCCCTAATTTCTTCCTTAGGTCAGCTGCCTGGAACTCAGGTCCCTTGTACAGACATATCTATCCCTGCGCAGATACGTTTATCATTCTCAAAGAGGGTCCCATGTCTGTTAGTTCCTTGATAGGTAAATATATGTTACACAATAAAATGTTTTAATACCCAAATAAGTTTGAGAATTGCTGGGCTAAATCAATGCAAACATATTTTTTTACAATCTCTATCCCCAACACTCAGAACAGGACCCAGTACAAAGCAGGCACCAAATAAGTACTTCTTGAATTAGTGAATGTAGAATTCCATAAAGCCATTTATTCACATGCTCTGTGACATAAAAGAAGAGCACTGAGTGTGCAGCATTCCACAGGGCTTCCTTACTGAAAAATCTTGCCCTAATCTCTAGGTCTAGAAGCACAGTAATGATGACAAGACAAATTTTCAGAAATCAAAATGAAGAGTCAAAGGAAAGGGAGGCAAGTTACATAATCCCCAGAATTACCCTCATGTTCCTTCTTGGCCCTTGCTGTTCATCCAAGAGCAGTCTTCTAACAAAACTATTCTTCCCTCAGAAGAGACAATTTGGGTGATCAGAGCAAAGATGTGTCTGTCAGACATATTTTGCCTCCAGATGCTAATTTCCCAGGTGTCCAGTTTGGCTCAAAAAAGTTGCCAGGAGAAACCCACATGGGTTCCCTCCCTCTTTGGGAGCTTTGTACTATCACTCAATAAACTATCGTTCAATAAACTGCTTTGCTGCCCACCAAAAAAAAAAAAAAAAAGGTTGCTAGGTCCTTCAACTCAGAAATTAAATTGATCCAAGATACCAGATATTGGTGAGAAGTATTTATAAGAGTTCTAAGAAGCTTTATGGTGCAGAAGTAATCTGTTATGGAACCAGAAACCCATGGGAAATTAGAATCCCTGCCTTCCCTAATCCCACCCCCACAGTCTCATCCATGACCTGAGCAAATATCATCAAAGTAGTTCAGTGGTTCTTAAACTCTAGCATACATCAGAATCTCCTGGGCCTGTTAAAATATGGATTGCTGGAACTCACCCCGAGATTTGCTGATTCAGTAGAATTTACATTTCTGTGAAATTCTCAGGTGATGCCACTGGTGCTGGTTCCTGGTTGCTTCCTCACCACTACCTGTGCTATCAATTGGTTTTATAGCCACAAGTCTGGTATAGACTCATAGGTCCAGCCTTGCAGTAGCATTTGGATCTAATAACTGGTACATAATAGGTACCCAGTAAATGATTTGATTAAATTAATAATGAATTGTTTGTCTAATCCCCGAGATTGGGATCTACTTTGGGAAAGTGTACCCCACATCCCCTGATGAAACTGGAGCCCAGTCCTTTATCCCCACTTGCTCAACTGGGATCATGACCCTTTTCTGCCTACCTCCAGACCTTACAGGGACCATGTGCCCAAAAGCCAAACTTTTTGACTAGTGACAAGGGACATGACAGAGTCCAAGTGGGATAGGCCCTTTTTGAACCATGGGATTTAGACTCCTGGCCTGCCAGGTAAAAGCCAACTCCATCATGATCTAGTCTGTCCCAACCATTCCTGGTTGATTCCTCTCCTTGCCAGGCTACTCCTGAGCTCCCCAGCAGGATGCTGGCTGAAGATTCACAGCTATTTTGGGACATGAGGCAGGTATCTGAACCAGGTTCCAATGATGACTTTGAAATAGAGACTTGATTAGAGATCTTGAAAGCCTTTCCCATCAGCCAGAATAAACAGTGGTTTACTTTATTATTTTCTTTTGTACTATTTTAACCACGCGGTGAGTGCACTAATCTCATTCTTCCCTGCCTGTAATTAACATATGTGAAGTGAATAGAAAAGAAAATCGTACTATGCCCTTGGAAGAGTAATATACTTGGGATTTGACAGATAATGGGAAAAGTAAATTCGAAGAATAAAGATTTTTCCAAGAAATTCAGAAAGAAAAATTAAAATCTGTTGTTTACCAATATCCCCACATTTTAACATTCTCCACAATCCCACATTGCTGAGGAAGTGCAGGTAACTGCCTATGTATAGACACCTGATAGAAGAATGACCCATCTGTGCTAAACCACAGCCTTCCCACTCCTTTTCTGATGCAGCTTCTACCACTGTTTCCCTTGGAAACCAAAGAAGCAGCTGCCTGCAAAAACATCTCTCTCCCTCCTCGCTCATCAGTCCAAAGGACTAGCAGCTTGTTTTCTTGCTCATTGAAAACATCTGATGTTGGGGGATGACATGCATGTGGGGATCAGTACAAAAGATATTACCACAGACGGTCAGACATATTGTGCATTCTGCCTACTATTCTTTCTTAGATGGTTTCACGTCCCTCTTCATTTTATGTACTACATCATCAATTTCTTCTCTGTGTTGTAATGATTTGTGTACACAAACCTTCTCTACTAGATCTTAGTTATTTAAAGTCTAGGGAGGGGGGCGCCTGGGTGGCTCAGTCATTAAGCATCTGCCTTCAGCCAGGGCGTGATCCCAGAGTCCTGGGATCGAGCCCCGCATCAGGCTCCCTGCTCCGCTGGGAAGCCTGCTTCTTCCCCTCCCACTCCCCCTGCTTGTGTTCCCTCTCTCACTGGCTGTGTGTGTCTCTCTCTCTGCCAAAAAATAAATAAAATTTTTTTAAAAGATTTTATTTATTTATTCGACAGAGAGAGAGAGAGTCAGCGAGAGAGGGAACACAACTAAATGAAAACGCTGAGCTCATGAGCCTGATATTGGAGCTCTCGATCCCAGAAACGCCGAGATCACGCCTGGCGGCGCAGGCGCAACCGCTGTGCCACCCAGGCACCCCATTTTTTAGATTTTATTTATTTAGGCGCGCCATTTTTAAGATTTTATTTATTTAGGGCACGCCCCATTTTTTGTTTTATTTATTTAGGGCGCCTGGATGGCACAGCGGTTAAGCTCTGCCTTCGGCTCAGGGCGTGATCCCGGCGTTCTGGGATCGAGCCCCACATCAGGCTCCTCCGCTATGAGCCTGCTTCTTCCTCTCCCACTCCCCCTGCTTGTGTTCCCTCTCTCGCTGACTCTCTCTCTCTCTGTCGAATAAATAAATAAATAAATCTTTAAAAAAAAAAAAAGTCTAGGGAGGACATAATCTTCTGTTCAGCATTCACTACATATTGATTAATACGTTATAATAACATCATATAACTAATGTAATATGATTATAACCCAATGATGTAAGTTTTAACATCCACTGATGATTCTTGCCTGAATTAACTATTACTATAATGACTTCTAAATATTCATTTTTTTCACTATTCTACTTTTATCTATTGGAATTCTACTTAAAGAAAGAGTAGAATTTTTTTGACTTACTTATTTATAAACAAATATGGAGGGGCACCTGGTTGGCTCAGTTGGTTGAGCATCTGCCTTCAGCTCAGGTCATGATCCCAGGGTTCTGGGATCAAGTTCTGCATCGGGATCCTTGCTCAGCAGGGAGCCTGCTTCTCTCTCTCCCTTTGCCTGCTGCTCTCTCTCTGTCAAATAAATAAATAAATAAAATCTTAAAAAATAAAAACAAATATGAACTCATGGATTATTATCCATTTCTACCAATTTTTAAAGTTAACATTGTCATGGATTATTATTTTATGCATGGGTTATAATCTGTTACTCTTGAAAGCTAAAATTGTCCCAGTTTGGGCCAGAGGGAATCCCTTGAAGCTTGCTCCTGTCCTATTGACATCTTCCTTTAAACATTACTTTCTATCTTGCTTTAAACACTACTTGCTTTAAACACTACTTTCTTGGGTGCCTGGGTGGCTCAGTCGTTAAGCATCTGCCTTCGGCTCAGGGCGTGATCCCAGAGTCCTGGGATCGAGCCCCACATCGGGCTCCATGCTCTCCTGGGAGCCTGCTTCTTCCTCTCCCACTCCCCCTGCTTGTGTTCCCTCTCTTGCTGGCTGTCTCTGTCAAATAAATAAATAAAATCTTTTTATCTGTGGTGTCATTTGCAAATATCTTCTCCCATTCCGTGGGCTGCCTCTTAGATTTTTGACTGTTTCCTTGGCTGTGCAGAAGCTTTTCAAAAACTAAGAGGCAGCCCACGGAATGGGAGAAGATATTTGCAAATGACACTACAGATAAAAAGATTTTATTTATTTATTTGACAGAGACAGCCAGCAAGAGAGGGAACACAAGCAGGGGGAGTGGGAGAGGAAGAAGCAGGCTCCCAGGAGAGCATGGAGCCCGATGTGGGGCTCGATCCCAAACCAAAGAAGCAGCTGCCTGCAAAAACATCTCTCTCCTCCTCGCTCATCAGTCCAAAGGACTAGCAGCTTGTTTTCTTGCTCATTGAAAACATCTGATGTTGGGGATGACATGCATGTGGGGATCAGTACAAAGATATTACCAGACGGTCAGACATATTGTGCATTCTGCCTACTATTCTTTCTTAGATGGTTTCACGTCCCTCTTCATTTTATGTACTACATCATCAATTTCTTCTCTGTGTTGTAATGATTTGTGTACACAAACTTCTCTACTAGATCTTAGTTATTTAAAGTCTGGGAGGGCGCCTGGGTGGCTCAGTCATTAAGCATCTGCCTTCAGCCGGGCGTGATCCCAGAGTCCTGGGATCGAGCCCGCATCAGCTCCTGCTCGCTGGAAGCCTGCTTCTTCCCTCCCACTCCCCTGCTTGTGTTCCCTCTCTCACTGGCTGTGTGTGTCTCTCTCTCTGCCAAAAAATAAATAAAATTTTTTAAAAGATTTTATTTATTTATTCACAGAGAGAGAGAAGTCGAGGAGAACACAGAGGAAGAGAGAAAAGCAGGCTCTCATAACCGAGCCTGATGTGGGGCTCCGATCCCAGAAACGCTGAGATCACGCTGTGGCGAGGCAGCAACCGCTGTACCACCCAGGCACCCATTTTTTTTTAAGATTTTATTTATTTAGGGGCGCGCCCCATTTTTTTTAAGATTTTATTTATTTAGGGGCACGCCCCATTTTTTTTTAAGATTTTATTTATTTAGGGGCGCCTGGGTGGCACAGCGGTTAAGCGTCTGCCTTCGGCTCAGGGCGTGATCCCGGCGTTCTGGGATCGAGCCCCACATCAGGCTCCTCCGCTATGAGCCTGCTTCTTCCTCTCCCACTCCCCCTGCTTGTGTTCCCTCTCTCGCTGACTCTCTCTCTCTCTGTCGAATAAATAAATAAATAAATCTTTAAAAAAAAAAAAAGTCTAGGGAGGACATAATCTTCTGTTCAGCATTCACTACATATTGATTAATACGTTATAATAACATCATATAACTAATGTAATATGATTATAACCCAATGATGTAAGTTTTAACATCCACTGATGATTCTTGCCTGAATTAACTATTACTATAATGACTTCTAAATATTCATTTTTCACTATTCTACTTTTATCTATTGGAATTCTACTTAAAGAAAGAGTAGAATTTTTGACTTACTTATTTATAAACAAATATGGAGGGCACCTGGTTGGCTCAGTTGGTTGAGCATCTGCCTTCAGCTCAGGTCATGATCCCAGGGTTCTGGGATCAAGTTCTGTCGGGATCCTTGCTCAGCAGGAGCCTGCTTCTCTCTCTCCCTTTGCCTGCTGCTCTCTCTCTGTCAAATAAATAAATAAATAAAATCTTAAAAAATAAAAACAAATATGAACTCATGGATTATTATCCATTTCTACCAATTTTAAAGTTAACATTGTCATGGATTATTATTTTATGCATGGGTTATAATCTGTTACTCTTGAAAGCTAAAATTGTCCCAGTTTGGGCCAGAGAATCCTTGAAGCTTGCTCCTGTCCTATTGACATCTTCCTTTTAAACATTACTTTCTATCTTGCTTTAAACACTACTTGCTTTAAACACTACTTTCTTGGGTGCCTGGGTGGCTCAGTCGTTAAGCATCTGCCTTCGGCTCAGGCGTGATCCCAGAGTCCTGGGATCGAGCCCCACATCGCTCCATGCTCTCCTGGGAGCCTGCTTCTTCCTCTCCACTCCCCCTGCTTGTGTTCCCTCTCTTGCTGGCTGTCTCTGTCAAATAAATAAATAAAATCTTTTTATCTGTGGTGTCATTTGCAAATATCTTCTCCCATTCCGTGGGCTGCCTCTTAGATTTTTGACTGTTTCCTTGGCTGTGCAGGCTTTTCAAAAACTAAGAGGCAGCCCACGAAAAGATTCATTTCTCTACAGATAAAAGACTGGTATCCAAGATCTACAAAGAACTTCTCAAACTCAATGCATGAGAAACAAATAATCAAATCAAAAAATGGGCAGTAGATATGAACAGACACTTTTCCAATAAAGACATACAAACAGCTAACAGACACATGAAAAAGTGTTCAAAATCATTAGCCATCAGGGAAATTCAAATCAAAACCACACTGAGATACCACCTTATGCCAGTTAGAATGGCAAAAATTGACAAGGCAAGAAACAACAATTGCTGGAGAGGATGTGGAGAAAGGGGATCCCTCTTACATTGTTGGTGGGAATGCAAGTTGGTACAGCCACTTTGGAAAACAGTGTGGAGGTCCCTTAAAAAGTTAAAAATTGAGCTACCCTATGATCCAGCAATTGCACTACTGGGTATTTACCCCAAAGATACAGACATAGTGAAGAGAAGGGCCATATGCACCCCAATGTTCATAGCAGCATTGTCCACAATAGCTAAATCTTGGAATGAGCTGAGATGCCCTTCAACGGATGACTGGATTAAGAAGATATGGTCCATATATACAATGGAATATTACTCAGCCATCAAAAAGAACGATTTCTCAACATTTGCTGCAACATGGACGGGACTGGAGGAGATAATGCTAAGTGAAATAAGTCAAGCAGAGAAAGATAATTATCATATGGTTTCACTCATTTATGGAACATAAGAAGTAGGAAGATCAGTAGGAGAAGAAAGGGAAGAAAAAAGGGGGGGGTAAACAGAAGGGGGAATGAACCATGAGAGACTACGGACTCTGGGAAACAAACTGAGGGGTTCGGGGAGGGGGGCAATGGGCTAGGCCGGTGATGGGTATTAAGGAGGGCATGTATTGCATGGTGCACTGGATGTTATACACAAGTAATGAATCATGGAACTTTACATCAAAAACTAGGGATGTACTGTATGGTGACTAACATAATATAATAAAAAATTATTATAAAAAATAAATAAATAAATAAATAAATAAATAAATAAATAAATAAAATCTTTTAAAAAATGAATAAACACTACTTTCTATCACATGATGTTTCAATAAAACACTTATTCATTACAAAAAGAGAAACAATAATTTTACAGCAGATAAACCTGGTAGACATCACCTCAACCAGTGATCAAAGTTAAGATCACCAGTAATGGTGCCTCTTGATACCATGCAGTGAGAAGGACACATCATCGCTTTGATGGTATTTCTGCCAAAAAATGAATAACCTCAATCTTAATGGTAAGGGACATTCTACAAAAGAACTGGTCTGTACTCTTCAAAAATGTCAAGGTCATAAAAGACAAAGACTAAAAAATGGTCTTGGATTAAGAGACAAAACAGGATACTAAATGAAATGTGTGATCCTGGAAGGGATAAGGGGGGGAAATAGAGCTATTAAATTTTATTGAGAAAATTGGAAAATTTTTAATAAAGTCTGGAAATAATAGTATTATATCAATGCTAATTTTCTGATTTTGATCATTATATTATGGTCATACAAAAGAATGTTTTCCTTCTTAGGGATTTAGACACTGAAGTCTTTGGGGGAAAGGAGTATCATGTCTTCTCCTTACTCTCAAAAGGTTCAGAAGAATGATAAGACAAAAGTGATAACCTGGTTGAAGGGTACACGAGAAAGTGGGTGAAAGTATGCGGGCATTTTTTGTGCTGCTCTTGCAACTTTTCGATAAACTTGAAATTATTTCAAAACTAAAAGTTACAAAAACTGAGTTGCATAAAAGTCATTTATACTTCACTACTTTCTTAGAGGATTAAAGGCAATTTATAACCCTTTCTATCCAACAGGATTTTTTCAATTAACTGTCTTCAGCTGGGTTCCCCTAGCTGCAGACCCTGAGCCAAGTATTTGAGTACAAGTAGTTGATTTGGAACATGATCCTAAAAAGCATCTTGCCTTGCAAGAAATGTTAAAAGAAGTTCTCCAGAAGGAAAGAAAATGATTAGGGTCTTGGTCAGGAACTTGGATGTACATAAAAGGAACTTGGATCTACATAAAGAGAGGAAGAGCATTAGAGAAGGAATAAGTGAAGATAAAATAAAAACTTTTTCTTACTCTTAATTGATCTAACAAATAACAATTGGTTCAAAATAATAATATCAGGGCACCTGGGGGGCTCAGTCAGTTGAGGATCTGACTCTTGATCTTGGCTCAGGTCTTGATCTCAGGGTTGTGAGTTCGAGCCCTACTAAAAACAATAACAATAATAATAATAATACCAACAATGTACTTGATGATTATCGCTCATGTTTAAGTAAAATGAATGACAGCAATGATACAAAGGACAGGAGAGAGAAATTGGGAATATTTTCTTATTTTGTTATAAGGTACTTGCACTGCTAGTGAAGTGGTATAGTGTTATTGGAAAGTAGACTTGGGTAAGTTGTAAATGTGTATTGCAAACATCAGAGCAACCACTACAAAAGGTTTTTTAAAAAAGTATAACCAATACACTAATAAGAGAATGGAGAAAAAATGGGATCATATAAAATGCTCAATTAAAACCATAGATGGCAGAAAAAGAATGGAAGACAAAATTAGGAACAAAGAACAAGAGCCACAAATAGAAAACAGTAACAAATATGGTAGGTATTAATCCAACTATACAAATGACATTTTAAACAATGGTCTAAACACACCAATTAAAAGACAGAGATAGTCAAAGTGGATCAAAAAATAAGACTCAACCATATTCTATCTATAAAAAAAAATCCACTACAAATACAAAGTAGATTAAAAGTAGAGGAACGGGGCACCTTGGGTGGCTCAGTCAGTTAAGTGTCTGCCTTCGGCTCAGCGTCCTGGGATTATGTCCCACATCAGGCTCCCTGTTCAGCAGGGAGCCTACTTCTCTCTCTCCCTCTGCCCCTTCCCCCTTCTCATGCTCTCTCTCTCTCACTCTCTCTCAAATAAATAAATAAAATCTTTTAAAAAAAAAAAGTACAGGAATGAAGAAAGATATACCATGCTAACAATAATCAAAAGAAAGCTGGAGTAACTATATTAATTTCAGACAGAACAGACTTCAGAGCAAAGAAAATTTTCAGGGTAAAGAGGGTGCTGTGAACTGAATTGTGTCCCCCCCAAATTCATATGTTGAATCCGTATTCCCCAATATGACCAGATTTGGAGATAAGGCTTAGAAGGAGCAAGTAAATGACATCATAATGGTGGGTCATGATAAGATAGGATTAATGTCCTTCTAAGAAGAGGCACCAGAGAGCTTGCTCTCTCTTCCTCCAATTGTGCTCAAAGAAGAGAGCAAATGAGCACCCAGTGAGATGGCAGCCACCTACAAACCAGGAAGACAGGCCCCACCAGAAACTGACCATGCTGGCACCCTTATCTCAGACTTGCAGCATCAGAACTGTGAGAAAATAAATGTCTGTTGTTTAACCAACTGGTCTATGGTATTTTGTTATGGCAGCCCATACTGACTAAGACAGAGAGACATTCCATAATGATAAAGGGGTCAATTCACCAAGAAAATATAACAAACTTTAAAGCATATGCACCTAACAACATAGTGTCAAAATACATGAGTTAAAAGCTAATAGAACCGCAAGGAGAAATAGTTGGAGACATCAATATCCTTCTATCAAAAATGGGCAGATCCAGCAGGGAGAAAATATCAGATGCGAAAAAAGGGATATCACTACAGATCCCACGAGCATTAAGAGAATAACAGAGGAATACTACAAACAACTCTATGCTTACAAATTTGATAACTTGGATGAAAAGTACCAATTTCTTGAAAAACACAATTTGCCAAAGCTCACATAAGAAGAAATAGACAATCTAAATAGATGAATATCTATTAAAGAAATTGAATCAATGATTAATAACCTTCCAAAACTGAAAGCATCAGACTCATATGGGTTCAATGATAAGTTCTTCCCAACATTTAGGATAAGAATTATACCAATTCTCCATATCTCTTTCTGAAGACAGAAGCAGAGGGAATTTTTCCTAAATCATTCTATGACTCATAATTACTAGAATACCAAAACCAGAGAAAGACTTCAAAAGGAAAGAAAACTATAGACCAACATCTCTCATGAACATGATGCAAAAATCCTTAACAAATTATTAGCAAATCTAATTTAACAATGTATAAAAAGAATTGCACAACACAACCAAGTGGGATTTATCCTAGTTATGCATGGTTGCTTCAACATTCAAAAAGCAATTAATGTAATCCTTCATATCAACAAACTAAAGAAGAAAAAATCAGATGATCATATTAAAAGGTGCAGAAAAAGCATTTGACAAAATCCAACATCCATTCATGATAAACATTCCAAGCAAACAGGAAATAGAGGGGAACTTCCTCAGTTTGATAAAGAACATTTACAAAAAATCTACAGCTTACATCATATAACTAACATCTCACCATCATTACTGGTTGGAAACTAAAAACTTTCATGCTAAGGTCAGGAAAAAGTCAGGGATGTCATGTCCTCTTGTACCACTCTTTTCAACATTGTCCTAGCTAATGCAGTAAGACAAGAAAAGGAAATAAAAGGTATACTGATTGAAAAGAAAGAAATATAAATGTATTTGCTCACAGATGACACAGTTGTCTATGTAGAAAATCTAAAATAATTGACAAAAAACCTGAAACAATTATAGTAAGACTGCAGGATACAAAGTTAACCTATAAAAGTTCACCACTTTCCTATATACTAACAATGAACAGGTGGAATTGAAATTAAAAACACAATACCACTTGCATTAGCACCCCCGAAAATGAAATACTTAGATACAAATACTTAGATACAAATACTTAGATACAAATCTAACGAAATATACATAAGATCTATATGACAAAAACTACACAACTCTGATGAAAGAAATCAAAGAACTAAATAAATGGAGAGATATTCCATGTTCACAGATAAGAAATCTCAATATTGTCAAGATATCATTTTTTCCCAACTTGATTAACAGATTCAATACAATACCAATCAAAATACCAGCAAGTTATTTTGTGACCACTGGCAAATTGGCTCTTTATGGAGGCGCAATAGGGCCAGAATAGCCAATACAATGTTGAAGAGTAAAATCAGAGAACTCACAGTACTTGACTTCAAGAATTACTATAATGCTACAGTAATCAAGACAGCATAGTATTGTCAAACACACACACACACACACACACACACACACACACACAAATAGATCAATGGAACAGAACAGAGAGCCCAGAAATAGACCCTCATAAATATAGTCAACTGATCTTTGATGAAGGAGCAAAGGCAATACAAGGGAGAAAAGATAGTCTTTTTGACAAATGGTGCTGGAACAATTAGACATCCACATGCAAAAAAGAAAAAAAAAAAAAAACCCAGGCACAGATCTTATACCTTCACAAAAATCAACTCAGAATGGATCATAGACCTAAATGTAAAATGCAAAACTATAAAACACCTAGAAAATAGCATGGAAGAACCTCTAAGTGACCTTGGGTATGGTGATGACTTTTTTGATTCAACACCAAAGGTGATAAGCCAGATTTCATTAAAATGTAAAACCTCAGGGCACCTGGATGGCTCAGTCACTTGGGTGTCCAACTCTTGATTTCAGCTTAAGTCATGATCTTCAGGGTTGTGAGATCAAGCCCTGCATCAGGCTTCACGCTGAGTGTGGAGCCTGCTTAAGATTCTCTCTCTCCCTCTCCCTCTGCCCCGCCTCCCCCCCACCCCGCCCCCGGCTGCTTGAGCCTGTGGGCACATGCTCTCAATCTCTCTCTCTCATAAAAAATTTTTTTTAAACCTCTGCCCTGGGCACCTGGGTGGCTCAGTCAGTTAAGCATCTACCTTTGGCTCAGGTCATGATCCCAGGGTCCCGGAATCAAGTACTGCATCAGGCTTCCTGCTTGGCAGGGAGTCTGCTTCTTCCACTACCCCTTCCCCCTACTTGTACTCTCTCTCTCACACACTCTCCCTTTGTCAAATAAATAAATAAAAATCTTTAAAAAATTTTTTTAAAAATAAAACCTCTGCTCTACTAAAAACACTGTCAAAATGATGAGAAGACAAGCCACAGACTGGAAGAAAACATTTGCATAAGACATATCTGATAAAGGATTATTGCCCAAAATATACAAGGAACTCTTAAAACTCAACAATAAGAACACAAATAACCCAGTTTTTAAAGGGCCAAACAACAGGTACATGAAAAGATGCTCAACATCATTAATCATCAAGGAAATTCAAATCAAAACCACAATGAGATAGCACCTCACACTGTTAGGATGGCTATTATCAAAAGACAAGAGATAAGTGCTGGTAAGGATGTGAAGTAAAAGAAACCCTGTTGCACTGTTGATGGGCATGTAAATTGGTGCAGTCACTATGGTAAATAGTATGGAGGCTCCTCAAAGAATTAAAAATAGAACTACCATATGATCTAGCAATATATCCAAAGGAAATGAAATTACTGTCTAAAACACATGTCTGGGGTCACCTGGGTGGCTCAGTCGTTGGGCATCTGCCTTCGGCTCAGGGCGTGATCCCGGCGTTCTGGGATCGAGCCCCACATCAGGCTTCTCTGCTGAGAGCCTGCTTCTTCCTCTCCCACTCCCCCTGCTTGTGTTCCCTCTCTCGCTGTCTGTCTCTCTCTGTCAAATAAATAAATAAAATCTTTAAAAATAAATAAATAAATGAATGAATAAATAAATAAATAAATAAATAAATAAATAAAACACATGTCTGCACTCTTGTGTTCATTGCAGCAATATTCACAATAGCCAGACATGAAAGCAACCTAAGTGTCCATCAACAAGTAAATGGATTAAATAATACACATACACATACAATGGAATGTTATTCAGCCATTAAAAAAGAAGGAATTCCTCACCTGAGATAACATGGATGAACCTAGAGAGTATTAAGCTAAATGAAATAAGTCAGAAAAAGACAAATAGTGTACGATATCACTTATATGTAGATTCTTTTTTTTTTTTTTAAGATTTTATTTATTTATTTGACAGAGATAGAGACAGCCAGCGAGAGAGGGAACACAAGCAGGGAGAGTGGGAGAGGAAGAAGCAGGCTCATAGCAGAGGAGCCTGATGTGGGGCTCGATCCCATAACGCCGGGATCACGCCCTGAGCCGAAGGCAGACGCTTAACCGCTGTGCCACCCAGGTGCCCCTATATGTAGATTCTAAAAGAACAAACTCATAGAAACAGAGTAGATAGGTGGTTGCCAGATGCAAGGGGTGGGGAAAATGGGTAAAAATGGTCAAAGGATACTAAACTTCCAGTTATAAGATGAAACTTAAAAGTTTTCACCACAACCAAAAAAAAAAAAAAAAAAAAAGGTAACGTGAGGTGATAGATATGTTCATTATCTTATTGTGGTAATGATTTTACAACATATACATATCAAATCATCAAGCTGTACACCTTAAACTTACACAATGTTATATGTTAATTATATCTCAATAAAACTAGGAACCATTTTTTTTAATTTCTTAAGTGGGGCCAAAGACCTTAACAGACACCTCACCAAAGAAGATACAGAGATGGCAGATAACTATACGAAAAGACGCTCCATATCATGTCATTAGAAAATTGCAAATTAAGCAATGAATCATGGAACACTACATCAAAAACTAATGATATACTGTATGGTGATTAACATAACATAATAAAATATAATTTAAAAAAAGAAAATTGTAAATTAAAGCAATGAGATACCACTACATACTCATTAAAAATCTAAAACAAAATCTAAAACACTGACAACATCAAATGTTGAGAAGGGTGTGGAGTAATAGAAACTTTCATTCATTGCTGGTAGAAATTAAAAATGGTACAGCCACTTTGGAAAATGGCTTAGGGATGTCTTACAAAACTAACATACTCTTACTATATCATACTCCTTGGTATTTGCCCCAAAGAGTTGAAAATGTATGACCCCAAAACCTACACACAAATGTTTGCAGCAACTTTATTCATAATTGCCAAAACTTGTCAGCCCCAATGTCCTTTAGTAGGTGAATGGAAAAACAAACGGTGATACACCCAGACTATGGCATATTATTCGGTGCTAAAAAGAAATAAGCTATCATACCATGAAAAGGAATGAAAGAATCTTTTTTTTATTTAATAATATTTTTTATTATATTATGTTAGTCACCACATAGTACATCCCTAGTTTTTGATGTAAAGTTCCATGATTCATTATGAAAGAATCTTAAATGCACATCACTAAGTGAAAGAAGTCATTCTAAAAAGGCTATATACTGTATGATTCTGACTATACAACATTCTGGAGAAGGAAAAACTATGGAGACAGTAAAAAGAACAATCTTTGCCAGGGTTTGGGGGGAGAGAGGGATGAATAGAGCATAGAAGATTTTTAGGGCAATAAAACTACTCCGCATGTTGCTCTAATGATAGATACATGTCACTATACATTTGTCCAAACCCATAGAAGGTACAACAGTAAAAGTGAACCCTAAGGTAAACTATGGACTCTGGGTAATAATAATGTATCAACGTAGCTTCATAAACTGTAAAAAGTGTACCACTCTGGTGGGGGATGTTGATAATGGGGGAGGTTATGTATGTGTGGGGGAGGAGATATATGGGAAACTTGTGCACCTTCTGCTCAATTTTGCTGTGAACCTACAACTGTTCTAAAAAATTAATTAATTATTTAATTAAAATAAAATAAAAAATAAAACCTATTTAAAGGGAAAAGGAAATTACATTTTTAGCTGAATGGAGATTGTTACAAAGCATTTCTGCCCTCTGAAAGCTAATAAGAATCCACACAACTCTAGAAAGTATATCCTATATAATGAGTTCTCAAGTGGGAATCCATGACCAAACTCCACACAAGTGTGTCTGTGCGTGTGTGTGTGTGTATGTGTGTTCATATATACATGCATCTTTCCCCCTGGAAAAAATTCCAAAACTGTCATGCTTAATCACTTAATGCTTAATCACTATAACCTTCCCAAAATCTTAAGGATCTCTGCCTATGACAATGAGCTCTGAGTACATGCTTCTGACACCTTCATCTTTTCCTCAGTGGCTGACAAAGACAGCAAACAGTGCAGTCATAAGGTCTTTCATCCACCTCACACAAGACATCAGCCTGTAGGCTTCCTGTCATGCTCAGAAGTCAGCTGATTATCCCCAACAGAAAATCAGCTCATATCCCCCCACAGGTGCTCTCCATCTAGAAAAGGCCCCAGCAGAGGACACATATTATGACACTCAAGAGCAGCATCTTCACAGTCTCATATATAGCCAGTTGGATATTTTTCCCCCAGGAGAAAAGAGGAAGCAGAGAAAAAAAGTATAGCATGTCCTCATAATTATCAACATCGTTACAGCTATCCTTGTCTCTCCTTAAACTGCTTCACTTTTCCATCCGAGGTCTAACCTAAAACTATTTTTTTAACCCACATATCTCATATACTTGTTTGGTTTCCTCTTCCTGCTACAAAGTAAATATGGATTAAAGAAAATTCTGAAGGAAAATCTCTGTTCTCTCCCACTCCCTGTTCTGGAGTGGGTATCCACCTTTCTCCCCAGCATGTGTCACCAGCCCTCCTAACCCCACAATTCCAGGTCAACAGTTTCACCATTTGTTTTTCTAATTATTTAGATTTGAAATTTCATTTATCTTGTTACCTCTCCATTCTCTTCATACCTCCTCATTTGACCAGTCCCCAAATCCTCTCAATTTTCCCACAACAACAATTCTCACATGTGGTTATTCCTCTCTCCTAGCCCTGGTCTAGCCCAGAGCACTCAACCCAAAAATGCTGACATTTGCCACCCCCATTAGTTTATCCTATCACTTATCCTAACAATAATGATATTCCTCTTTTATTGAAAAATAAAATATTATGTCATTCATGTGTACTTCAATGGGGTGTGGGAACTTTAACACAATTCTGAGAAAAAGCATTATCTTCCTTCTCAAAAGAGATGGATACTGAAGCTCCCTACACAAAAATTGTAAGTTATTAGGGCCACCAGAAATAAGATGACTAGAAAAAGAGATGTACAGAATTCTATTCAGGCCTCCTCGTGAGTTTCCTCAGGTCCTGGCTTCATATTGATGTACAGCCGGGGATCTGAATGGGCCCCAGAACGTCTGCCAGTTAACGACCCTTCAATACTAACACATTTAGACAGACAAGGCATAGACCTTGGTGAAGGTAGAACACAGCCTAGAAGTCCATTTGATTTTGACTCAGGACAGGCTTCTAAAACATCGACAAGCCCTTTATTGACCTTGACAAGTGGTCTATAAGTAAGGCTTAGAGCTTTTTCATTATATATTAAAACTTGACAAAAATAGTATATTCTCAGGGAGTTAAGATGGCGGAGGACTAGGGGACCCCTTTTTCAGCCAGTCCCCTGAGTGGAGTTGGATAGGTACTAGACCAACCTGAACATCCACGGAACCAGCCTGAGACGCAGGAAGATGCATCTGGATCTCTACAAATGAACATCTCCAGTGCTGCGTATTGAGGTACGAAGCGGGGAGCCATGAAACCGTGCACAGATATCGGAAGATAAACGGAAGGGGGAGGGAGCCGCCGCGTTCGGGCGCCGGGAAGCGGCAGTCACCTGCACAGGAGAGCGGGCGGGCTCGCGGAAGGCACCCGCAAAACAGCAGACTGAGACCGTGAGCCGGGTGCGCGCGCCACCAGGCATCTCGCGGAACCCCGGAATCCCGGTGCGCTCACTGGATCCAGACTGAGACCAGGAGCTTCCAGGGTGCGTGTGGGGCGGCTGGCAGCTGGCGGCGTTAGAAACACAAAGGACAGAGACGCGCCGGCCCTGGAAGTGAGGGCTGGGACGCCGGGTGTGGGGCGCACATCCCGGGACGCTGCAGGGTTGAGCAGCACCAACAGGAACAGAGTTAAAATGGCCAGAACATTAGTAGAGAACGGGCCGCAATCCCTCTGTTCTGTGACAGAGGCTGAAATTCGGCCGCTGCTGCTCTGACTCTCAGAAGAGGCACAGCAGACCGCCAGGCAAAGCCGCCAGAGAACAAAAGCCTGGAAATACCGGCTCAGGGAGTGCCCATCCCCATCCCCCCTCGCAGGGGACGCCGAGACTCTACCCAAACATGGCTGCCTGAGTATCGGCGCGGCAGGCCCCTCCCCCAGAACACAGAAGGCAGGCTGAAAAATCAAGAAGCCCACAGCCTGGGCGCCTGGGTGGCGCAGTCATTGAGCGCCTGTCCTCAGCTTAGGGTGTGATCCCGGCGTTCCGGAAAGGAGTCCCTCATCGGGCTCCTCCGCTGGGAGCCTGCTTCTTCCTCTCCCACTCCCCTGCTTCTGTTCCCTCTCTCGCTGGTTGGCTGCCACATAAATAAATAAATAAAATCTTTAAAGAAGAAGCCCACATCCCTAAGATCCCTATAAAACAAAGGGCACGGCCTAGGACCCAGTCAATAATTTGGGCTCTGGACAACCCTGCAACCTCTCATCAGAATGA
>NW_024424119.1:22979382-22980685 GCF_017311325.1 Ursus maritimus
TTTATCCTATCACTTATCCTAACAATAATGATATTCCTCTTTTATTGAAAAATAAAATATTATGTCATTCATGTGTACTTCAATGGGGTGTGGGAACTTTAACACAATTCTGAGAAAAAGCATTATCTTCCTTCTCAAAAGAGATGGATACTGAAGCTCCCTACACAAAAATTGTAAGTTATTAGGGCCACCAGAAATAAGATGACTAGAAAAAGAGATGTACAGAATTCTATTCAGGCCTCCTCGTGAGTTTCCTCAGGTCCTGGCTTCATATTGATGTACAGCCGGGGATCTGAATGGGCCCCAGAACGTCTGCCAGTTAACGACCCTTCAATACTAACACATTTAGACAGACAAGGCATAGACCTTGGTGAAGGTAGAACACAGCCTAGAAGTCCATTTGATTTTGACTCAGGACAGGCTTCTAAAACATCGACAAGCCCTTTATTGACCTTGACAAGTGGTCTATAAGTAAGGCTTAGAGCTTTTTCATTATATATTAAAACTTGACAAAAATAGTATATTCTCAGGGAGTTAAGATGGCGGAGGACTAGGGGACCCCTTTTTCAGCCAGTCCCCTGAGTGGAGTTGGATAGGTACTAGACCAACCTGAACATCCACGGAACCAGCCTGAGACGCAGGAAGATGCATCTGGATCTCTACAAATGAACATCTCCAGTGCTGCGTATTGAGGTACGAAGCGGGGAGCCATGAAACCGTGCACAGATATCGGAAGATAAACGGAAGGGGGAGGGAGCCGCCGCGTTCGGGCGCCGGGAAGCGGCAGTCACCTGCACAGGAGAGCGGGCGGGCTCGCGGAAGGCACCCGCAAAACAGCAGACTGAGACCGTGAGCCGGGTGCGCGCGCCACCAGGCATCTCGCGGAACCCCGGAATCCCGGTGCGCTCACTGGATCCAGACTGAGACCAGGAGCTTCCAGGGTGCGTGTGGGGCGGCTGGCAGCTGGCGGCGTTAGAAACACAAAGGACAGAGACGCGCCGGCCCTGGAAGTGAGGGCTGGGACGCCGGGTGTGGGGCGCACATCCCGGGACGCTGCAGGGTTGAGCAGCACCAACAGGAACAGAGTTAAAATGGCCAGAACATTAGTAGAGAACGGGCCGCAATCCCTCTGTTCTGTGACAGAGGCTGAAATTCGGCCGCTGCTGCTCTGACTCTCAGAAGAGGCACAGCAGACCGCCAGGCAAAGCCGCCAGAGAACAAAAGCCTGGAAATACCGGCTCAGAGAGTGCCCATCCCCATCCCCCCTCGCAGGGGACACGGAGACTCTACCCAAACAGGGCTG
>NW_024424119.1:22980710-23112249 GCF_017311325.1 Ursus maritimus
TGTCCATGTTGCAGCAAATGTTGAGAAATTGTTCTTTCTGATAGCTGAGTAATATTCCATTGTATATATGGACCACAACTTCTTAATCCAGTCATCTGTTGAAGGGCATCTCGGTTCCTTCCACGATTTAGCTATTGTGGACAATGCTGCTATGAACATTGGGGTGCATATGGCCCTTCTCTTCACTACGTCTGTATCTTTGGGGTAAACAACCAGTAGTGCAATGGCTGGATCATAGGGTAGCTCAATTTTTAACTTTTTAAGGGACCTCCACACTGTTTTCCAGAGTGGCTGTACCAACTTGCATTCCCACCAACAATGTAGGAGGGATCCCCTTTCTCCACATCCTCTCCAGCAATTGTTGTTTCTTGCCTTGTCAATTTTTGCCATTCTAACTGGTGTAAGGTGGTATCTTAGTGTGGTTTTGATTTGAATTTCCCTGATGGCTAATGATTTTGAACATTTTTTCATGTGTCTGTTAGCCATTTGTATGTCATCATTGGAAAAGTGTCTGTTCATATCTTCTGCCCATTTTATGATTTGTTTATTTGTTTCTCGTGTATTGAGTTTGAGAAGTTCTTTGCAGTTCTTGGATACCAGTCTTTTATCTGTAGCATCATTTGCAAATATCTTCTCCCATTCCGTGGGCTGCCTCTTAGTTTTTTTGACTGTTTCCTTGGCTGTGCAGAAGTTTTTTATCTTGATGAAGTCCCACAAGTTCATTTTATCTTTTGTTTCTCTTGCCTTTGAGATGTATCATGAAAAAGGTTGCTGTGGCCGATGTCGTATAGGTTGCTGCCTATGTTCTCCTCTAGAATTTTGATGGATTCCTGTCTCACATCGAGGTCTTTCGTCCATTTGGAGTTTATCTTTGTGTATGGTGTGAGAGAGTGGTCAAGTTTCATTCTTTTGCATGTAGCTGTCCAATTTTCCCAGCACCATTTATTGAAGAGACTGTCTTTTTTCCACTGGATGTTTTTTCCTGCTTTGTCAAAGATTAGTTGCCCAAAGAGCCGAGGGTCCATTTCTGGGTTCCCTATTCTGTTCCATTGGTCTATGTGTCTGTTTTTGTGCCAGTACCATGCTGTCTTTGTGATCACAGCTTTGTAGTACAGCTCGAAATCCGGCATTGTGATGCCCCCAGCTTTGTTTTTCCTTTTCAACAGTTCCTTGGGGATTCGGGGCCTTTTCTGTTTCCATACAAATTTAAGGACTATTTGTTCCAGTTCTTTGAAAAATGTCCTCGGTATTTTGATCGGGATAGCATTGAAAGTGTAGATTGCTCTGGGTAGCATGGACATTTTAACTATGTTAATTCTTCCGATCCATGAGCATGGAATATCTTCCCATCTTTTTATGTCTTCCTCAATGTCTTTCAAGAGTGATTTATAGTTTCTAGAATATAGGTCCTTTACGTCTCTGGTTAAGTTAATTCCAAGGTAACGTATGGTTTTTGGTGCTATTGTAAATGGGATGGATTCCCTAATTTCTCTTTCTTCGGTCTCGTTATTCGTGTATAGAAATGCAACTGATTTCTGAGCATTGATTTTGTATCCCGCCACGTTACTGAATTGCTCTATAACTTCTAATAGTTTGGGAGTGGATTCTTTTGGGTTTTCCATATAGACTATCATGTCATCTGCGAAGAGAGGCATTTTGACTTCTTCTTTGCGATTTGAATACCTTTGACCTTTTTTGCTCTGATTGCTGTTGCAAGAACTTCTGTACTATGTTGAATAATAGTGGCGAGATGGGCATCCTTGTCGAGTTCCTTGATCTTAAGGGAAAGGCTTCTAGCTTTTCCCCATTGAGAATAATATTTGCAGGAGGCTTTTCATAGATGGCTTTTATGAGATTGAGAAATGTACCTTCTATTCCTACACTCTGAAGGGTTTTAATCAGGAAAGGATGCTGTATTTTGTCAAATGCTTTTTCGGCATCGATTGAGAGGATCATATGGTTCCTGAGTCTTTTCTTGTTGATATGATGTATCATGCTGATTGATTTGCGAATATTGAACCACGCTTGCATCCCAGGTATGAATCCCACTTGATCGTGATGGGTAATCCTTTTAATGTACTATTGCATTCTATTAGCAAGTATCTTGTGGAGGATTTTGGCGTCCATATTCATTAGGGAGATCGGTCTGTAATTCTCCTTTTTCAGGGGGTCTTTGCCTGGTTTGGGGATCAAGGTAATATTGGCCTCATAGAATGAGTTTGGTAGCTTTCCTTCTGTTTCTATTTTTTGAAATACCTTTAGGAGAATAGGTATTATTTCTTCTTTGAATGTTTGGTAGAATTCCCCAGGAAAACCGTCCGGGCCTGGAGTTTTGTTATTTGGAAGGTTGTTTATCACTGACTCAATTTCTTCATAATTAATTGGCCTGTTTAAGAAATCAATTTCTTCCGGTTTCAATCTTGGTAGTTTATAGGTTTCCAGGAAGGATTCCATCTCTTCCAGATTGCTTAGTTTATTGGCATATAGCTGTTGATAAAAATTTCCAATAATCCTTCCAATTTCAATGGTGTTCGTCATGACCTCTCCTTTTTATTCATAATTTTAATAATCTGGGTCCTTTCTCTTTTCTTTTGGATAAGTGTTGCCAGTGGTCTGTCAATTTTATTGATTCTCTCAAAGAACCAGCTTCTAGTCCTGTTGATCTGCTCTACTGTACTTCTGGTTTCTGCTTGATTGATTTCAGCTCTAATTTTGGTCAACTGCTTCCTCGTGCATGGATTAGGCCTGTCCCTCTGTTGCTGTTCCAGCTTCTTGAGGTGAGAATATAAAAACTGCATTTTAGATTTTTCTATTCTTTGAGTGAGGCTTGGATGGCTATGTATTTCCCCCTTAGGACTGCCTTTGCAGTATCCCATAGGTTTTGGACTGTTGTATTTTCATTCTCATTGGTCTCCATAAATTGTTTAATTTGATTTTTGATTTCCTGGTTTATCGAGTCATTCCTGAGCAGGATGGTTCTTAGTCTCCAAGTGTTTGAGTTTCTTCCAAATTTTTCCTTGTGGTTGAGTTCCAATTTCAGGCGTTGTGGTCTGAGAATATGCAGGGGATAATTTCACTTTTTGAGTATCGAGTTGAGACCTGTTTTGTGTCCCCCAGAACATGGTCTACTCTTGAGAATGTTCCATGGGCATTAGAATAGAATGAGTATTCTTTGGTTCTGGGGTGTAGTGTTCTATATATATCTATGAGGTCCAACTCGTGGAGTATGGCATTCAAAGCCTTTGATTCTTTGCTTAGTTTTTGCCAGGGTGTTCTGTCTATTTCTGATAGTAGAGTGTTGACGTCCCCTACTATTAATGTATTTTTATTTATATGTCTCTTTATTCTGGTTAAGAGTTGGCTTGTGTATCTTGCTGCTCCCCTGTTGGGGGCATATATATTTATAATTGTCATATCCACTTGTTGAATACTTCCTTTAAGAATAATATAGTGCCCCTCTGCATCTCTAACTATAGTCTGTAGTTTAAAATCCAATTTATCTGATATGAGAATTGCTACCCCAGCTTTCTTTTGAGGTCCATTTGCGTGAAAGATGGTACTCCATCCCTTTACTCTCAGTCTGAATGCATCTTTGGGTTCGAAATGAGTCTCTTGTAGACAGCAAATGGATGGGTCATTTCTTTTTATCCAATCTGCAACCCTGTGGCGTGTATGGGAGAATTTAAGCCATTTACATTAAGACTGAGTACTGAGAGATATGATTTTAATGATGCCATGTTGCCAGTAAAGTCTTTGTTTGTATTGGCTGTGACTTTCTGTTCTGTATCACTCTTGGGGCCTTTTTACTTTTATAGAACCCCCCGTAATATCTCCTGTAGGGCTGGTTTCGTGGTTATGAAATTGGTTAGTGACTGGCGATTTTGAAATGTCTTTATTTCTCCATCAATTCTGAATGACAGCCTTGCTGGATAAAGGATCCTTGGCTGCATGTTTTTCTCTGAAAGAGCTTTAAATGTGCTCCCCCAACCCTTTCTCTCATTCCAGGTCTGTGTAGACAGGTCTGACGTAATTCTGATGCCTTTGCCTTGGTACGTGAGTAATTTCTTTGCCCTGACCGCTTTCAATACTGTATCCTTGGATCTAATATTTGCGAAATGCACTATGACGTGACGTGGCGTAGGTTTGTCGTGGTTGAGCTTGGGAGGGGTCCTGTCTGCCTCTTGGACACGAATGTTTGTTTCCCTTGCTAGATTAGGGAGGTTTTCAGCTACAATTTGTTCAAATATCTCTTCTAGACCTCTGTTTTTCTCCACCCCCTCGGGGATGCCGATGATTCTAACATTGGATCGTTTCATTGAGTCAGTAATCTCCCATAACCTACATTCGTGGGCTTGGATTTTTTTAAGAGCAGCTTCTATTTTGTTTTTTTCCTCTATTAACCCATCCTCCAATTCACTAACCTGTTCCTCTGCTTCTGTGACCCTGGCCATCAGAGCCTCTAGTTTTGCCTGCATTTGGCTCATAGAATTTTTAATTTCTGTCAGATTTGCTCTCATTTCTGTCCTTAGGGATTCTATATTCTCAGTAACATTTTCGTTAATAGTTTTTTCAATTCTCATCATTTCGACCATCGTTACTCTGAATTCCATTTCTGATACTTTGGTTACATCCATATCCATTATTTCTGTGGCAGAGGCCACAGACTCACTGTCTTTTCTTTGCTGGGGGGCTTCTCCATCTTGTCATTCTGATGAGAGGTTGCAGGGTTGTCCAGAGCCCAAATTATTGACTGGGTCCTAGGCCGTGCCCTTTGTTTTATAGGGATCTTAGGGATGTGGGCTTCTTCTTTAAAGATTTTATTTATTTATTTATGTGGCAGCCAACCAGCGAGAGAGGGAACAGAAGCAGGGGAGTGGGAGAGAAGAAGCAGGCTCCCAGCGGAGGAGCCCGATGAGGACTCCTTTCCGGAACGCTCGGGATCACACCTAAGCTGAGGACAGGCGCTCAATGCTGCGCCACCCAGGCGCCCAGGCTGTGGGCTTCTTGATTTTTCAGCCTGCCTTCTGTGTTCTGGGGAGGGCCTGCCGCGCCGATACTCAGGCAGCCATGTTTGGGTAAGTCTCAGGCGTCCCCTGCGAGGGGGATGGGGATGGGCACTCCCTGAGCCGGTATTTCCAGGCTTTTGTTCTCTGGCGGCTTTGCCTGGCGGTCTGCTGTGCCTCTTCTGAGAGTCAGAGCAGCAGCGGCATCTCTCAGCCTCTGTCACAGAACAGAGGGATTGCGGCGCTTCTCTACTAATGTTCTGGCCATTTTAACTCTGTTCCTGTTGGTGCTGCTCAACCCTGCAGCGTCCGGGATGTCGCCCCACACCCGGCGTCCCAGCCTCTCACTTCCAGGGCCGGCGCGTCTCTGTCCTTTGTGTTTCTAACGCCGCCAGCTGCCAGCCGCCCCACACGCACCCTGGAAGCTCCTGGTCTCAGTCTGGATCCAGAGGCGCACCGGGATTCCGGGTTCCGCGAGATGCCTGGTGGCGCGCGCACCCGGCTCACAGTCTCAGTCTGCTGTTTTGCGGGTGCCTTCCGCGAGCCCGCCCGCTCTCCTGTGCAGGTGACTGCCGCTTCGGCGCCCACGCGCGGCTCCTCCCCTTCCGTTTATCTTCCGATATCTGTGCACGGTTTCATGGCTCCCGCTCTCGTGCCTCAATACGCAGCACTGGAGATGTTCATTTGTAGAGATCCAGATGCATCTTCCCTGCGTCTCAGGCTGGTTCCGTGGATGTTCAGGTTGGTCTAGTACCTATCAACTCCACTCAGGGGACTGGCTGAAAAAGGCCCCTAGTCCTCCGCCATCTTAACTCCCTGAGAATATACTATTTTTGTCAAGTTTTAATATATAATGAAAAAGCTCTAAGCCTTACTTATAATCCACTTGTCAAGGTCAATAAAGGGCTTGTCGATGTTTTAGAAGCCTGTCCTGAGTCAAAATCAAATGGACTTCTAGGCTGTGTTCTACCTTCACCAAGATCTATGCCTTGTCTGTCTAAATGTGTTAGTATTGAAGGGTCGTTAACTGGCAGGCGTTCTGGGGCCCATTCAGATCCCGGCTGTACATCAATATGAAGCCAGGACCTGAGGAAACTCACGAGGAGGCCTGAATAGAATTCTGTACATCTCTTTTTCTAGTCATCTTATTTCTGGTGGCCCTAATAACACAATTTTTGTGTAGGGAGCTTCAGTATCCATCTCTTTTGAGAAGGAAGATAATGCTTTTTCTCAGAATTGTGTTAAAGTTCCCACACCCCATTGAAGTACACATGAATGACATAATATTTTATTTTTCAATAAAAGAGGAATATCATTATTGTTAGGATAAGTGATAGGATAAACTAATGGGGGTGGCAAATGTCAGCATTTTTGGGTTGAGTGCTCTGGGCTAGACCAGGGCTAGAGAGAAGGAATAACCACATGTGAGAATTGTTGTTGTGGGAAAATTGAGAGGATTTGGGGACTGGTCAAATGAGGAGGTATGAAGAGAATGGAGAGGTAACAAGATAAATGAAATTTCAAATCTAAATAATTAGAAAAACAAATGGTGAAACTGTTGACCTGGAATTGTGGGGTTAGGAGGGCTGGTGACACATGCTGGGGAGAAAGGTGGATACCCACTCCAGAACAGGGAGTGGGAGAGAACAGAGATTTTCCTTCAGAATTTTCTTTTAATCCATATTTACTTTGTAGCAGGAAGAGGAAACCAAACAAGTATATGAGATATGTGGGTTAAAAAAATAGTTTTAGAGTTAGACCTCGGATGGAAAAGTGAAGCAGTTTAAGGAGAGACAAGGATAGCTGTAACGATGTTGATAATTATGAGGACATGCTATACTTTTTTTCTCTGCTTCCTCTTTTCTCCTGGGGGAAAAATATCCAACTGGCTATATATGAGACTGTGAAGATGCTGCTCTTGAGTGTCATAATATGTGTCCTCTGCTGGGGCCTTTTCTAGATGGAGAGCACCTGTGGGGGGATATGAGCTGATTTTCTGTTGGGGATAATCAGCTGACTTCTGAAGCATGACAGGAAAGCCCAGGCTGATGTCTTGTGTGAGGTGGATGAAGACCTTATGACTGCACTGTTTGCTGTCTTTGTCAGCCACTGAGGAAAAGATGAAGGTGTCAGAAGCATGTACTCAGAGCTCATTGTCATAGGCAGAGATCCTTAAGATTTTGGGAAGGTTATAGTGATTAAGCATTAAGTGATTAAGCATGACAGTTTGGAATTTTTTTCAGGGGAAAGATGCATGTATATATGAACACACATACACACACACACACACGCACAGACACACTTGTGTGGAGTTTGAGTCATGGATTCCCACTTGAGAACTCATTATATAGGATATACTTTCTAGAGTTGTGTGGATTCTTATTAGCTTTCAGAGGGCAGAAATGCTTTGTAACAATCTCCATTCAGCTAAAAATGTAATTTCCTTTTCCCTTTAAATAGGTTTTATTTTTATTTTATTTTAATTAAATAATTAATTAATTTTTAGAACAGTTGTAGGTTCACAGCAAAATTGAGCAGAAGGTGCACAAGTTTCCCATATATCTCCTCCCACATACATAACCTCCCCATTATCAACATCCCCCACCAGAGTGGTACACTTTTTACAGTTTATGAAGCTACGTTGATACATTATTATTACCCAGAGTCCATAGTTTACCTTAGGGTTCACTTTTTACTGTTGTACCTTCTATGGGTTTGGACAAATGTATAGTGACATGTATCTATCATTAGAGCAACATGCGGAGTAGTTTTATTGCCCTAAAAATCTTCTATGCTCTATTCATCCCTCTCTCCCCCAAACCTGCAAAGATTGTTCTTTTACTGTCTCCATAGTTTTCCTTCTCCAGAATGTTGTATAGTCAGAATCATACAGTATATAGCCTTTTAGAATGACTTCTTTCACTTAGTGATGTGCATTTAAGATTCTTTCATAATGAATCATGGAACTTACATCAAAAACTAGGGATGTACTATGTGGTGACTAACATAATATAATAAAAATATTATTAAATAAAAAAGATTCTTTCATTCCTTTTCATGGTATGATAGCTTATTTCTTTAGCAATCGAATATGCCATAGTCTGGGTGTATCACCGTTTGTTTTCCATTCACCTACTAAAGGACATTGGGGCTGACAAGTTTTGGCAATTATGAATAAAGTTGCTGCAAACATTTGTGTGTAGGTTTTGGGGTCATACATTTTCAACTCTTTGGGGCAAATACCAAGGAGTATGATATAGTAAGAGTATGTTAGTTTTGTAAGACATCCTAAGCCATTTTCCAAAGTGGCTGTACCATTTTAATTTCTACCAGCAATGAATGAAAGTTTCTATTACTCCACACCCTTCTCAACATTTGATGTTGTCAGTGTTTTAGATTTTGTTTTAGATTTTTAATGAGTATGTAGATTCATTACATTGCTTTAGATACATTTTATTTTTGAATTGTATTTATATGTTATGTTAATCACCATACAGTATATCATTAGTTTTTGATGTAGTGTTCCATGATTCATTGCTTCAATTTGCAATTTTCTAATGACATGATATGGAGCGTCTTTTTCGTTATAGTTATCTGCCATCTCTGTATCTTCTTTGGTGAGGTGTCTGTTAAGGTCTTTGGCCCCACTTAAGAAATTAAAAAATGGTTCCTAGTTTTATTGAGATATAATTAACATATAACATTGTGTAGTTTAAGGTGTACAGCTTGATGATTTGATATGTATATGTTGTAAAATCGATACCACAATAAGATAATGAACATATCTATCACCTCACGTTACCTTTTTTTTTTTTTTTTTGGTTGTGGTGAAAACTTTTAAGTTTCATCTTATAACTGGAAGTTTAGTATCCTTTGACCATTTTTACCCATTTTCCCCACCCCTTGCATCTGGCAACCACCTATCTACTCTGTTTCTATGAGTTTGTTCTTTTAGAATCTACATATAGGGGCACCTGGGTGGCACAGCGGTTAGCGTCTGCCTTCGGCTCAGGGCGTGATCCCAGCGTTATGGGATCGAGCCCACATCAGGCTCCTCTGCTATGAGCCTGCTTCTTCCTCTCCCACTCTCCCTGCTTGTGTTCCCTCTCTCGCTGGCTGTTCTCTATCTCTGTCAAATAAATAAATAAAATCTTAAAAAAAAAAAAAAAAGAATCTACATATAAGTGATATCGTACACTATTTGTCTTTTTCTGACTTATTTCATTTAGCTTAATACTCTCTAGGTTCATCCATGTTATCTCAGGTGAGGAATTCCTTCTTTTAATGGCTGAATAACATTCCATTGTATGTGTATGTGTATTATTTAATCCATTTACTTGTTGATGGACACTTAGGTTGCTTTCATGTCTGGCTATTGTGAATATTGCTGCAATGAACACAAGAGTGCAGACATATGTTTTATTTATTTATTTATTTATTTATTCATTCATTTATTTATTTATTTTTAAAGATTTTATTTATTTATTTGACAGAGAGAGACAGACAGCGAGAGAGGGAACACAAGCAGGGGGAGTGGGAGAGGGAAGAAGCAGGCTCTCAGCAGAGAAGCCTGATGTGGGGCTCGATCCCAGACGCCGGGATCACGCCTGAGCCGAAGGCAGATGCCAACGACTGAGCCACCCAGGTGACCCCAGACATGTGTTTTAGACAGTAATTTCATGTTTGCTTTGGATATATATTGCTAGATCATATGGTAGTTCTATTTTAATTCTTTGAGGAGCCTCCATACTATTTACCATAGACTGCACCAATTTACATGCCCATCAACAGTGCAACAGGGTTTCTTTTACTTCACATCCTTACCAGCACTTATCTCTTGTCTTTTGATAATAGCCATCCTAACAGTGTGAGGTGCTATCTCATTGTGGTTTTGATTTGAATTTCCTTGATGATTAATGATGTTGAGCATCTTTTCATGTACCTGTTGTTTGGCCCTTTAAAACTGGGTTATTTGTGTTCTTATTGTTGAGTTTTAAGAGTTCCTTGTATATTTTGGGCAATAATCCTTTATCAGATATGTCTTATGCAAATGTTTTCTTCCAGTCTGTGGCTTGTCTTCTCATCATTTTGACAGTGTTTTTAGTAGAGCAGAGGTTTTATTTTTAAAAAATTTTTTAAAGATTTTTATTTATTTATTTGACAAAGGGAGAGTGTGTGAGAGAGAGTACAAGTAGGGGAAGGGGTAGTGGAAGAAGCAGACTCCTGCCAAGCCAGGAAGCCTGATGCAGTACTTGATTCCGGGACCCTGGGATCATGACCTGAGCCAAAGGTAGATGCTTAACTGACTGAGCCACCCAGGTGCCCAGGGCAGAGGTTTAAAAATTTTTATGAGAGAGAGAGATTGAGAGCATGTGCCCACAGGCTCAAGCAGCCGGGGCGGGGTGGGGGGACGGGGCAGAGGGAGAGGGAGAGAGAGAATCTTAAGCAGGCTCCACACTCAGCGTGAAGCCTGATGCAGGGCTTGATCTCACAACCCCTGAAGATCATGACTTAAGCTGAAATCAAGAGTTGGACACCCAAGTGACTGGAGCCATCCAGGTGCCCTGAGGTTTTACATTTTAATGAAATCTGGCTTATCACCTTTGGTGTTGAATCAAAAGTCATCACCATACCGCGTCATTAGAGGTTCTTCCATGCTATTTTCTAGGTGTTTTATAGTTTTGCATTTTACATTTGGAGTCTATGATCCATTCTGAGTTGATTTATGTGAAGGTATAAGATCTGTGCCTGGGTTTTTTTTTTTTTTTTCTTTTTGCATGTGGATGTCTAATTGTTCCAGCACCATTTGTCAAAAAGACTATCTTTCCCTTGTATTGCCTTTGCTCCTTCATCAAAGATCAGTTGACTATATTTATGAGGGTCTATTTCTGGGCTCTCTGTTCTGTTCCATTGATCTATTTGTGTGTGTGTGTGTGTGTGTGTGTGTGTGTGTGTGTGTGTGTTTGACAATACTATGCTGTCTTGATTACTGTAGCATTATAGTAATTCTTGAAGTCAAGTACTGTGAGTTCTCTGATTTTACTCTTCAACATTGTATTGGCTATTCTGGCCCTATTGCGCCTCCATAAAGAGCCAAAATTTGCCAGTGGTCACAAAATAACTTGCTGGTATTTTGATTGGTATTGTATTGAATCTGTTAATCAAGTTGGGAAAAAATGATATCTTGACAATATTGAGATTTCTTATCTGTGAACATGGAATATCTCTCCATTTATTTAGTTCTTTGATTTCTTTCATCAGAGTTGTGTAGTTTTTGTCATATAGATCTTATGTATATTTCGTTAGATTTGTATCTAAGTATTTGTATCTAAGTATTTGTATCTAAGTATTTTCATTTTCGGGGTGCTAATGCAAGTGGTATTGTGTTTTTAATTTCCAATTCCACCTGTTCATTGTTAGTATATAGGAAAGTGGTGAACTTTTATAGGTTAACTTTGTATCCTGCAGTCTTACTATAATTGTTTCAGGTTTTTGTCAATTATTTTAGATTTTCTACATGAACAACTGTGTCATCTGTGAGCAAATACATTTATATTTCTTTCTTTCAATCAGTATACCTTTTATTTCCTTTTCTTGTCTTACTGCATTAGCTAGGACAATGTTGAAAGAGTGGTACAAGAGGACATGACATCCCTGACTTTTTCCTGACCTTAGCATGAAAAGTTTTTAGTTTCCAACCAGTAATGATGGTGAGATGTTGGTTATATGATGTAAGCTGTAGATTTTTGTAAATGTTCTTTATCAAACTGAGGAAGTTCCCCTCTATTTCCTGTTTGCTTGGAATGTTTATCATGAATGGATGTTGGATTTTGTCAAATGCTTTTTCTGCACCTTTTAATATGATCATCTGATTTTTTCTTCTTTAGTTTGTTGATATGAAGGATTACATTAATTGCTTTTGAATGTTGAAGCAACCATGCATAACTAGGATAAATCCCACTTGTTGTGTTATGCAATTCTTTTTATACATTGTTAAATTAGATTTGCTAATAATTTGATTAAGAGATTTTTGCATCATGTTCATGAGAGTGTTGGTCTATAGTTTTCCTTTTGAAGTCTTTCTGGTTTTGGTATTCTCAAAGTAATTATGAGTCATAGAATGATTTAGGAAAAAAATTCTCTGCTTCTGTCTTCAGAAAGAGATATGGAGGAATTGGTAGTAATTCTTATCCTGTAATGTTGGAAGAACTTATCAATTGAACCCATATAGGTCTGCATGCTTTAATTTTGGAAGGTTATTATTAATCCATTGATTCAATTTCTTTAATAGATATTCATCTATTTAGATTGTCTATTTTTCTTATGTGAGTTTCTTTGGCAAATTGTGTTTTTCAAGAAATTGGTACTTTTCATCAAGTATCAAATTTGTAGCATAGAGTTGTTTGTGTAGTATTCTCTGTTATTCTCTTAATGCTCGTGGGATTCAGATTGATATCCTTTTTTTTCGCATTCTGATATTTTCTCCCGCTGGATCTGCCATTTTTGATAGAAGGATATTGATGTCTCAACTATTTCTCCTTGAGTTCCTATTAGCTTTTAACTCATGTATTTTGACACTATGTTGTTAGGTGCATATGCTTTAAAGTTTGTTATATTTTCTGGTGAATTGAGCCCCTTTATCATTACTGGAATGTCTCTCCTGTCTATAGTCAGTATGGGCTGCCATAACAAAATACCATAGACCAGTTGGTTAAACAACGACATTTATTTTCTCACAGTTCTGATGCTGCAAGTCTGAGATAAGGGTGCCAGCATGGTCAGTTTCTGGTGGGGCCTGTCTTCCTGGGTGTAGGTGGCTGCCATCTCACTGGAGTGCTTTCATTTTGCTCTCTTCTTTGGAGCTGAAAATTGGAGGAGAGAGAGAGCAAGCTCTCTGGTGCTCTTCTTAGAAGGACATTAATCCTATCTTATCATGACCCACCATTATGATGTCATTTACTTGCTCCTTCTAAGCCTTATCTCCAAATCTGGTCATATTGGGGAATACCGGATTCAACATGTATGAATTTGGGGGACACACATCAGTTCTACAGCACCCTTTACCCCTGAAAATTTTCTTTGCTCTGAAGTCTGTTCTGTCTGAAATTAATATAGTTACTCCAGCTTTCTTTTGTATTATTAGCATGGTATATCTTTCTTCATTCCTGTACTTTTTTTTTTTAAAAAGATTTTATTTATTTAGTATTTGAGAGAGAGTGAGAGAGAGGAGCATGAGAAGGGGAAGGGGCGAGGGAGAGAGAGAAGTGGAGGCTCCCTGCTGAACAGGGGAGCCTGATGTGGACATAATCCCAGGACGCTGAGCTGAAGGCAGACACTTAACTGACTGAGCCACCCAAGGTGCCCTGCCCTTCTACTTTTTAATCTACTTTTGTATTTGTAGTGGATTTTTTTTTATAGATAGAATATGGTTGAGTCTTATTTTTTGATCCACTTTGACTATCTCTGTCTTTTAATTGGTGTGTTTAGAATCCATTGTTTAAAAATGTCATTTGTATAGTTGGATTAATACCTACCATATTTGTTACTATTTTCTATTTGTGGCTCTTGTTCTTTTTGTTCCAATTTTGTTTCCATTCTTTTTCTGCCATCTATGGTTTTAATTCGAGCATTTATATGATCCCATTTTTTTCTCCATTCTCTTATTAGATTGTATTGGTTATACTTTTAAAAAACCTTTGTAGTGTTTGCTCTGATGTTTGCAATACACATTTACAACTTACCCAAGTCTACTTTTCCAATAACACTATACCACTTCACTAGCAGATTAAGTACCTTATAACAAAATAAGAAAATATTCCCATTTCTCTCTCCTGTCCTTGTATCATTGCTGTCATTCATTTTACTTAAAGCATGGCGATAATCATCAAGAATTACATTTGTTGGTATTATTATTATTATTGGTATTGTTTTTAGTGAAGATAGTAACTCACAACCCTGAGATCAAGACCTGAGCCAAGATCAAGAGTCAGATCCTCAACTGCTGAGCCCCCAGGTGCCCATGATATTATTATTTGAACCAATTGTTATTTGTTAGATCAATTTAAGAGTAAGAAGTTTTATTTTATCTTCACTTATTCCTTCTCTAATGCTCTTTCCCTCTCTTTATGTAGATCCAAGTTCCTTTTATGTACATCAAGTTCCCTGACAAGATCTCTAATCATCATTCTTTCCTTCTGGAGAATCTTTTTAACATTTCTTGCAAGGCAAGATGCTTTTTAGATCATGTTCCAAATCAAGCTACTTGTACTCAAATATTAGTAGGGTCTGCAGCTAGGGAACCCAGCTGAAGACAGTTAATTGAAAAAATCCTGTTGGATAGAAAGTTATAAATTGCCTTTAATCCTCTAAGAAAGTAGTGAAGTATAAATGAACTTTTATGCAACTCAGTTTTTGTAACTTTTTAGTTTTGAAATGACTCCAAGTTTATCGAAAAGCTGCAAGCAGCAGCACAAAAATGCCCGCGATACTTTCACCCACTTTTCGAGTACCCTTCAACCAGGTTATCACTTTTGTCTTATCATTCTTCTGAACCTTTGTGAGAGTAAGGGAAGACATGATACTCCTTTCCCCAAAAGACTTCAGTGTCTAAATCCCTAAGAAGGAAAAACGTTCTTTTGTAGCACCATAATATAATGATCAAAATCAAGAAAATTAGCATTGATATAATACTATTATTTCCATTTTATTAAAAAATTTTCCAATTTTCTCAATAAAATTTAATAGCTCTATTTCCCCTTATCCCTTCCAGGATCACACATTTCATTTAGTATCCTGTTTTGTCTCTTAATCCAAGACCATTTTTTAGTCTTTGTCTTTTATTGACCTTGACATTTTTGAAGAGTACAGACTCAGTTCTTTTGTAGAATGTCCCTACCATTAAGATTGAGGTTATTCATTTTGGCAGAAATACCATCAAAGCGATGATGTGTCCTTCTCACTGCATGGTATCAAGAGGCACCATTACTGGTGATCTTAACTTTGATCACTGGTTGAGGTGATGTCTACCAGGTTTATCTGCTGTAAAATTATTGTTTCTTTTGTAAATGAATAAGTGTTTTATTGAAACATCATGTGATAGAAAGTAGTGTTTATTCATTTTAAAAGATTTTATTTATTTATTTATTTATTTATTTATTTATTTATTTATTTTTATAATAATTATTTTTATTATATTATGTTAGTCACCATACAGTACATCCCTGTTTCTAATGTAAAGTTATGATTCATTAATTGTCGTATAACACCCAGTGCACCATGCAATACTGCCTCCTTATACCCATCACCAGTCTATCCCATTCCCACCCTCCCCTCTGAACCCTCAGTTTGTTTCTCAGAGTCCATAGTCTCTCATGGTTCATTCCCTCTTCTGTTACCCCCCTTTTTTTATCCCTTTTTCTCCTACGACATTCACTAGTTCTTATGTTCCATAAGATGAGGAAACTATATAATTATCTTTCTCTGCTTGACTTATTTCACTTAGCATTATCTCCTCCAGTGCTCCATGTTGCAGCAAATGTTGAGAAATTGTCTTTTCTGATAGCTGAGTAATATTCCATTGTATATATGGACCAAATTCTTAATTCCAGTCATCCGTTGAAGGGCATCTCAGTCTTCCAACGATTTAGCTATTGTGGACAATGCTGCTATGAACATTGGGGTGCATATGGCCCTTCTCTTCACTATCGTCTGTATCTTTGGGGTAACAACCAGTAGTGCAATTGCTGGATCATAGGGTAGCTCAATTTTTAACTTTTAAGGGACCTCCACACTGTTTTCCCAGAGTGGCTGTACCAACTTGCATTCCCACCAACAATGTAAGAGGGATCCCCTTTCTCCACATCCTCTCCAGCAATTGTGTTTCTTGCCTTGTCAATTTTTGCCATTCTAACTGGTAAGGTGGTATCTTAGTGTGGTTTTTGATTGAATTTCCCTGATGGCTAAATAATTTGTAACATTTTTCATGTAGTTCATTAGTTCGCTTGTATGTCTTCATTGGAAAAGTGTCTGTTCATATCTCTGCCCATTTTATGATTTGTTATTTGTTTCTCATGCATTGAGTTTGAGAAGTTCTTTGTAGATCTTGATACCAGTCTTTTATCTGTAGTAGAAATATCTTCCATTCCGTGGCTGCCTCTAGTTTTTGAAAAGCTTCTGCACAGCCATGAAACAGTCAAAAATCTAAGAGGCAGCCCACGGAATGGGAGAAGATATTTGCAAATGACACCACAGATAAAAAGATTTTATTTATTTTTATTTGACAGAGACAGCCAGCAAGAGGGAACACAAGCAGGGGGAGTGGGAGAGGAAGAAGCAGGCTCCCAGGAGAGCACATTTTTATGGCTTCCGATCCCAGGACTCTGGGATCACGCCTGAGCCGAAGGCAGATGCTTAACGACTGAGCCACCCAGGCACGCACTGGAGGAGATAATGCTAAGTGAAATAAGTCAAGCAGAGAAAGACAATTATATGATTTCTCTCATCTATGGAACATAAGAACTAGGATGATCGGTAGGGGAAAAAAGGGATAAAGAAAGGGGGGTAATCAGAAGAGGGAATGAAGCATGAGAGACTATGGACTCTGAGAAACAAACTGAGGGCTTCAGAGGGGAGGGGTTGGGGGAATGGGATAGACTGGTGATGGGTAGTAAGGAGGGCACGTATTGCATGGTGCACTGGGTGTTATACGTAACTAATGAATCATCCAACTTTACATTAGAAACCAGGGATGTACTGTATGGTGACTAACATAATATAATAAAAAAACATTAAAAAATGGTATATTCTTCTCTATATACCCACACTGGCTAATTAAAGTGCTTATGTCTTTGTTGGAGTTATTCCAACTCCATGAGGTTGTGGTGTTTGCTCCTGCTGATCAGAGCTTCTGGTTGGCAGTTAATACCTTTTTGATTAACAAAAGATTAGGGAACAAATTAAGCACATTTAGTAAGTACAGTTTTACAGGGAAAAAAATTTTTTTTCAAAAAAAAATTCACAGAGTCCTTGGTAGTAGCAAGAGGTGGAATTACTGATCTAGATTACTACTGGCCATTTTATCTGCTGATAAGATAAGCTTTACAACCAGCGCAGCCATCCCAGCTCCCTGTTTACCTGGCCAGGCACTGGGTGGTCCTGATCCCTCTGAAGCCTGCCCTTTGGTTGCTGGTGTTGCCAGCTAGCACTGCTGGCACAGCCAGACTGCTGGTCCATGGTGTCAGAGCTCATGGCTACAGCACCACAGCCATCTGCCCCTGCTACCGGACCTCAAGACAAGAGCCCATCTTGTGACCCAAGGGGATGGTGAAAATGGGAGTTCAGGACACCTACCTCTACCTGTTCCATTAAGTGAAAGACAAACCAGTAGACTGTTAAGTTACAAGTTTAGGTACAAATTACCCAGTAGCAAGAAATAAGGTGAGCTAATGTGCACTGTATTGTGGAAACACAAATAGCATGTCATATACATAAGAAAAGTAACATCCTTTACAAACAGACAAAATAATCACCCAGGATATGAGTTGCCAGTCACAAAAATTATCTTTTGAAAGAACACAAGGTATGGGACACATCAAAATGATTAAGACATAATTCTTGCTCTCCAAGTGCCTACAATCTACAGAAAGAATGATTGAGTACAGGGGCTCCTGGGTGGCTCAATCGGTTGAGCATCTGCCTTTGGCTCAGGTCATGATCCCAGGCTCCTGGGATCGAGCCCTCCGTTGGGCTCTCTGCTTGGTGGGGAGCCTGCTTCTGCTTCTCCCTCTCCCTCTGCTGCTCTCCCTGCTCATGCTCTCTCACTCTCTCTCTGTTAAATAAACACATAAAAATCCTAAAAAAAAAAAAAAAAAGAATGATTGAGTACAGTTGACCCTTGAATGATACTGGCTTGAACTGCGCAGGTCCACTTTTGTATTTTTTTTTATAAATACAGTGCCATACTGTAAGTGTATTTTCCCTTTCTTATGATTATCTTAACATTTTCTTTTCTCTAGTTTACTTAATGTAAGAATATAGTATATAATACGTATACCATACAAAATATGTATTAATGAACTGTTAACGTTATAGCTAAGGCTTCCAGTCAATAGTAGGCTATTAGGAGTTAAGTTTTGGGGGAGTCAGAAGTTATACTCGGATTTTTTACTGTGTTGGGGGTCAGTGCCTGGTGCTGCTCAAGAGTGAATTGTATATGAAATGAGTATCTGGCGAAGTGACCAAAACTGAGTATCTCCTAAGAAGTAACTATGATGGTGGGGCACCTGGGTGGCTCAGTCGGTTGAGTGCCTGCCTTCTGCTCGGGTCTTGATCCTGGGGTCCTGGAATCGAGCCCCGTACCTCAGTCTCCCTGCTTGGCAGGAAGCTTCTTTCTCCCTCTATCTCTGCCTGCTGCTCCCCCTCCCTGTGCTCTCTCTCTCTCTGTCAGATGAATAAATAAAATCTTAAAAAAAAAAAAAAGAAGAAGAAGAAGCAGCAGAAGTAACTGTGATGGTATCATCGGGTTCAAAAAAAGGAAAGGTTTCATCAGGTTTCATGGAGGAGCTGGTGTTGAAGAAATTAAACCATCAGAGCTAGGGAGAGCATAGTGATTGAAAGGAAAAGCAAAGACAAAGGTGTGACTGGAAGGAAGCAAGGGCAGGTGTTCTAGAAACAATGACCCATTCGGTTCCAGTGGATATACAATGAGCAAGCAGTGGAAAAGGAAGGTGGAAAGGAATGTGGAGCCCACCTTACAGAAGCAGGAACTAAGGTATTAAAGGGTATGCACTCTCAGGGCCACACTGCATAGGTTCAAATCCCCACTCTGCCTCTCACTAGGTTTGTGATTTTAAGTATAACTTCTCTGTACCTCAGTTTCTTAAGCTGTAAAGTGGGGACAATAATAGTGCCCGTCTCAGAGTGTTGTGAGAATGAAATCAATTAATATGTGTAAAGTATTTAAACATGCATGGGACATAGCAAATGCAGCATGAGTTACAGCTGCCCACTTTATTACCATGGAGGGCCTGAGATTCCAGAGTAAAGTGTCTGCGCTCAATTAGGACAAAAAGCTAGGGAAGCTTCTCTGCGGTCAGAAGTGACAATATTCAAACTGGATTTTAAGAAGATAAGTTGGTAAGTTGTAAGGGATGGAACGATGTGGTAAGTGAACACAGTGCAAGTAAAGGGCACTGAGCTGTGGAAAACGGTCCTATCTTTCTCCCTGAAGATAAATGTTGTGGTTTTGAGGGGGGTTCCAGAGTATATGGATGGATGCATTCCTTCAGATTCCTCTTCCTCATTCAAATCACCTGATTAAAATGTAGAGGAAGTTGAAAAAGATGTAATAGCTATGGCAAGAAGCTCTACCAGCCTGAACCAAAAGAGGGAAATCAACTCCTCATATGTGGAAAGGAAAACTGATCTCTAAAAGCTTCTAGTTTTCCTTGTATATCCTGAACTAAGACTAAGACTGAAAGGAAACTAACAGTCTTATTTAAAAGGACACACACAGGAAGCCTGGGTGGCTCAGTCAGTTAGGCATCCAACTCTTGATTTCAGCTCAGGTCCTAATCTCAGAGTCATGGAATTGAGCCCCCACTTCCTTTCCTTCCCCCCTCCCCCTTTCCCGCCTACCCTTCTACCTGCTTCCTTCAAGCCTTGTGTCAAGCTCTCGCTCAGCACAGAGTCTGCTGGAGATTCTCTCCCTCCCTCGCCCTCTGTCCCTCCCTCCACACACACTAAATAAATAAATAAAATCTTTTAAAAAATAAAAATAAAAGGGCACACAATTCTTCACAAGAAAACAGAAACACTTTCCTCTTTGGAAGGTGTTGAGGATTGCTAAAAATCCCCTTCTATGGGCTTGCCCCCAAACCTAGCTTCTTATTATGTGTTACTTCCATGAGGTAAAACAATGGTGATCCCTATTAAAATGCAAAGATATCACTTTTCCTATCCAAATTTAATATCTCAACAAGAGTCATTTATTCAATTAACAATAAGTTAGTTACTAATGAGTCTCCACAGGACAGTTAGGTTTGACTGGGAGGAGGACATGATCTAGAACTCTGGATGAGAGAGTGGCCATGAGTTGGGGACAAGAAAAAGTACATGTCGGGGTAAGAGTAGGAGAAGAGGCCACATTAAAGAAAGAAGCAGATATAGAAAGGGGAGCAAAGGCGCTTAGGGAATACACTTGCCAATCTCAAAATCTTGAAAATCAGCCCTGACCATGTTTAACAAAACCAACATCTGCCACCCAAACTGTACAACCTTAATCCTCACTGCCACCTCGCTTACTGCTCTCTCCTTTCAGCTACATGTACACCCCCATCAGGGACCTCTATTCACTCATTTCCCCTAAGAAAAAGGAAAGAGAGAAAGAAAGAGAAATGAACAATTTACAGTTTAATTGTCTGTGGTTCAGATGATCTGAAGTGTGTAGATGTCTCCCTTCCCATTGGCCCAAGATGCCACTAAAATTTTAAAACTCTAGGCTCCTCTACGTTCCATGAAACGACAGTGACAGGCTACATGGCTAGAGTCAAAAACCAAGTGTAGAACAGAGAAATTACTTTAAGCTGAGTTATAGAGATATTCATTGTTAATGATTCCAGGAATTAAATTCACTCTGGTCCTGAAATGGGGACAGCAGTGCCACAGACCTCTTTGGGGACTGCAGCAAATGTCTTTCCTTCCAGCCAATAGGTGACCATTCCCCCTTTCCCCTGGGGAGGAAAAACACAAACATGTAATTAGGGAAGAAATAGCCAACTCAGCCGAAAAAGAAGCCATCCAGTGATAGACTGACCAACTCACTGGACATGACAGAGCACGTCTTCAGCCAGCCCAGGGAACCCTGGAGTCCCTGGGGACTCACATCCCCAAGAGACTGCTCTTTAATTGGTTCCCCACATTGCTGCAGAGCGCTAACCCCGCCTTCAGGGCAGAAACAACTGCTTTGTGGGGGCCACAAAATGCTGGCTGACTAATGAGTCACAGTCACCTGCACACACTCACTGATACTGCCATGGCTAACAAATCCCATGTGTGCTGCCAACCCAGGAGGAGAGAGATGAACTTGAGCTCTGCAGCTACTTGGCCCTTCTGGCACAGCTAAAAGAAAATGATGACCCAGTAACTCTGAAGACTGACATCTTCTTTTTAGGACAGTCATAAAGCAGGCAGTATCTCCATGTAAAAAATTAGTGCCCTTCCATCAACTATGGATCATAACACCCTCCTAGCCAAGGGGTCAGAGCCCCAGCCTCTCATTTACATGGAAACTGGTCTTCAGAAGCTTTCATTCAAGATTCACATTGATAGACTCTGCAAAAGAAACATTATCTGCCTATATTTCCTGATCAATCCAACTGAATTAATCATGATTCACTTCATTAGAGAAACACTCATGTAGGCAGTGCTCTATGCAAAAGGAATTTCAGAGTTAAGCCACAGGAGTGAGTTGCTTTTCCTCAGGCTTTTCTATATGGGTTACCATGGTACTCCCTCTGAACATATTCATAGTTTAACTATACAAAAATACCACAGAAACTATTTGGACAATGTCTGGAGGGAACCACCCACAAATAATGCATACATCTCACATTATTTTATAGCTGGTTAAATTGGCTTCAGGAAGAACTCATTTATTTAGTGATTTACTAAGTTACACAATAATTATTCCTGTGACTTTCTATCTGGGGGAGCTGGAGCAAAGTGAAGTGTCTCAGGTCTATAGAGCTGGAGTGAACAGATAAAGAATCAGGCTCTGGTGAAGTAGAGACAGTGGTACCCCTTCCCCAGGCTCATCTCTCCCATGGATGGAGTCAAGGATTTGGGGACTGAAAATCTCTTTCCTCTTAAGCTAGCCCTACTTTCTGTCCTAAGTATAACCATGTCTAAACTAATTTCAATTATCTTAATACAATTAATTTCATTGCCTTTGCTAGGAATCAATTCTCTTTTAAAATAAAATACTCCTTAGAAGTGGAATATCCTGGGAGTATCTCCGTGGGAATGAGTTTATAAATGGACTTTTTCTATTATAAAGAGGAACCCCAGGCAATAGGAGAGGACTGAACCCAATAGCTAGGAGAGAGAAGGATGTTGAAATCAGAGGAAAGGATCTGGAAAGAAAATGTGGGGAAAACCAGACATACTTTGCCTGTTTCACAATTCTCCCAACGATATCTCACCCTCCTCAATTTAACCCCAAAGAAGGAGTGTCCCAAAAAAGGTCTGACCAGCTCATAATGGTCAGGAATGAAGAAAACATCTACTGTATGAGCCAAAAGAAACATGTGTGGTCTTTAAGCAGATGCTCAATCCAAAAACCTACATAGGCTAATATCTTAATCAAAAGTCAAAGGATTTCCCAGTTTGTTTGGGACTTTTCCCCCTGTGACAGGGACACCATGTGCAATGTTGCAAATTCTACCAATGAGTTTACCAAGAGCAGTGACTAACAGGGTTTTAACGACTAGCTTCCTTGCAATGCTCCTCTTACCCACATGCCTCCACTGATAGAGGAAGCTGATAGCTACCTTCACTTGAAAATTCCCACAGCACACCAGTATATAGTCTCCAGTTTGTTCCTGGGGTTGGTATGCACCTGAACTACAGTGGATTTTCAGAGGTGAAGGACAGAAGAGGAAGGAACACAGATATAAACCCAGTCAACATCCCTTGCTTTTGCTTTGCCCTGAAAAAGCAAGCAATTCTAAAGCATGACAAAGGAAATTCAACTTCAAGAATCACCCACTGAAGAGGTGCCTCAGGGCACATCCTAGCAAACATCCTGAAGTGCTTCACATAATATCCTGTACCTGATTAGCTTTGCCCATGGTAGTTATGTGGCAGGGGCTACTGACCTGGGAAAACCTTGCCTACTCTAGAGAAAATTTGATGTCTACTCTTTTTGGACACTTATCTAGGAATATATGTCCTTTTCTCATCATACACCTCCCTCCAGCAGCCAACTTTTGACTACCTGAGGTAGGTGGCCAGAGCAAGAATAAAGATATAAAATCCCCTAAAAACCCCATGCTCTCATCTAACCATTCTTTACATCCAAAATGGTGGGAATTTACCTTACCAGGTGCATCCCAAGTCATGAGTTTTTTTTAAGATTTTATTTATTTATTCAACAGAGATAGAGACAGCCAGCGAGAGAGGACACAAGCAGGGGGAGTGGGAGAGGAAGAAGCAGGCTCATAGCGGAGGAGCCTGATGTGGGGCTCGATCCCATAACGCCGAGATCACGCCCTGAGCCGAAGGCAGATGCTTAACTGCTGTGCCACCCAGGTGCCCCCAAGTCATGATTTTTTTTTGTCACAAACTATACTATTATTGAGTGAACATTTTTCTTTAAATGGATTCGTTTAATTGTTTTAATGAAGAGTAGCAAGATTTATAGAGTTAAAAGCATCCCAGTACCAAAACCTTTCTCCTTGACCTAATCAAAAGGGCTGCAAGAGAACTAAAAGTAAATAACTTTCTCATGATGTGATTTAACAACATTTAAATCCTTGCCCTTTGGCCACCTAAAATCATCTAGTAGAATGACACTGGAAGGTGAGAGGCTCTAAGGAAAGCCCAAGTGCCCTCCCCCATACCTACACACACACACACACACACACACACACACACACACATACAAACCATCTTCTACACACATATCACCAAGGACGAGATCTGACTTTAGTGCTCCAAACTGGGCCATAGCAGTCAGTAGAGGTTGGAACTTTGGATGATTAAACCAAAGGGAATAGGAAGTGACCCCTCTTCTAGATCTCTCACAGATTGTGCCCCCCACCTTCTCTCCCACTGTACGGAGTGGTCAGATAGGTCAGAGGCTGCCTCCCACTTATCAGGGCCCACACCTACCCTTTGTCTTCATAAACAAACAAAACAAAAAACAAAAAATAAAAAACAGGGAAAACCTAGAGGAGCCATGGAGAGGATACTAAGGCCAGACTGATCCAGGCTTTACAAAAAAGGATTCTGTTCTCCTTTGTAGTCTTTTTGGATCTTCTCCCACCTAGAGTCTTAGGATCCTGCACTGGGGGAAAGGGTCCAAGGAGGCCGCACCATGCCCTCACCTCATCTAAACCTTGACTATGGGACAGAGGAGTCCTCCTGGCTCAGAAATGGTTCCTCTCAGTCAGTAGGATTTAGACATCACTGTTTTCCTCTAACACAGTCAACCCTAAACCCTGATAACAAGTTATAATACTGAGTGGCCCCAACTTGTGTTTTTATTACTCGCCTACCTGATTAAGTTTCATTAAGCTGGAAGAGAAGCAAAATTTGGATAATGCCAACCAGAACAACGGGTCCCTGAATAACTGTGTTAATTGTACAACCCAATCATGAATGAACAAAAATAATGAAAGTGTATTACTTTCCATAAAGCAGATAATAAACTTGAAACAGCACTTATTTTTATTTTTACATTAAAATTCTATTTTGAAGTCCCATAACAACTGTGCAAAATATTAATAATTATTACCCTTTGTTGGCACTATGTGCTAAGATTTTAATAGCATCTCTAAGAGGTAAATAGACTTTCCCTCCATTTTATAGATTAAGTAACTGAGGCTAAGGATGTTAAATGCATGCCAAGAGAACACAGCTTATAAACTGCAAATCAGGACCCAAAAGCCAATGCATTAAACACTTCAATAATATCATCCTAAAGCCTAAATTAACCCCCCCCCCATAAAGATAAGTCATGAGAAGTAGAAAATGGGGTAGCTTAAATGTTACTGTCTATATAGAGCAGAGAATACATTTTCCTAAATGGAAGGCTTTATTCTGAGCTTTTACTAACCCAGTAGAGGATTGGAGAGAAGGCTTTTAGTAGAATTCTAATCTTTTGCTACTGAGTCTTTTACTTTTAAAGAGCCTCCATTAATAAAGGAAAGTGGTTTGGAAAAGAACACAGGCTCTTGAGTATTTTTTTTTTTTAAGAAACTGAAATAACGTGGGTGGTAATGCATCATAACACTCCAACTGGAAAGTTTCCAATTGGTGCTTGGCTTTTTACCATGTTGACCTTAACTAAACTTCCCCTCAGCTTGATTAAACTTTAGATAGGCTCTCTCCTGACCTCCCTTTTCTTAAAGCATTTACTTTAGAAAACTTGAAATTTTAAATTATTTCTCTGAGACGATGTACATCTTCTCCTACCCTTTTGCCTCTTATACAACCCAGGAAAGTCTTTCTCGAGGACCAGGAAGCCATCCCTTTGAAATGTAATCATCCAGAAACACCTATCTCCCAGTCTTTGTGGGAAAGTAGGAGTCTAACTTCCTTGAACACCAATTAGCAAACACCATCACATTGAACCAAGCTCCCTCCCAATACCCTCAATACTCCTACATTAGCTTACCCCCAGCACTAAAAACTCTCCCTCTTTTGTTTCAGCAGAGTTGAGTTCAACCTCTCTCCACTATTGCAATAGCCTTGAATGAGGTCTTCCTTGTTTGTCTAACTCCATCTGGTGCAATTTTCTTTGACACTTTTGATTCAAATAACCTATGGCCAACCTATGGCAATGACTTTGCACTTTACACACAGTACTTCACTTAATCCTCATAGCAACTCCTTGAGGAAAGTACTATTACTATCTCCATTTGATGGACAAGAAAAATGAGGCACAAGGAAGTGAAGGAACTTACCTAAAACCTCAAATATAGTAGGTAGCAACATCAGGATTTGAATCCAAGTAATTTCTCCATTGGCAATGACTTTGCACTTGTAGTGACCCAGAGACTGCAGTTTCTCTTATAAGATGAGGAGCTAGAAGTGAGTGCTTGGGGGTTATTACAGGTACTGAACATTATAGACCCATGTCTTCTACTTCCCTGTGACCAGCTATTGTAGAAACTATAAAGAAATCATCCCAACATAGGCAAAAACACCACATTCAGCCTTGCTCAGACATCTACCCCATCCCAACCCTATCACCGGGACTACTTTCTACTCCCTGGAGGTTCACTTGGCCTGATATGCAAATACCCTCTGCACCGAACTCAAATACAACATAACCTGGAAATGTTTAGGACCTTACTACATTTAAAACCATGAAAAACATACAGATCACAATCAGCTCACTAAAACAACAAACATATATTTCACAAAATTTCCATCCAACTTGCATTGTCTTCTGTACAACGCGCCTGTGTACATTCTACACCCCCCAAGTCCCACCCATCCCCATCAAGCTATACTGGTTCTCATCTGAGCAGTTGTGATATCCGTGCCCTAAATTAGACCCATTTAGATTTGATATGGAAAGTTAAAAGGAAAGAGTTTCAAAGAATTTTTTTTAGAAGGCAACAGGCAAAGGAATTACCATGTAACTTGATGTGTAGGAAAACACACTAACCAGTCCTTTGGAAAATGTGCAATGCGCGCATCTAACTTTGACTGGTTGACTCCATTCAAGAGGTTGTGTTAACAGTTGTCTCCAAATAGACAATATCTAGGCATTTTGGTCCCAACAACTCCATCAACCACTGGCCCTGGTCAGAGAAAATGTATGGATTCAAAATCTATAAGCCTATGAAGCAAGTTGTAAGTCTAAGGTAAGAACACATGAAGCTACCACTTAATGTTATCTACTATGTGTCAAGTGTTTTGCATTCTCATTTTGTTTGCTCATCCTAATAACCTTGAGAGGTAAGCACTATCATCCTCATTTTAAGTCACACAGCTAGTAAAGGTTAGAGCTAAGATTCAAACTGGTGTCTGTTTAATTCCAAAGCCTGTTTTCTTTCTATTGTACAATACTACGCTTAACTTGGGGTATGGGGGGATTAATCAGCTTTCAATCCTTGCTCCTTTGTTCCTGAAAGAAATGCAGGGGCACCTGAGTGGCACAGTCAGTTAAGCATCTGATTCTTGATCTCAGCTCAGGTCTTGATCTCATGAGTTCAAGCCCCATGTTAAAAAAGAAAGAGGAGAAAGAAAAGAAAAGAAAAGAAAAGAAAAGAAAAGAAAAGAAAAGAAAAGAAAAGAAAGAAAAAAGAAAAGAGAAAGAAAGAAAGAAAGAAAGAAAGAAAGAAAGAAAGAAAGAAAGAAAGAAAAGGGAGGGAGGGAGGGAGATAGAGAGAGAGAGGGAGGGAGGGAGAGAAAGAAAGGAAAGAAAGAAAGAAAGCAAGCAAGCGAGGGAGGCGGAAAGGAAAGGAAAGGAAAGGAAAGGAAAGGAAAGGAAAGGAAAGGAAGGAAAAAGGAAGAAAGGAGGAAGGAAGAAATGCAGCCATTTGTTTAGCACTCAGGATTCGCTCTATGGTTCGGACAGCAAACATCTTATAAGAAGTACGTAATCAATTAAGACAGAAATTGAAGGAGACTACGCTGAGAAGTTAAGGTGTTTGGTTTAGATATGTGGAATCTAATGTCCATGTAGGACATCCAAATGGAGGCAACTCAGGGAACTTATCAATATTGGTTTGTAGCTCAGGAGAGAAGTTGGGGGTAAAGATCATAATGTGAAAGCTTTCATCAGCAAAGAGTTGTTTGTAAACCATGGAAGTGAATGAAGCTTCCCACAGACAATGAAAAGAGTGAAAATACAAGAAGATTGAGGACAAAGCTCTGGAGCCAAGAGAGGAGAAGAAACGTGTGAAGAAGACCTGGGGAAGGGGCAGCTAGAAAAGTGGAAATAAGGAAAAGCGAGTTGTAAGCATTCGGGAAAGGGGAAAGATGGTGGCAAAGGTCAATACAGTCACAAGCCTCAACCAGATCAAGTGAAATGAGAACTGGATGATGCTGCAGGGCAAAGAATAATTTAAATAGGTTGAGGGGTTCCAGAAAGCTGGAGATAGTAGAAACAGTCAATGCAGATGGTGCTAAGGAATCCAGTGTTGTAATGATAATGGCTAATGTTTATAGAGTGCTTACTAGAACCCAGGCATCATTTACACACAGTACCTCACTAAATCCCCATAGCAACTCCTTGAGGAAAGTACTATAACTATCTCCATTTGATGGACAAGGAAAATGAGGCACAAGGAAGTAAAGGAACTTACCTAAAACCTCAAATCTAGTAGGTAGCAACATCAGGATTTGAACCACGTAATTTGATTTCAGACCCCAACTTTCTAATTCTCAGGCTAAATTTCTTCCCTTCATAGAAGAAAAAAGGCAAGACTAAAGTTAAGTAAAGAGGGGTGCCAAGAGAAGTTTCCTATACACGTTTGGTTTTGTATGGGAAAGTTTTGAGTATGTTTTTATACTCAGAAAATGGATTAGTGAAGAAAACCTAAAAGTCCTAGAAAGAAAGGAAAATCAATGGCACAAGTTCCCATAGGAAGAAGGCAGGATAAGAAGCAATTCCTTATCTATTATTAATTCCTTAAGTCCTTGGTGAATCCTTACATGTCAGACTCTGCTTGGCATTAGGGATTCAGTGGTGAACTACAGAGATGGGGCTCTCACCCCAGGAAGCTTCCAGTCTACCAGTACAGAGACAGGTCAAAAACAAGGAAACAGACCAACAACATAAACCATAGTATGAGTGATAAAGGAAGCAAACGGGATGCTGGGACAGAAAACAACCTCCCACAGACAGTGACATTTAAACCGAAACCGAAAAGAAAAGAAAAGAAAAGAAAAGAAAAAAGAAAAAAAACCTTAAAAAAAAAAAAGGTGGGGGGGACGCCTGGGTGGCTCAGTCGGTGAAGTTTCTGCTTCGGCCCAGGTCATAATCTCAGGGTCCTGGGATAGAGTGCTGCATTGGGCTTCTTGCTCAGCAGGGAGCCTGCTTCTCCCTCTGCCTGGCGTGTGTGTGTGTGTGTGTGTGTGTGTGTGTGTGTGTGTGTGTGTGCGCGCGCGCGCGTGCTCTCTCTGACAAATAAATAATCAAAACTGAAACTGAAGTATGGGAAAGAGGCAGACTTGTGAAGATTGGAGGATGGTGTGAAGGTAAAGAACACGGGAGAGAAAAGAATGAGGTGCCACAAAAGACCTAAGCAAATCACCTGTGTGGTTTTTAAAAAATGCTGTTGACCAGAAAACCAGAATGTCTGGTCAGACAGAGAAATGATATCATCACGTTTACATTTTTAAACAATTAAGAAAACTAAATGGGGCAGGGGAAGAAATCAGCTTTATAAGGGTAAAAGGTCAGCTCTTTTTTTAAAATAGAAGGAAAACAGAAGGAAAGAATTACTTTTATAGACAAGTTTAAAGGTGAAAGGGAGACTTCACACCTAAGGACTTCTATTGTCTCTGAAAAAGGAAAGACCCTAGTCCCACCTGCAGTGATTAAAGGGTATTGGATGGGGCTCAAAGGGGAGATGGGAGGTCAGAAACAGCCAACAATGGGAATTTGGAAAGGAAGACACCTGGGAAAATGAAAGACTTAGAGATAGTACTGGAAGCCTCAGAAGATGCTAGAAACCAGCTCTTTCAGTGAAGCCATCGTCATTGGGCAAGATTATGTAAGAGTCTCCACTGTGCAGAAGAAACTGGGGACTGTTAGACTAACAGACGTGAACTGTAGAGCAAGTGCAGAGGAAAACCAGGTAGTTGAAAATTCTCGATAAGAAACCATTACAGAGATTGACCACAGATCCAAGGCTGTGTCAGAAAGTAAGCCAGGAAAGCTAGTTAGACTGGAACAGTTAAGTGGGAGCCTTAATGCAGTTGAAGAACAAACAGATTTAGTGAGGGGAGAGAGGAGGGATGCAAGCACATGGACGCTAATGGGATTTCATAAAAGGAGCAGTTTCAAGCAATGACAAGGTCTGGGCTGTGATTACAGAGCAGCACTGGCAGCATCCAGTTTGCCCATTCCCTCTTCAGGGAGCCTTGCAAATAGACAGGCTTTTGTTTATGGACATTATCTAGACTCCACATTAAAAGCACTCTACAACCACCAAATATTAGAGTATTATTGTGAAGGGATGCTGGGGAGATGGCTTCAGGTCATATGTTGATGGTTGCCTGGCACCTTCCCTAAAACACTTAAGCCCTGAATACAATTACTGACTATATTATCCCAGCAGGTGGAAAAGTTCTATTTAAGAATAATTTCCACCATTATGTCATCAAGAAACTAAAATCACTGTCATGATTCAAAATATCACTGTTGCTGACACCCAGTTCTTACAACCCTGGTTATTTCTCAATCTTGGATGAAATGCCTGTCAAGATCTCAGTTGGCCTAATGCAAGATGATTACCCATGGGTAGTGGTGGTTGTTTTTTCCAGTCAACTAGAGAATTAGCTATGAGATTCAGCCAAAAACCCAGGGACAGCTTTGGAGAAATGAGGGTGAGAAGTAGGAATTGAAGCTCCACGTACCAGCTGTGAAAGGCTGAGCAGAGTGGAGTTAAGATCACTGGTTCAGTGGTCAGCTCCGGCATCCAACTCCATCTCTACTTGCCAGCTGAGTGGATGAATCTCACTCTCAGTGTCCTAGTCTGTACAGTCGCTAATAATATCTACTTTGCCTGCTTTGTTACAAAGATTAAACAAGATTGAGCACATAAAGCATTACGTACAGTGTTTGGCACATAGTACTATATAGTTCATTAAATGGTAGTTGTTGCTGTTATTATTATTATTATTATTATTAAGTTCTCAAATTGTATGCTTAGGACAATGAATCACTTCCAAGCCATTGCTGAGGGGTTCTAGCTTCTCTGGATATGTTGCTTTAGAAAGCCATATATATATAGATACATATATGTATCTATATATATGGCAGTGTGCCAGTAAGCCTATTAAGGAGAGGGTAAGGAGGAGAGTAAAGCCCTGATTTGTAATCGTTACCTATTTCCATGGTGTAAATACATCCAAGCTACCAATGTGGCATCACCAAAAGCACATTTGGCTTTCAGGAATCAATACAAACTGGCTCCCATACACCACTGAATATCTGAGAATATCCCTCAAGAGTTCTGGGGAATTCATTTGTTAATACACACACACACAGGCACACACATACCAAACACCTATTCTACTCTATGATGGGCCAAGCATCTACTGTAGAAAGGGGATTTTAAAAAATGAACAAAGAAGAAGTGGATCTCCCTTCCTTGAAGCTTGTAATCTGGGAGGAGAATGGACAATTAAACACCTATTACAGCACTGTGAGGATGTGCCATGTGAGGAGAGCAATGTGACATGTGGGGAGAGCAATGTGACAAGGAAGGTCAGGAAGGACACCTCACATCAGAGAACTCTCCTAGTCTAGAGGATGAGTAGAAGCCAGCCAAGTAAAGTGAGAGCTGGGAGTGTGCTGAACAGAGGAAGAGACATGATGGCCCGGAGTAATAAGAAAGCAGAAACTAATTGTTTAGTATGGGTGGGCACGGCATTGGGGGGGGGTGGGGGGATGCAGAGCTAGTCCCCAGCTAGGCCATCCTAGGCCTTGTGAGCCATGTTAGGAGAGCCAGCATAGGGTTTTAAACAGAGTGAGACAGTTGGATTTGATTGTTGTAAAGATCGTTCTGATACAAAAGTTATATAGTTAAAAAAGAAGAAATATAAGTGAAGAAAATGAAGGTCAGCCTACTTATAGTGTGGATAAAGGAGTGGTGTGGAGGGATAGACAAACCAGAGGCAGGGGATCCCACCTGGAGGCTGTTACTATAATCTGGGCAAGAGATGATGGTGACCTGACCTGTCCCAGAGTCTTATCAGGATGGGGAAAGGGGGACAGATCTGACAGATCTGACAGTTGGGAGACAGAGCCACAGGACCTGGTGACTGATAGAAGAGGTATGTGAAGGAAAAGAAGTCAAGAATGATTTTCAGGGCTCTGACTTGGGGCACTAGGTAGACAGGGGTGCCATTCTCTGAAAACCACAGGAAGAAGAGCTGAAAGAGAAAGAGTATGGGATTCAGTAATGGACATGTTGGGGTGTGGGTGCCTGAGAGAGTGGGATAATCCCCCTGGAGTTCAGGAGAGAAATCTGAGCTAGTGATAAAGCCATCAGAGCCTCTAGCATATAGGTCACAGCATGAGCCGTGGGAGTAGTTGAGATCATCCATGGAGGTGCGTAGAGTTAGAAGAGAAGGAGGCTTAGGGTAGAACTCTAAGAGTCATCAATATTAAGCCCCCCAAAGAAGAAGCACATAGGGGAGCTTGAGAAAGAGTAATCAGGGAAGTCAAAGGAAAACCAGGTAAATGAGGAAGGAAGAATAAATCAGCAAAGTCAATGCTACTGAAAGAGCACTAGGAAATATCATTGGCAATCCCTGATAACTTTGGTAAAATTCATATCAGAGGTGTGACAGGGATGAATGCCAAATTGCAGGGCCAGCAAAGGAAGGATGTGGAGGTAGCAGGTATACACAGTCCTCAAGAAGATTGACAATGAAAGGTGCAAAGAGCTTGAACCATAGCTGGATAAGAATGTGGGGTTGATGGAGGGTTGTTCCTCTTTGTTTTAAATTTAGAGAGACATGAGCGTGTTTAAATGCTGGTAGGGAGGAGCCATCAGAGAGGGGAGGCCAAGGGAGCAGGAAAAGACATAATGTGGGCCAGGGTAGAAATTAAACCCTAAGGGTCTCAGAGCATGCCAGTTCACTGTCCCAGTAAGGAGGAAAAGGAAGAGAAGGAAAGGGGTGTGGGGCACTAAGGAAAATGTGTAGGTTAGATAAATGGGGCCACACCAGTAATGTGAGTTCCTAGTACCAAGCCTAATTCTAGTCAAACACTACCCCTTGAGGGAAATGTGATTAAAACTTATTTTAAGTTAGTCTATGAAATAAGCTTTTGATTTTTTACCAAAATAAATCTTTAGAACCTTTAAATGCTTAGAAAAGGAGTCCAAACTGGCAGCCTGTAAGACCAATCCAGCTGGCAGACAAATATTTTGCCTAAATAGTATAACGAAATTAAAGAAATTTCACATAAAAATCTAGACTCCTAAATTTTCTTGAAAACTTGAAATCTGGAAATGTTAGGAGCACATGGCATCCATCAGATGACCTAAGTGGTTGCTGCCACATTGAAAAGGGCAAACACTCCCCAGGTTGTCATAGCCTCACCTGGCCTCCTTCCTTTCCTGCCTAGCCCATAGAGGACGGCTTCCACTCTGGCAAGTTGGATTAGATGGCTCTGTCATCTGCTTCAGCTCTGCTTTATTTGGGGGCACCTTCTATGTGCAGGGCAGAGAGCTAAGGCACCAGGGATACAATAGTAACTCTGACACTGTCCCTGCTCATGGAGCATGGAAGCTGGAGAGGCTGGTGGACCCTTAATCTCAACAATACGGGGCTGCTAGCACTCTTTGACAGTACAGATTTCACTTTGCATTTGGAAAATATTCCAGCTGTCTGCTCGTCCCACACACCCACTGATGAACAAAAGCACATTCAGAACGGATGCTCAACTAGCTATAGAAATTTTGACACAAATTTCCTGGAGTTGACATTGTATTGTAGTGCACTGCTTTCGGAGTGAGGCCAGACCACTGACTGAAGGGGGCAGGGGAGAATAGTTCAGCACAATACCAGAGAATTTAAAAAAGCATTGGAATGTTTTTGGCAATGGCAGTCTCATTGTATTCCTTCCTTTTTCTTTACAAATTGAAGTCATTTCCAATATTGTGCCAATATCTGACCTTGTCTTTGCCAGACTCCACCGAAGAGAGACTAAAGCAATAGGGCAGGTATGACCTGTAGGGCTCAGAAGATTTATTTGTTTTGCTAAAACCCTTGCAGCTGATCTTTTGGCCAATGTAAGCATGTCTGCCTGCCCATGTCCCTTGAGGGTACTATTTTAAGGAGAAGGAGCTCCTTGGAACAAAAAGGCTTTTTCATTATTGAGCTTTCCCTTTTTCCTGCTATAGAGAGAATAGGGAAAATAAATTTGATAAAGTTTTAATGTAGACTGAAAAAGGCATTTCACACACAAGCAAGCCCTTTATTTTTTGCAGTAGAATTAATTTTCATTGAATAAGAAACGAAGATGAAAACAGCTGAGGCCCCAAGGAATTTCATACAATAAGACTAAACTAGAATATTCCTGTTTTGAGAGCTAGTACTAATCAAAGACTCTGAAGGGGAGTTGAGTAAAGGTAGAAGAAGCAAGTTGTTCTCTAAGTTTGGGGCTGAAACAACTACAGGAATTAGAAAGGAGGTCACACAGGCTGCTCTGTTGACCCAGTGGTTCCTCCCCCCATCCCTCCCTTCCAAATCAAGACAACAGAATAGCTCCATGCATTACGGATCATGAAATTTGTGTTTGCCCAGGACAAACTTGGACTTGAACCCCAGTCCTGCCCCTTACTGGCCAGGTAACCTTGTGCATTTACTAGCTGGTAACCTTTTTACCTAATGTGTCTAGGCTTCAGTTTCCTCATTTATCAAACATGGCTATTAATATACATTTCAGGGCGCTGTGCTGACAATAGAGTGAGAAGCCTTGCAAAAAGTGGCTTGTCCATAGCAAGCACTATATACACTAAAATTCACCCATTTTCAAGTACACAATTTAATGAATTTAGGTAATGTATATAATAACATAATCATGTAACCACTAAAGCAAGATGTACAACAGTTATGCCCCCTAAGAATTTCCTTTTGTTCCTTCACAGTCAATTCCTTCCTCCACCAGGGCCCCAGGCAACCACTCATCTGCTCTCTGTAATGATTGTTTTCTGTTTTCTAGAATGCTATACAAATGAAACTATACAGTATATAGCATTCAACCTTTATGCTTAGTATTTTTTTTAAATTCACCCATGTTATTGCATGTATTAACATTTCATTCTTTTTTATTGTTGAGTAATAATCCATAGTATGGACATATCACAATTCATTTATCCATTCACCAGTTGATGGATACTTGGGTTGTTTCCAGCTCAGGGTTATTATAAATAACCCTGTTGTTAACATTTGCCTACAAGCCTTTGTGTTGCACCCTTTAAATTTTGTCCCAAACGCATATATTCCCATTTTCAAATTAGGGTTTAGGAAGAATCACCTTTCTAAATAACTGGAACCCAGAATAAATGAATATAATTATAGTTTGAATGACCAAGATTTACATAACTTCTCTCTACATGCAATACTCAGTTGTCTTTTTGTGTACTATGTCTTCTGATATACTAAATATGTAAATGTACAAGAGCTATTTGGCTTCTTCTAAGCAGTACATCTGGTCGATTTCCCCAGCAGACAAGTTCAATCAAATCACTGTGATGATGTAAAATGCTTCCCTGCAGCCTTAAGGGTGTTTGATTTTCATTAAAAAATAACCTTTAACAGCTACATGCAACAACACATAGGGGATGGGAATACGTGCATTTGGAACAAAAGAATACATAAATTCAAATACAGTCAAAACTAATCTAGAGAGAGAAAAGTCAGATGAGTAGTTACCTCTAGCAGTGGTATTGACAGGCCCAGGAAGGGAGAGGTGGGGGAAGGATATGATTGAGTCTTAGGGTGCTTCAACTGTTCTCTAACTTCATCTGGGAGCTGGTTTCATGAATGCATACATAAATAAAAACTCATAACTATACAATTAACATTAGTGTACTTTACTATAGTATGTTTACCTCAATTTAAAAAAGTAAAAAGCAAATAATAATAATCTTTCAATCTTGAGTCAAATGAAATCGCATGAATGACTGCCTGGCATTATACCTGGCACATAAGAAATGGTGCTTATTAACATTCATCTTCTTCCCTTGCTTTCATTTTCAAGGGAAATGTTTGGCAGAATGTTAGCATTACAATCATGGAGTTTAAATATGCACTCTTTTTTACCTGCATAGATGGGGTTACATTGTCTCCCCTGAAAACTGATGCATCATGGGGTATGGGAAAAAGTGCAGGGTAGGCTCTTCACACATCCTATCTTGCCTTACCTGAGTAGATCGCAGGCACAGATTTTCAGCTGGATATTTGGCTTGTGTGGAATCTCAAAGGTCTTGCAGACAGCAACCAGGTCCAGGGCCATGCTTACTACTTCCCCAGTGTGGAGGATCCCGTTGGGCTTATCTTATTTATCAGATAACACCATCTCTGAAAACACATGGATTAATGACAAACTTGAGTTAACTAAAGCAGACTGAGTTTTTAAGGCTGCTAGTAGAGGCTTGCCATTCCAATCCTTTACCTGGGCCTTCCCCCTTGCAGCTTGGAAAGTTCATATAGGGCAGAGGGTCCAGAAAAACTCCCAGGAATGGGTTCTTAAGAGCAAAAGTCATCAAGCTTGGGTGGTTTGGACATAAACTGATCCAATAAATATTTCTGGTCCATAATGAGAATAGATTGCCTCTTGGCAGCAATGTTTAATGCTTCTTATGTTCGGGTAGCATCGCTTTCTTTGTCTTTCTGAAATAGCCTTGTCCTCTCATATTCAGTTTCATAGCAAACAAGAGAAACAATTTCGGTCAACCAGCCATATTTGAGTCAATTTCTTATATCTGCCTTTCATACCAAGAATAGGAACTCTGCGCCAAAGCTACAAGAAAAAAATGAAATAATGTATCAAATGTTAATTCTTCAACTTCCACAAGACCATTTATACAGTCAGAAGAGTACATATGGAATAGCATCCCAGTAGCTTGGAAGAGTCAGCAAAGCTTCCAAAGATATAGAAAATATATAAAAATCAAGTCCTAGGTTCAATGTGAACAAAATGGATTTCCTGGATCAAAGATGAATGACCTCTCTTGAAAAAGCTAACCTTCTTTAGAGAAATGTGACAAAATCTCAGAAGCTTTAGGTATTAATCTGTAAGTGGTTCCCCAGAGTGGCGATCCACGCCATTAGAGATTCCTCCAAGAGATGTCGATGGAGAAGTTAGAGGACAGAAGGTTGGTAAAGAAGGGTGAGCAGGATCAGAACATGGTGGAATTGTAATGGGCACTGATATAATAAAGAATGAGAACTTAGACACTTAGACATTGACCTTTAATGTATGACTGCTCTGCTCTGCTGGAGAGAATAGCTGATTGTTTGGAATTTTAATTTAAGAGGTGATGCTAAACGATGTTTTTAACCTTTTCCAGCATTGTTGTTTGAATGGATAGGGAGACACTCTCTGCTCAGCACACCGACTTTATTTCTGCCTGCATGCTGAAGGTGCTGTTTCCAGATACCAGTTAGCAGACACACACACACACACACACACACACACACACACACACACCGTTGTCATGACAATCGATGCATGGTCTAAACAAAAAACACATTGAGACCATAACTGAATAAAGCCAATAACTCAGACATTTTGGTAAAGCCTTTCTTTGTTTTGATGGGGGTGAGGGAATTTGTCTACCCAGCAGCAAAAAAACTTCATCTGTCTACACAGCAGACAGTGATACTGCCTAACTAAGTGCAAAATCCTGGGATTTGGGGATTAATTAATTGATTGATTGATTTATAATTAATTTAATTTAATTTAAAGCACTGGCATTTTTTTTTTAAGATTTTATTTATTTATTTGACAGAGAGAGAGACAGCCAGTGAGAGAGGGAACACAAGCAGGGGCAGTGGGAGAGGAAGAAGCAGGCTCCCAGCAGAGGAGCCTGATGCGGGGCTCGATCCCAGAACGCCGGGATCACGCCCTAAGCTGAAGGCAGATGCTTAACGAATGAGCCACCCAGGCACCCCTTAAAGCACTGGCATTTAAAACATCAATTATTTTTCAAAAGGGCTCTCTGAATGGGGTTTGTCCATCTTTTCCAGATTCTTAGTCACCAGGGGTCATAAGGAACAAACCACAGTAAAAATAACTGCCAAACCAGTCTAGCACAAAGTTCTTGTTTCTGGGAAACATTTTTGATCATTTTGTTTTGGGGGAAATACCAAGGTCCACAAATGTCAATCTACCATTTATTTTTTCACTTGCAAACATTCTGATGCTCAATTTGAATGATTATCTAGGGTCTAATGACTCACTTACGTAGCAACTTTTCTTAATTAGAGCCCAAGTACTCAGAAACAATGAGAAACAGCTAATAATGGTGCCTAATTTTCACTGAATGCCTTAGACACTAGGAAAATTATCATCAATATTAATAAGCAATTACTTTGCGGTGGACACTTGGGCTAGAGAGAGATATAAGGCTCAGGGAAGTCCATAAATATAAGCCACACTACAGGGCCACACAAAGCAAACAACTGACTAGTTAGACAACTGGGTGATTAGGAAAGCTTGGGGCAAATAAAGTTTCAGGGGGCAAGTGAGACTTCAGCTAAGCCTCGTAAAAAGTGTAACACTTAAGCATACTGGAAGTAAAGGAACAAATATTACAGGTAGAAGAACTCCTAGGAAGTGTGGGATGGTTTGGGTGTTACCTTATTTGGCTGACAATGTTCTACAGAAGATCAATGGAAAACAAGGCTGTGCAGTGAAGAATTAACTTTACCCAAAGAGAGGTCTGGCCTTAGCCCTCAGCTACTAGGAACTGATTTCTAGGCCTTTGGAATATCTTGCCTACTAGGCAGGTCTTTGTTGTTTGCAAGTTTTGGCCACTAACAATCTAACACTGTGCTTTGTGATGGGCCCTCAGGGCATGCAATATGCTATGACCTCCAGAGGAAATGATGACTAAAGGTATTACCCTGACATCTGGGAGTAGTTGGAGACTAAAGGTCAATCACACAAGCAGCCTGTGATCGATCAAGCCCCAATAAAAACTCTGGACACCAAAGGCTCAAGTGAGCTTCTCTGGCTGGCAATACTTCATGTATATTATCACATATGGTTACTGGGAGGAGGTAATGTTGTCCATGACTCCATGGGGAGAGAATTCAGGAAGCTCTGCATTTGGAGCCCTCCTGGACTCTATATGTCTCTTCCTTGGCTGATTTTAATTTGTATCTTTTTGCTGTAATAAAACTATAATAGTAAGTATAACATTCCTGAGGTCTGTAGTCATCCTAGCAAATTATCAGAACTGAGGGTGATTACGGGGACCCTCAAATATGTAACCAGCTGATCTGAAGTGAGGATGGTCCAGAGACCACCAGACTTGTGGCTGATGTCTGAAGTGAGGACAGTCTTGTGGTACAGTTGGCAAAACTCATGGCAAAGGCTAAAGAATTCAGTTATGTGGGGCATTGCCTACAAGCTTGGAGAGTTTGGATATAATGCTATCTGCCATTAAGTTCTTGAACAAGAGAACATGATAAAGTATAGTTTCATCTCATAGTAGTGCAAAAGACAGGGGCAAGGAGACTAGTGAGGGGACTCTTTTTTTTTTAAGATTTTATTTATTTATTTATTTATTTATTTATTTATTTATTTAAGAGAGAGAATGAAGGAGAGAGCGCAGGAGTGGATGAGGGGAAAGAAGAGGAGGGAAAGAATTTCAAGACGACTCCCCTCTGCGCACTGAGCCCCATGTGGGACTGGATCTCCAGGGCTCATTCTCACAACCCTGAGATCATGACCTGAGCTGAAACCAACAGTTGGATGCTTAACTGACTGAACCACCCAGGTGCTCCTGAGGGACTCTTTCTTGTTCAGATGCAGGACAATGATGATCTGGACCAGGGTTGAGGCTAAGAAAGGGAAAGGTTGTGTGAATAATATTTATCGTGAGCATATGCTGCACCAGGCATCGTAAGTACTCCATACACATTTTTTCTTTTGCTTTTTTGTTTTTGTTCTATGTTTGTTTGTTTGTTTGTTTGTTTAATGTTCATGGTCCCTGCTTTATTTTCATTTGGTCACACACACTTTTAAACACACTCATGGGGCACCTGGGTGGCTCAGTTGGTTAAGCGTCTGCCTTTGGCTCAGGTCATGATCCCGGGGTCCTGGGATCAAGCCCCAAATTGGGCTTCCTGCTCAGCAGGGAGCCTGCTCCTCCCTCTCCTCTGCCCCTACCCCCTGCTTGTGCTCTCTCTCTCGTTCTCTCAAATAAATAAATAAAATCTTTAAAAAGTAATAACAAAATACACTCACAAAATACCCAAACATCCAGAATTAGAAGGGCATAAAACATGGTACTTACAGGCTGAAAGAAAATCCTGGGCTTCAGAACAAAACAATACCAATCGACTATTTGTTTCACCAAAATTCTTTTGGCAAACACACAAAGATGTTTTGTTTTCAATAAGAAAGATTTAGGGACAAGAGCCAAGTTTTTTGTGCTTCCTGAGGCAGGGTATGACTTCTCTCCATATGCTTTTAATCCTAAAAACCAGTGAAATAAGTCAAGCAGAGAAAGACAATTATATGATTTCTCTCATCTATGGAACATAAGAACTAGGATGATCGGTAGGGGAAGAAAGGGATAAAGAAAGGGGGGGTAATCAGAAGGGGGAATGAAACATGAGAGACTATGGACTATGAGAAACAAACTGAGGGCCTCAGAGGGGAGGGGGGTGGGGGAATGGGATAGACCGGTGATGGGTAGTAAGGATGGCACGTATTGCATGGTGCACTGGGTGTTATACGCAACTCATGAATCATCGAGCTTTACATCGGAAACTGGGGATGTACTGTATGGTGACTAACATAATATAATGAAAAATCATTTAAAAAATAAATAAATATAAGGTAGACAACATTATTATTTCCATTTTCAAGATGAAAAAAACTGATGCACAGAGAGATTAATTTGCCCCAAATCACCCAGCAGGCAAGTGGCAGAGCTAAGATTTAAAATCAGCTCAAATCTGACTGTGGAGCCTGACTCGTAACCATTCTATCAAATGAGCTCTACCTCATGTAAGGCATTGTGTTAAAGGGATCAACAGTATTTACTGGCCAACCGAATGTAAGAGAAGAAGAGTACAGGGTGACTTCAGAGTTTAGCATATGGATAAAGGAAAAGATGTAGTGGCCCCTACAGCCCAATTCTTCTATTTCACCATGAGCAGAAAGGACATGAAGAGATCTGGGTCATGGCCCCAAATGTGCTACTAACAAGGGGACCTTGGCTAAGTCATTTAATTTTCCTGCACCTCTGGTTCTTCAGTTGGAGTAAATCTCTAAGTTCTCTGACAGCCACGAGAAAAAGCATAGTGAGTAGCCAGCAGCATGAGCTCTAGAATGAAAGAGATTTGGGTCCTTGCTTTTGCTAGCTAGGTAAACTTGGGCAAGTAAGAAGCCTTGGCATTCTCATCTAGGAAATGGGGATTGTAATATATAAGTCATAGGGATATGGTAAGGATATTTACTGTAATGAAACAATCCATGTGAAACCCTTAGCACAATGCCTGGCATATGGCTAAGCATTAGATATATGGTGGTTTTATTGTTAGTATTCCAGCTCTAACATGCTATAAGATAATTCAGAATTTATTAGCTCTGAGCCCCCCATTCCAAATAATTCCCTTGGCCAAATTCAAAGTTTATGAATAACTAATCTGTCAATCCTTATTAATAAAGATATGAGAGAAACTAATATGTTTAAGTCACCTTATGTAAATGTATATTCTGTAGTCTACTGTGTGACTTTCGTTGCTGTTCGGTGCTGTGGTGATACATATGGTTGATACATATGGTAAGCACACTGACATGTAACCAAATTGTGAAACAACAGTAAAACAGACAACAGCATAGGATGAAGATTCAGCATCACATCAGACCTTGACCAAAACATAAATGAATCGGCACTTTCCTAAAGCATAACAAAGCAGAACCTAGATACACAAGTACTTATTCCATTTTTTTTATCAACTCCAAGCAATAGCTACTTCAAATTTCGCCAAAAGATTATTTCAGTTTTCTTTTTTTTTTTTTTCCAGTAGTGGCCATCCGAGGTAGTATTATGACCTCACTCATATCTCTGTATAATGAGCTTACCGTTGGTGAATGAAGGAAAATCCTTTCAATACAGAGATTATTGAAAATCAGCATCCCTGCTTACTAAGTATGTAGTGTCCTATATTTACCCATTTATAGAGCTGTTAAATATCCTCATCATTTACTGGGAGTATGTTTGGGTCTAAACACTTGTTCATTGATTCTGAATTAGAGGCACAGGGAAGAGAAGCCCAATCAGAAAAAAATTAAATACAAAGCAAATGCGATTTAACGACATAGTCATGTATGATAGCAACTTTAATTCTATAATGCAGTGTTTTCCGGTAATGAAAAAAAATATAAGGAATTGTGTAAGCACAATAGTTTCATCAACATTTACTTCATAATGCAGTATTTTTCAGTAATGAGTGGAAATAAAAGGAATTGTGTGAGTCACAGTGAAGCATGCAGTGAATTGCGTGAGCTGTAGGTCAAGTAATGAAGATAAAATGGGAGAAGCATCATTCCCTCTTCAATGCAGTTACTGGACTCAGGCTTTCTATTTGTCACTAGACTGTAAATTCTCTGAGTGTAGAAATCCTGTATGTCATGTTCAGCCTTATAACATCCAGAGCTAACACACTGCCTGGAACATATTGGATTCTCAACAATTACAAACTGAATAGATGAATTGTAAATATTTTTAAATTATAAATATTTTTAAATCTATTTTCAGTTTGCCTGATGGCTAATGAAACATTTCATTATTCCTGTCTAAATTTATAAAATTAAAATTGAAATTAGAATGATTGTTGATATCATTTTATCTAATTATTGTTCCTTGTTTGCTATGCCATCTTTCAAGTTTCACTTCCTTCTCTCACTGGCTAAGGGGAAAGGGAAAATGCCAATGTGAACAAATGGGGGTTTAGAGGTCCTGCCCGAGTCTGACCCCCCTCGAAAAAAGTATAAAACCAGTTTATTTCCATTATTACTGAATAAAAATGGTTCTCAAGCCAAATCAATAGACATTTTCTAGGTGCCCACTATGACAAAGTCAAAGGCACAATGGAGGCTACTAAATATTGCTTCCTAGGAGATTATGACTTAGGAAGGTTAGAATTTTTATACAAATTACTTGCTTCCATTAATTCCTAGCTTTGTTCCACTGCCACTTAATATTTATTGTTCCATGTCTCAGGGGCTGTCCATTCATCAATAACTACTCACATGCAACTCTGACTGTCTCTACTTTGAAGACATCATAATGACCTATAATTTTGCCAAAGGTGGTACGTAGCTTGTCCAGAAACAAATGTATCCACTTGTCCAGTGCAGCTTGGCCACTCCCTTATACTGCAGGCTGGCACTGGAAAGCGGAGTGAAGCCCACAGTGCCACAGGAAAGGGGCAGTGAGGTAGAAAAAAGTTAAATCAGGCAAAATAATTGGCAAGACCTGATTAAGCAATGGTACCTCCTTACTCAGCACAATTTTTTGAAGTTCTCAGAATTCTGAGCCAGGGAGAGGTGCCGGGGTAAGTGATGGGACAGTTAATTGCTTTAGAAAATATTCTTAGTTGCTTGTGATATGTTTGGTTGGTGTTTTGTTTTGGTCTGGTTTGGGGGGAATTTGTTTTTGTTTTTTGTGTTGCTCAGCGTCGCTTCAGACTGTGTTGGTATATTCAAAGCTGGGGCAGCTTCTTTGATGGGAACACCATCCCCTCACATCTGGACTCTCCTGTTTCTGTTGATCAGGTGAGTGGGTTTATATAACAAGAGATTCACAAGGATTGACAAGGCTATGTAAAACTCATTTAGAGAAGTCCCAGGCCAAGCTTCATTTGCTTGCCAGTTATCCTGATTCTTGCATGCATACTAGATCTTTTATTTCTTGAATGTCAGTGGCACTTTCATTTCTTAAGATAAATTATTTTGAGTTCATACTAGACTCTGCTGGAAAGAGGCTTTCTGCCTCCCCCTCCCACCCCCCTACCCAGGAGAGCATCTTCAGCAGTGACAAGGCATGACTCTAAGCCTTTCTAAACTCTACGCTCTCTTTCTCCATCTGTGAAACAGGGAGGACCCCCTTGACCCCCAGGACCCCCAGTTAGGGACTGATTGCTTTGACTGCTTGCAGAAAATGCCTGTTACGCAAAATGTTTAGGATGTTTCAACCTTACAATTTACAACTTCGATTTAGGGGTTTTTCATTAACTTTCAAAACTTGCCCCCAGGCAAGATGACCTCAGGCCTCATTGCTGATGTGGTCACTGTATCCTTCCTTATGGAAGGGAAGAACTATATGGCCTATTTACTTCAGAATTTAAAACACACTTCCTAAGATGAAGAAGTATATCTTTCTAAAGCAATTTCCTGCTGTTTTTGCTAAACTGGATGCCTTTTAGTTCTAAGAAACTGATTTAAGTTAAAAAAAGAAAAGTGGTGGGGGTGGAGGGACTTAACCAAATCACTGCAACATACCATATTAACAGCATGCCTAAGTGCTAAGCTCACTGCCACTTTACTCAAACGCCTGCATTTTCTTCTTTTGCAGATATGATTTGCTCTCCACCTACTAAATCATGCACAAATTGTATAATACTGTAGATTGCTCCATCTCTCTGCCATTTGAGTTGAAATCCTAACTCCAGTTATGTTAATTTACCTGAAAAAGATGGATGCACTCAGGTTACTCTGAGTTTGGCAAGGTTGGCCTTGGATTACATCATCAGCAACTTGTTTTGGTAACATGCCTTTTTTCAGCTATGAATTAGAACAGTTAGTTCTCCAGGGCTCCTGTGGCACAGATGGTTAGGCATCTGACTTGGTTTTGGCTCAGGTCGTGATCTCAGAGTCATGAAATCAAGCCTCACATCGGGCTCCATGCTCAGCGCAGAGTCTGCTTGAGATTCTCTCTCTCGACGCATTCTGTCCCTCCCACTCGTGCTTGCTCTCTCTCTCTTTCTCAAATAAATAAATCTTAAAAAAAAAAAAACAGTTAATTATCCTCAAGGAAAAGGATACAGAAGGCCCAATCTTCATGTCTGTAGCATCGTTGGTCACCACTCGTACCCTCGATTGTTCTGTGCTCCATATTTAGAGTAGGGTATTGTTTGTATTGTTTGCCTGGCCATGACGGATTGATACCAAGCCAAGCACATTCCCTAACCCAGGCTTCCCTGGAGCCAGTGTGGAGATGGGGTCATGGGTGCTATCAGGGACAGAAATACCAGGAGAGTTAATTGGAGAAAAGGAAGCTTTGCCTGTAAACTCATTCACACTGAGCTTTACTGACTGCGCACTTTGGCCATTGAGATTGATGCCTCCCCTAACTGGAGACACTCTTATGGGATCCTGCACCTCTCAAGGTGAGTTAAGAGGCCCAGGTGCTGCCTTAACAGGAATCCACAATTTGGTTGGTACAAGCAGTGAGTGTTGTTAGAGAGCTCTAGGACTTTGAACTTTGCCCGGGGCTGGGGGGGGGGCGTTGTCTCAGGAAGAGCAGTCTGTTAACTTCTTCACAGGGAGTTTGGTAGTACAAGGATAATTTACCCTGACTCCTCTAGTTTTGGGGATTAAAAAATCTAACATTATTTGAATCTTTAAGCTGTTAAAAGAAGCAACCAATTAAGATCTCCATTCTGGCTACAGGGTAGAAACAATCAGAGTGATTTACTGGGCACATTTAGTGTTCATTTCACTTGCAGAAAGCTTGGGAGCCCCCCGGAGGGAAAAAGGATGAATATTTATTGGATTCTAATAATAGTGGTAAAATCAAATTTGTATTTTTTCAAGAAAGAACTAGGGTGATATTTTTGTATTTCCCTCAGGAATTCTGTCTCAATAGTCCATTTTTGATACATATTCACAATCTACCCTGGTAATATGCTAAATACTTATAAATACAGCATGATCTCGCTATATTGTTATCTTTTGTATTCATTGTTAATTGAGGAATACAAAATGCAGTCAGGCTTTCAATCAATATTTACAGAGTACCTACCATGTCCTGGGCACTGGGCTAGGTACCGGGGAGAAAAAAAAATGAACAAAATTCAGTCCCCATACACAAGTAACATGTAATCCTGCTAGAGTAGGGTATTGTTTGGATTGTTTGTCTGGCTATAAGCTTGACCCTATTTTTACTTTTTATTTTATCTTCTACTTCTCTGTTCCACTGTTCCACTCCTCTGACCCCCATGCTGTCCCTCCAACTCCAAGCATGTGCCTGCCTGTGTGCCACCCGTTCCCTCTACCCCCAGATGTCCCTCACTTCATTCAGGGTTCTGACCACACCACAGAAAACTATAATCCTAGTCACTCTCTCAAACCCTACATGGCTTTATTTTTCTTCTAGCATTTATCACCACATGATACATCATATAACTGTTACTTTGTACATTTTCTATCTTCCTCAACTAGACTATGAGCTCCACACAAGCAGAGACTCAGTGTGGCTTGTGCACTGCTGTATTATCTGCCTAGTTCAATGCCTAGCAAATGGTAAATAATAAGTATTGATTCAATCTCTAAATGAAAAGAGTCAGCAAGATGGGATCCAGAACCCAAGTGGAGAGGCTGGCCTTGGAAAAACAAGTGGCACAGCCCTTCATCTGAGAAAAGAAGAAACAAGGTAAAGATGGGCCTTTATTTGATAAAGTTAGTGATAGTTGGAAATGGGGGGACATTAGTCAATTTCACACTTTAGAGCCTATAATTGGGAAGGAGGGCTGGTGGAACAAGGTGATCCTCTGGGAGTGAGGACAGAGGAGATTAAGAAGGAATGTAAAATTAATTAATTAATTAATTAATACAAAAAACAAAAGTGATAGAACTACAGGGGGAAATTTACATATCCACCAGCATAAAATTTAAACATATCTTTTTCACTTACTGATAGGTAAATAATACCAGACATCAGTAAAAACATTTAGAACAACATAATTGATCATTTACAACCTGTATAGACTCTTACATCCTAAAATTAAAGAATATATGTGTTATTAAGAAGGTGTACAAAACACTGTGGGGCCCTAAGGTTTCAAAAAAATTTTAAAAACATAGTTAAAAAAAGAAGTATAGTTAAAACTGTATTATCTGAAAAAATACAGTTGATTTAGAAATAAACATCAAAAGGTAAAACATAATATTTCCCTGCTTTATTTTCATTTATCACATATGGAAACATTCCCAAACAATATACACTTATATTTGCTTGTATTAAAATTGTACCTTGCAATTCAAAAAAAAAAAAAAGAAGAAGAAGAAGAAGAAGAAGGAATGTAAAGAAAGCTTTAAAGTGAGGAATTGCCCTAAGGCATTTAGGGATAAATAAAAAGACTGCCATACAGCTGCAGTCTAGGTGGCCCAGAACATCTAGGTCAATGGCTGGAACTTACACACCCAGATTTCAAGACAGATGGACAATTAAAACTCCAGGACTAGAAAACACTGGGATACAGGCAGTGGTGGCAGCTGGGAGTGGGAGTTAAATCAGAGAGGCTTTAGAACAAGTGAAAAGCATACCAAGGGTAGACCCCAGGAAACTCTAAACAGTCAAAGTGTGTGTGAAGGATGCTGCTGAAAGACTGAGAGGGAGCCTGCTGGGCAGCAGGAGGTGAAGAGGAAAGAGAGAGAGGGAAATCCGGTGAGGAACAAGCTTCAGAGAGAAGGGAGGAGTCGGTGGTGTCAAATGCTGGAAAGAGGTCAAACAGAAGAACCAATTATTCCAACCGGTTATTAAATAATTATGGGTTTGGAAATTATATTGCTACTAAATGTTTACTGATTCTCTTGCTTAAAACAATGTTTAGTTTACATGTTAAACTGCTAGGTCAGTAGTTTCCAAGCAGGCCTGCACATTAGAATCCACCAGTGAGCTTTTAAAATACTAATGCCTGAATTTTCCCCCTGAATAATTATAGCACAGTGTCTGAGAGGTGGGGCCCAGGCATTAGTTTATTATGAAAGCCCCAGAGGATTATAATATGCAGCCAGGACTGAGAAGCACTGTGCGAGGGGAAACTGAGCTTTCCACAAATAATCACACGGGGGGACTCCATGTTTGGCACATACTGAACAACCCTAGCCCACCCAGTAGGGCAGAGGACAGAGAACTTTGGTCCTTAGGATACTGGAAACAATCCGTCGGGATGCTGGTGGACCTTGCCTAGGCACCTAAGCCTGGGGATATAATGGTCACCCTCTCTGCCAGGTACCTGCTGCCTATTTGCTTCCTTGGTTTGGCAGATTCTTCGAACAAAGATCCTTATCTGTTCCCATTATCATCACCATCATCATCATATCTATCAAGCTCTCTATTGTACCAGGCACTTGCTAAGAGCATTATATGCATTAACTCATTTAATATGACATTCCTATGAAGTTGGTACAGTTTTTAACCCCTATTACATGGGATGGAGAAACTGAGGCTCATAAAGTGACTTGCCCAAGGATCACAAAGCTAGAAAAAGGCAGAGCTGGGACACTAATCCAACTCTGGCTCACTCCAGAGCCTAAGCTCTGAAGCACGCCTACATCACACTGCTCCACAACACTGGTGGATTTGGAATCCTCTACCTGCCTGAGCACCTCCTCTTGCAGTTTCCTAGGAGGACTGCTCTCCCAGTTCTACCTCCCCCTATACTGGGCACTTCCTTGCAAGACTCATGCACAGCTGTCCAAGATCCAGTGCTGACATTTAACCCTTTCCTTGGTAACAAGTAAAGATTTGTCTTCTATTTTCGATGCACATTGACTTCTGTTAGAGGCACTGAGAGTTACCAAAATCCTAGTGAAATGAGAACCAACCCTTAAAAATCCATGCAAGCAGAACACAAAATTAAAATCAAAGATGTAAAAGTGTTATTTCCATGGCTCCAACAATTAGCTCTCAGGAAAGAGCATTCCAGGGAATGTTAAATAGAAATGCATGAACTAACCAAATCAGCCTTTATTACTGACATTGTATTTCAATAAGGCATTACTTACTATAGAGCAGGTGGTAGTTTTTCTGTTTTTCATGCATTAGGTCTTAGATCCTTTCTGCCTTAAGTACTTCCGTGTTTGCTATATTTCTCCATCTAAGCATCCATCACAAAGAGAAATTATTTCATGAGAATACTTTGCTCCCTATGTATTAATCTCTGACTCTTTGAAAGCACCTAGAAGGCAAGGGGGTTTCCATAGGGAGTTTCACTTATAATTATCATCCCCTTAGGATCCAGTAACCAGTTATGCATAATGATAATATCTCAGGTGTGCTATAGAAATGGGTAGCTGAGACAGGTGAAGAAAAAGATCATGGGAGAAAATGGGGGTCCAAAAACTGACAGGACAGAACCCATCATCCTCATGGATACTAAGGTCAGCCAAAATTATAATGTAAGTAGGATTGGAGAGAGAGAAACAGGGAGCCCGGACTGAAACTGTGTCCTTCTACCAGAGAACTGCACGGGAATAAGGGAGCAAGTTGGAGGCTTAAACAGGTTTCTCAATCTCTCGGGGTCTCAGCTGCCTCATCTGAAAATGAAATGGCACAAATAAATAATCTATAAGGTGACATCCACCTAATAGCTCCAGTTTCAGACAAGCTGAGATGGTTGATTCAACCCCTTGGCCTTCCTCTGACAAGTAAAAAGGGTCAAATTAGCAAGTGTATCAATTCATGATTCATCTGTTAAACAGTATTTAGAAGTATACTGTGGGGGCGCCTGGGTGGCACAGCGGTTGAGCGTCTGCCTTCGGCTCAGGGCGTGATCCCAGTGTTATGGGATCGAGCCCCACATCAGGCTCCTCCGCTATGAGCCTGCTTCTTCCTCTCCCACTCCCCCTGCTTGTGTTCCCTCCCTCGCTGGCTGTCTCTATCTCTGTCGAATAAATAAATAAAATCTTTAAAAAAAAAAAGTATATTGTGAATTAGGCATTCCTTTATGAGATCTAGCCTTGAGCCCTTACTAAGTGCTTTAATTAATCATGAGGGAAAGAAAATTCAATTTTGCCACCAATACCTGTCTCTCTCTTCATTCTGTTTATGCCATTCCCACCACTTAAGAGCTGATAATGCTCCTTTCTAATCAAGTGTGACTTTCTCAACCTGGCATTTAAAAATCACCACCAAAGGGCCCATTCTAGTCATCCAGTCATTCCTAGTGCTCCCCAAAATGGGCTGACCAGCTCTAACAATTCTGTTTAGGCTCTTTATTCCCTATTGCCCTATACAACCCACACCGCCTCTCTCCCACACACATACTCAGCTCACTCCTGTAGAGGACAGAGTGATGTCAGCCTAGCACCTGCCATAGACAAGTTCCATATATGGTTAGTGCTCCATATATGGTTAGAAATGACCTTGCTCATCTGCACTTGCCTAAGAGAGTCCACTTTTAGATATTTATGACATACTGTGACTAGTATGAGCCAATCCCCATGATTGGTTTCATTTTCAGTCTCGGTTGGGATTACACTTAAATTGCATGGTGGTTGTTGTTGAAAATTAATTTACTTAAACATATATTAAAGCTGGGGAATAACAAGATAATTGGGGGAAATGGGAATAGCATATGAACCCAAATAGCATAGTTATTGGTATAAAGTAAATTCTCCATTACCATCAAAATTTCATGATTCCTCTGATCTGAGAGTTGAGACGGATTTTCTTATTATATACAATCATCTCTCCTTCAACTCCTCTTTGCATTTATTTAAACATACCAAGAGCAGTCAATAATGTTCAGTTGCTCTGATTGAAATTCCCATGTCCCTTGATTTATCTGTTAAATGGCATTCAGAAAAACATGAAACTACTGGTCAACATATACCATTCCCAAGGGTTTTACATTTAAAATAATGAAATGAAAACTAATTTCAAGGAATCATGCCCCACCCTCACTCACCTCCTATTTCTCTTAGAGACAATGTCTTTATGACTGTTTTAATCTCTGTTGGAAATATGTATAATTTTTGTGATATGTTGAATTCATAAACGTGGAGGGATTTCTTAAAATAAATAAACAAATCCTAAGGGTGAGAAGAATTTATTTAAGGACTCAACATCCTGGGGAACAAAATTCATGCTCAACATCATTATGATTGGGATGTGGCAAATAAGCCAAATCCCAGAGGATCCCTGTGTTCCAGATGCAGCCAGAGTATTTTTAGTCCTGCTCTCCTTTAACTCAGTATGCCTAGATTTGGATGGGGAAACTCACCCTAATATCTAGAAGACTTTACAGTATGGAATTTTTGTTCAGTGCTTTTTCAAAAGCATCAGCTATTCAAACATAGATAGATAGAAGATAGATAGATAGATAGATAGATAGATAGATAGATAGATAGACAGACAGGGAGTATTCATCTTATTCTCTCTTATATATGTGAACAAATCAGACAAAGCATCATTCTCTGCTAGGGTAGGGCACACTGTTCATTGGTGAGCAATGGAGACGCAGACTCCCTGATGGTTCACTTGAAAATATGTTCAACAGAATCTTACCAAGACTGAGTCACTTCGTATAGCAATCGAAATGAAGGCATACCTGCAAAAAGACACACGGGTCATTTTGATGTGAAATCCCTCATCCAGAGCAAATTAAAAATCCACAAAGATTACTCTTGATCTGTAAAATGCAGAGCCACTGTGTGCAGGGACAGTAGAGATATTGTTTCAGGTAACCTCAGCTATACCCATATTTGTGAATGCTATGAGGTCATAATTACCCAGAAAAAAAAAGTGCATATTTCTTCCAAATAAATCTGACTCACTTGTACATATGTCACATTTAAAAATAAATTTAGGGGATCCTGGGTGACCCAGTCAGTTGGGCATCCAACTCTGGTTTCGGCTCAGGTCATGATCTCAGGGTCGTGGGATCAAGTCCCACGTTGGGCTCTGTGTTCAGCGCAGAGTCTGCTTGAGTTTCTCTCTTCTTCTCCCTCTGCCCCACACTCTCTCTCAAAGAAATCTTTAAAAAATAAAAATAAATAAATTTAAATTTTCATAGACTGGTCTATAATTAACAGATAAGAAGTTATGTGTTATGTTATTTACATTGCTAATATCCACTAGGCTATGGATATCAACTCAGTTATAGTTATAGTTATACTCAATAAGAGATATGTTAGAAATACTTTTCCCAAATACTCATATGCCTGTTAATTTTTACTGTGGTATCATATAATCATATATAAGTGTTTCCTTCTAGTACTTTTATTTTTTTTAATATTTTATTCATTTATTTGACAGAGAGAGAGACAGCCAGCGAGAGAGGGAACACAAGCAGGGGGAGTGGGAGAGGAAGAAGCAGGCTCCCAGTGGAGGAGCCTGATGTGGGGCTCGATCCCAGAATGCCGGGATCATGCCCTGAGCCGAAGGCAGATGCTTAACGACTGAGCCACCCAGGCGCCCCTCCTTCTAGTACTTTTAAAATTTCAGTTTTCATATTGAAAATTAAAGCTGTCTCCAAACTAATTTTGGTTAAAGGTGTGCACTAGGGGATCTAATATTATTTTTGCCAAATGATTAGACAGTTATACTGAATCCTTTATTCCAACAATCTCTCCTTTCCTCACTTATTTGAAATTCCATTTTTGTCATATATTAAATTATCTTATTTACTTTGGCCCATTTCAGGACTATCTACTTATCTTTCTGGCCTCATTTTTCACTACTCCTACCACTTGCCTCCACCCTCATCTCTAAGCTCTGGCCATTCTAATCTACTAACAATCCCAGATTGGACCATCCTGTCTTAGATTTTACACACCCTGTTCCCTCTCTTTGGAATTACTTCTCTTTTCCCTTTTTCCTGGCAAACTTCTACTCTTCCTCAGCTCACCTCCACTGGGATAACTTCCATAGCCTATTCCCTATGACCAGTCTGGACTAGATGCTACTCCCATGCACATGACACTCCCTTGGGACTTCTATCAACTATTCCATAACTCTGCTTATTTGTCTTTCCCACAAGCCCAAGATATTCGTGAAGGCAGGGAATATTTCTTATTTATTTTTGTAGCCTTAAGTGTCCAGCACAGTATTTGTTAGGTATATTAATTAGACCTAGCCTGTGTCACTACATACAAGACCCTTTTCTATTGCTTGTAGCTATAGTCTTCTAGATGTTAAACAGGACTTTCTGCTAGCATCTCCAGCCAGGTCTTCCCAGGAGCCAGTGAGTGGGCCTAGTTCAAAATCCTCACTGGGCCTTCCTGTGTAGATATAATGACCCACCCATTCCCATCCATGCCCCAGACATACACAAAGCCTCTTTTAAGGTAATGCATTCAGATGACAATAGATCCTTAGGAACAATGATGGAAATGGGGTTCAATTGTAGAATTTCACTAGTTTATGTTTCCTACCACTCAAAGGTCTGGCTCTTACTGGAAACCCCAGTTGACAGGAATGTCATCATTGAGCAGAACATCCATCAAGATTCCCTATGAACAGTATTCTGTCATAATAACCACATCTGGCACTTTAATGCAGACTTCAATGAATCTGCAAATGTTTGGACGATCTAACTCTCTGGGAAAATCAATAATACAAACCAGAAAGGATTTATCTGGAACATGATCTCCTAATTCCCACTTTAGAATTTGACCTAGCTTTTCTGAGCACATAAAAGAACAAATATCCTCTTGGATTTAGTGTTGTACACAAATAAAGATTGCAGATCCACCCATTGTGATGCAAAATTAAGTATTTAGGAAAGAACATACCATCACCATCACAATTCATTCTGGGCCAGGCACTATACATCTAATATCTCTAGTAACCCTGACTATTAGATATGATTATCTCCACTCTAAATGAGGAAGCTGAGGGTCAGAGAGGTGAAGTAATTTGGTCAAGGTCCCCCATAGGTTAGAGAGCCAGATTCTAAGCCCGATTCTGCAATTTTTGAAATTCATTCATGGCTTTTTAACATTGCCATAGTGCATTCCAATAAGAAATACAAAAACAAAGAGAAAGTCCTCACACTGAGAAAAGTTTTGTTTTCCTCAAAAATGTGGTTGCTTTGGAAAGATAATTTTCACAAACCAAGTAGTCACAGACTTTTCAGTCTTTTCACACCTGTCTCTCATACATTTGTTTCTCTTTAAGTGGAGTCCCCCACCCCCACTCCTGGAGAAGAAGGCTCTCCCCAAATCCTAGGTGTGTGGCTGGCATTTCAATGTGATTAATTACTATATTTGCACCATCAGCACAGAGGCACACGTGCTGCTTTGCATAAACAAACGACTGACTTGCAGATTATTCATGAAGAGTTCTCCAGTTACAGTATTTTTCTCCAATCAAAATTCCAACATCTTTTCAGCTTAAAGCTTGTTTCCCCAACCATCAATCCTTAGATTAGATCACAAATGAGACATCTTCCGAGATACAGCATACCAGCATTACTTTTCAAAACTGATGCTATTGAGGGGAGGAATATTTATGCTTGTTGTCCCAACTGGTAGATGAAAGGACTTCTACCCCCTCTTCCCTTTTAGGAAGATTAAATGGAATGCTCTGGTCTCTCCTACCACTGACTCGAGTTCCACTTGAGTGAGTGTACTGTATGATGGCTCACACAGTTAGTGTGTGCTACAATTACTAGTGGATATCATTACCAAACCATGACTGTACTGATCACTGTTCCATTTTGGCTCCACACGGCAAGCACCCTTGGACAGTCTTTCCTGGGTGGGCAGGCCTGCCATTCTTCTTGTTCAACCTATGATGTGGTGGGTGTGGCAGGCCTATAGTACTGGTATGCCCGTGGCTAGATTAATGACTTTTTATCTTTTCTGCAGGCCTTTACTCACTGACTCACTCTGTCATGTGGCTGAGCATGTGAATCTAATGTCTCACATTTGGGCTGGGTAATAGAAGCATACACTTCAACTTCACACTAGAGTCAGGTTCACAAATCCACCTTTTACCAAAGTTTACTTTGGGTATCAGGAGCTTGTCTACCTATGAAACAAGTGGCACTTGTCTCTCTGACTATTATTCCTTATGGGTGTTACCCGTTGGTCAGAATCAGAAAGAGAAGGAGAGGTAAATAGCCACCTGAACACCTAACAATTGAGAGTTCTCAGAAACCAGGTTCTGAAAATATCCTCTATCAACATTAGAATGGCACCAAGTCAAGGGCACATAAGGAAACCCCTCCTGATTGCAAGATGAGATATTTTAAAAGAAATACGGCATATTAAAAGAATGATCACTTGTGCCCTGCTTTATAGTCCGCAATATGCTTTTTATATACATGTAAGAAGTCAGTGAGGGGCACCTGAGTGGCTCAGTCAGTTGAGCATAGGCCTTTAGCTCAAGTCATGATCCCACGGCCTTAGAATCTGAGATAGAGGCCTTTGTCAGGCTCCCTGCTGTGCAGGGTCTGCTTTTCTCCCTCTCCCTCTGCCCCTCCCCCACACTTGTGCTCTTGTTCTCACTCACTTTCTCTCAAATAAATAAATAAAATCTTAAAAGAAAAAAAAAAGTCAGTGATGCTTTGGTTTCCTGAGCCTGGAAAGCTACTGAGCCCCTTGCAAAGGTGAAGAACTGGCAGTCAATCTGTGGCTGCCAGATACGGGGGCTACTTTGTATCTCAAAGATGGGTTTCAGTATCAGGAGTATTCTGCAAAATTGCAAATGTCGTCTCAACCCAGTGTCTCCTAACCAATGTAAACCGTTGCTGGCCCAGTGCCTCCCCATGTATTCCCTATCTTTCTTTATTTGAAGACGGAAACAAGGATGAACATATTATATTGTCCCATTAGCCCTGGGAGTAAAAAAAGAGGGGAAAAAGCAATGTGCCTACTCCCCTAACTTCTGAATCTGAAGTCAGCTATACAGGGTAAGGCAGAATGGCAGGGATTAGAAAGAAGCTAAATTACTGAGGAAAAATGCAATCATGATTTTTGCAGACTGATTAAATTTCTGGCACAACCTGTTCACAAAATAAGGCCTTAGATGTGTCAAAAATAATGAAGGCTTTTTAAATAATAAAAACTATTGTACTTTTGCTGCAATCAACGTTCTAGTTTTTTAAACATTTGTGATATTAATTCTATCAAGCTCTGTTACATTGGTCACCATCCCAGTCTTCTAGTCCTAAATGTACCCTGATTTATCGTTTTCTGTGATGGGTTAAATATGAAATAAAATATAATACGAATCCATGCGAACCAAGTACTTGTGTACCAACTCTGAGAAATGATTGGTAATGGCTAACTAAAGCATTGTGTTTATTTTTTTTTAAGATTTTATTTACTTATTTGACAGAGATAGAGACAGCCAGCGAGAGAGGGAACATAAGCAGGGGGAGTGGGAGAGGAAGAAGCAGGCTCATAGCGGAGGAGCCTGATGCGGGGCTCGATCCCATAACGCCGGGATCACGCCCTGAGCCGAAGGCAGACGCTTAACTGCTGTGCCACCCAGGCGCCCCTAAAGCATTGTGTTTAGAAGGATTCTGAGGCCTATCAGGCTCAGGGGGAAAAGTGCTAATAAAAAGATCCTTGGATGTGAACAAGGTCCATAGGCATGGGCATTGCATATATTTTCCACCCTTGATAGAAATAAAGTCTTGGGGCACCTGGGTGGCTCAGCCATTAAGTGTCTGCCTTCGGCTAAGGTCATGATCCCGAGGTCCTGGGATCGAGCCCCACATCAGACTCCCTGCTTGGGGGGAAGCCTGCTTCTCCCTCTCACACTCCCCCTTGCTTGTGTTCTCTCTCTTGCTGTCTCTCTCTGTCAAATAAATTTAAAAAGAAAAGAAAAGAAAAGAAAAGAAAAGAAAAGAAAAGAAAAGAAATAAAGTCTTATCCTTAAGTCCAAAAAGCCAATTCACAAGGACATAGGTAGGGAGGCCTAGTGTCACAATAATATATATGAAGCAGATTTGGAGTTTGAACGGACTACAAGCTTAACATGAGCCTACAACATGAAGGCACCAGCAGGGAAGAGGATGCTATCTAGGGTGGCATGGATGGAGGCATACCATCCAGAGTTAGGCAGGTGTGTTCTGCTCGGCACTGGCCAGACCATGACAGGAGTGATAGGTTCCATTCCAGAAGCCACACTTAGAAAGAAATGTTAGTCAATAGGCAGGAGAGTGGTACATTTAATAAAGGGCTTTGGATTCTGTGTTTTATGAAGAAAAACAAGGTTGTTCAACCTAGTAAAGAGAAAACTAAGAGGAATCCTGATACCCACCCTTCCCAGAAATCCGGCATGCTGCTGCCCCCAAAGTGGATCATCTGAGGTCTTTAGCACCACTAATTTATCTAATTCGCTAACCCACACAAGCTCTCTGGTGTATTTACCTGTCTGCCACTACTGTGGTATGCCTGCTGCACCTAGATGTCAAACTAGCAGGCTGGGATCAGTTGGCAATTGTAATTAAAGCTGAATGTAATTAATAACACAACAGCAAGATATTCTTGTTTAATTTCCTGAAGCTGGGAGACGATGATGTTCCTGACAAAAGATAATAAATATAAATAAAGCTCCAAAATTCAGATGAGCATTAGAGTCATATCCAAATAACTATTCACCAAGCCATTGTCACCAAGTGGAAATTCACTGGCCCACACACATGTAGGATAATTATCTTAATTAATGATCTTCTGGCCCACTATCAATAGACTTAAATGCCCCTGCTGTCTTTAAATGCTTGAAAAATAGATAGCTGATGACTGCACAATAATTTGAATGTACTTAATACCACTGAGCTGTAAACTTACAAATCCTTAAAATGGTAAAATGGTAAATTTCATGTCATGTATATTTTACCACAATAAAGAAAAACTTTTTTTTTTTTAATAGCATGGTGTAGTGGTAAAAGTATAGGCTTTTGAGTCAGCTAGAAAGGAGCATAAGTTCTGACTGGGTCACTTACTGGCTCTGTGACCTCAAGCAAGTTGATAAACCTCACTGAATCCCAGTTCTCTGCAAAATGGAGTAATAATACCTACCCATCAAATGAGGTAAATAGTTGGAGATAAGGAGTAGGAATGACACATAGAAAGCACCCAGTGGAGAGGCACCTGGGTGGCTCAGTGGGTTAAGGGTCCAACTCTTGATTTTGGCTCAGGTCATAATCTCGGGGTTCTGGGATTGAGCCCCACATCAGGCTCTGCACTCAGCAGGGAGTCTGCTTGAGGATTCTCTTTCTCTCTCTGTTCCGCCCCCTGTTTGCTCTCTGTCTCTCTCTATCTCAAAATAAATAAATTTAAAAAGAAAAAAAGAAGAAAGAAAGAAAGAAAGAAAGAAAGAAAGAAAGAAAGAAAGAAAGAAAGAAAGAAAGAAAGAAAAAAAAAAAAGAAGGAAGGACCCAGGCGGTGACATGGCAGCTGAGAATGGATTAGACTCAGCATAAGGACCAGTGGGTAGAAGTTTCAGGAAGACCCACTGGTATTCAGGATAAGGAAAATTTGCTAACTTAAGAGTGTCTGACAATGGAAGAGGCACCTCTGCAGAAAGGCCATAGCTCTGCAAAACCATAGCCCTGAAAACCACAGCTATGGAAAAATGATAACCCAAGAACTGGAGGTTCAAAGACAATGGCTCACTCCCCAAGACCGAGGTTTCTAATCCATTCCATAGGAAGAAAGGGCCACCTGTTAACAGCAGACACCATTGTATAAAACTCAAAATTATCAGTGAAGGAAGATAGAATTATTCAATAAATGTACTGGAACAATAAATAAATTGTATGAGAAAAATTAAATTACATCATCACCTCACTCTATTTACTAAATTAATTCTAGATAGTTTAAATAATCTATTTAAAAACTGAAAATGACATAAATTTTTAGAAAAGAGTTTAGAAGTTTGGGATAAACTCACAAAACAATGGATAAACTCAAAAGGAAAATATTTATAGATTTGTCTGCATTAAAAGATGATAATATCTAATGCATTTGATCCTCCTGGGAAGATCCAATTAGATTAATATGTATTAAAATGTTTACACACCACACAGTGGAATAATTTAAAAATATTTAGGGTCAGGGCGCGTGGGTGGCTCAGTCAGTTAAGCATCTGCCTTCAGCTCAGGTCATGATCCCAGGGACCTGGGATCAAGCCCCATGTTGGGTTCTCTGCTCACCAGGAAACTTGCTTCTCCCTTTCCTCTGCAGATGCTACCTCTGTGTTCCCTGTCTGCCTTTCCAGTTCTCTACAACCTGGTTAAGAATTGTTTATGTAATTTCTCTGTTAAAATAACTGGCATGATTTCTATCTCCTGACTGGACCCTGACTGACATAAAGAATCATCTACTCTAATAATGCCTTTTAAATAAGGAAATGAGGCCCAAGAATTCAGGTGACTTGCCTAAGTTTGCACAGCTAGTTAGTACTATAATGCATAATAATGTTGCCACCATGTATACACTTAGAACGTACTACACCCCAATGAAGTACTTAGACCATCAGCGCTATAAAATAGATGTGAACACTGAAGTTCAAAAGTTTTGTGATTTCGCTCATGTCATTCACCTAATGAGCAACAGAGGCACAATTTGAACTGAATTAGCACCACTGCACAATCAGGGCTCTTCACCACTATTCTGTGCTTGGCATCTTATCTCCCTTCACTGAGAGTTGAAGAGATGTAAATGTCTCTGCATCTTCAAGGACTGGTGGAGCTTCTAGCTGTGACCACTCACTCTACTCCTAGAACTGCTCATTTGACGTCAGTAATCTTTTCTTAGCACTCCTGGCACAGAATAAAAATCTAAATATCATTCCATCTACTAACACTTTTTAACCAAGTGCCTAAACCAAAAGGGAAGAAAACAGCTTTTGTAGCACATCACTTGTCTCCCAAGCTATCCAGGAATCTTTAGGATGACTGAAGCCCCGCTCATAGGCAATCACAATGACTTCAAGTCCTGGGTGATTCACAGACAAAACCAGAGGAGGATTAGTTGGCAGTAAGGAAGGAGTAAGATCACAGTTGTGAAACCTATAAATACCTTTCGTACCCTGCTGCAGGCTGGGCTGCAAAATGAGAGAGCTCTGATATGCTATTTACCAGTTACAAAAAAAGTTGCACTTCAAAAATATCAGTAAGTCTCTCTCTATTAACTCCTGACAGGTGGAGCCCAATTAGGAACTTCCAAGGAGCTGGGTTTGGAGTCCAGCCACTCCCTGGATTGGGAGTTCTGCTGATCACAGCTAGACAACAGTCGGTTAATCACAAACGTATATGGCATAGCTCCCGTGTCAGGGGTGCTGCCAGCTTGCTGTCTACTAATGACTCAACCTGGATGACCAGCAGCTCTTGTTAGGTTCAATACCCTTGTTTGTAGGAAGCAGCCTCAGAAAAATTCATCTTCATTCAAGCCCAGAATGGAGGTTAAGGCAGGAGTTCTCAGAGCATGCAGGAAGCCTTGCTACCATCCCAGGGTTGAAACTACCCACAAATACAGGAGTAGAAAACATAATGTGGACAAGCCATGGGCCTTTCCATGTGGCCTGAGCTTTGGCAGTCAGTTCCATGAAGCCCTTGAAAGTCATGCTGCTTTCATTGAATACCCATTTATGGAGCACTAACTAGGTGCCAGGTACTGACAGGATTGTTTTGTTTAATTCGACAAACATCTGCTGAGCACCTACAGCGTACAAGGGGCTTACCAAAGAGAAAGGACTCATGCCTAAAGGCAGCCTTCTGGGCTCTGTGTTACTTCTGTTCTGCTCAGTACCCTGGTTTTCACAGCTTTCTCAATGCCTACAGCAGGAGCAGTCTGGCTTACTAGGAAGAGCAAGAGACAGGAGCCAGAAGGTTTAAGTCTGGGCTCTGCTGAGCACCCCCTATAAAATTTAGGCAAGTCACTTAACTACTCCTCAGCTTTCTTATGTGCCAAAAGGAATCTGACTGGTTAAGACCCAGTGAAATGAATCTATTATTGAAATTTGGTGGCAGAATGGGGAAAAAATGTATTTTAGTCCTATTTAGTTTAACCATTATAGCAGACAAATTAAATTCCCTGATTAAAAAAAGACATGGGGTCTACACAGCAAAGGAAACCATCAACAAAATGAAGAGACTAGCTACTGAATGGGAAAAAATATTTACAAGTCATATATCTGATAAGAGATAAATATCCAAAATATATAAGGAACTCCTACAACTCAATGGCAAAAACACAAACAATCTACTTAAAACTGAGCAGAAGATCTGAATAAACGTTTTTCCAAAGACATACAGATGGCCAATAGGTGCATGAAATGATGCTCAGCATCATTAATCATCAGGGAAATACAAATCAAACCACAATGTGATACGACCTCATACCAGCCAGAACACCTAGTATCAAAATGCCAAGCAATAAATGTTGGCAAGGATGTAGAGAAGAGGGAACCCTTGAGAACTGTTGGTAGAAATGTATATTGGTGCAAATGCAAACTGGTGTGGCCACTATAGAAAAAGTATGGATGTTCCTCAAAAAATCAAAAATAGAACTACCCTATATCCAGCAATTCTGCTTCTCAGTATTTATCCAAGAAAATGAAAAACACCAACTCAAAAAGACATTGGCAGCTCCATGTTCACTGCAGTATTATTTACAATAGCCCAGATATGGAAACAACCTAAGTGTCCATTGGTGGATGAATGGATAAAGAAAATTTGGTAATACACACACACAGAGGAATGTTATTTGGCCATAAAAAAGAAGGAAATTTTGCCATTTGCGACAATGTGTATGGACCTCCAGGGCATTATCTTGAGTGAAATAAATCAGACAGAGAAAGATACTGTATGATCTCACTTATACATGGAATCTAAAAAAAAAACAAAAAAAAACAAAAAGCACAAGCTCATAGATATAGAGAACAGTTTCGTGGTTGCCAGAGACAGCAGGTAGGGGGTAGGAGAAAGTGAAGGGGGCAGAAGACACAAACTTCCAATTATAAAATAAATAACTCACAGGGATGTAATATACAGCATGGTGACTATGGTTAATAGTACTATATTGCATATGTGAAAGTTGCTAAGAGAGTAGATTTTAAAAGGTAAGAAAAAATTTTTGTAACTATGCAAGGTAATGGATGCTAAACTTGTGGTGATTATTTTGTAATATATAGAAATATAAAATCATTGTGTTATACACCTGAAATTAATGTTATATGTCAATTATATGATAGATGGATGGATAGATAGATAGATAGGGAAGAAAAGTAAAAAACACACTGGAAATGAAAAAGAGGACATAACTCCAGAGAAAGTAGATATTAAAAATCATAAAAAATATACAACTTTATGCCAATATATTTTTAAATGACACTTCTATAAAAGTATTACTTACCGAAACAGACTTGAGGAAAAAAAATTTTTTAAACCTAAATAAACCAATAACCATTAACAAAAAAATAGGTGAAAATTGAAAGATAAAATCACCCCCAGGAAAATGTGGCCACATACAGGTTTATTTTCAAGGCTGCTGTAATATATATATATATATATTGGTGGTGGTGGTGGTGGTGGTGGTGGTGTCATCCACTTCATTCAGTGGCCAGCCCCAAGATGCAGAATAGCCCTCACCCTCACCCCTCTGGAATCACTGAATCTCAGCACTGGAAGGGCCCTCAGCCCATCTCATCCAGTCTCCTGCTTCCATAGGACTCCGGTCACCAACATCCTGGTTGAGGCCTTCCAGTCTTTGCTTGAATGAATACCTGCAAGGGTGACCACTCATTGTTTGTCAATGTACCACTCCGTTCCTGCTCAGCTCTGTAAATAGAAAACATGGTACACAAAACCTCTCCCTATATTTACCTCTCAGTGGTCCTAGTTCAGCCCCTCTGAGGCTACCTGACACCTAACTCCTCTTCTCCAGGGTGCTTTTTTTTTTTTTTTTTAAGATTTAGTTATTTATCTATTTAGAGAGAGAGTGCATGAGCATGAGTGGGAGAATGGGCAGAGGGAGAGAATCTTCAGGCAGACTCCCCACTGCACAGGAAGCCTGTCTCAAGGCTCAATCTCATGACACATGAGATCATTACCTGAGCTGAAACCAGGAGTTGGAGGGTTAACCAACTGAGCCACCCAGTCGCCCCTCTAGGGCACTCTTTGACACCTTCATTCTCCTCCTTCACAAGAACTCCTATAAACTGCTTTGGGGTTTAACAAAGCACTTTCCTTACATGTCATTAGCAAAATAACATTTCAAAGTTGGGGGGGGGGACCAAGACCTTGACATTGCTTGGCCCCTATTAACAGAAATGAGTTCTTTACCCTATTTATTCAGAAGTTGACATTAGGCATAAAAAATAGGCATGACGTTTTCAGCCAGACTCTAGGGAGAAGACACTAAAAATACATCTGTGTCCTCAGGCACATGATCAGAACCACTATGAACAACCCTCCATGCTCCCTGGAAATTCAGGCAGGCACCAAGAAGGGGCCTGCAGGGCAATGTGTATGTGGGGACACAGAGGGAGGCCTTTGTCCTCTAAGAGATGAGGCACAGCCCAGAGCAATGGAGACCTTATCCTTTTCTGTACTGTGAGATGGTCCAGAGGAGGAGGAGTGGATTAGGAGAATGAGGGGATTTGGCCAAATTATAATCATAATTTCCCTCAATCTTTGAGAATTGTGAGCAAGAACTTGGACTCAAACTAGCTTATGATTAAACTCAAATAGTGTTATGGTACTGTTGATTAAAATAAAATATCTGGCTATACTAAGTCCAAGTCACTGGGTGGTAGAAGGAGTTAATCCCATATAAGAATTATCACTTATTAATAACAATAATAATTACATTTATTGAGCCAGTCACTGCTCTTTAACTATATTATCTCATTTAATCTACACGACAACCCTATAAAGATGTACCATTATTATCTTCATTTTACAGTTGAGTAGACCAAAGCCGATAGCAAGTAAGTAATTTGCCTAAGGTCACACAACTAGTAAATAATTTACTCTGGGTCCATGTGACTTGGATTCCGAGCTCTTAACCAAGAGACAAAAACAGGGGCACCCGGGTGGCTCAGTCAATTAAATGACTAACTCCTGATCTCAGCTTAGGTCTCTATCTCAGGGTTGTGAGTTCAAGCTTTGCACTGGGCTCCACACTGGGCATGGAGCCTACTTTAAAACAACAAAAACAAAAAAAAGAGAGACAAAAACAGAATAAGGCCACCTTCCATAGCCAACTAGTTGAGAGCCATTCAGACTAGACCAGGGTCTCTAAATACCAATCACTCCTACATGTAGACTTCTGAGAAGCAAGCAGGGCGTGCCTCTGGGTTCGGGACTCTGCCATCTGCAATCTAGGCTTTACCTCAGCTGTCTGGTCACATCATCCCTGGGTCCCCAGGCTCCCCTGCCCCTGTTGCCACCCACCTGTGCCTGCTTGACTGAGCACAGGGACTTGTTCCCCAAGCCTGTGCTGAGCCACTGGACCCTGAAATCCAGCCAGTCTACCAGGGGAAACATGACCCATCTATTCTTGTCAGTCACCTCCTTCAGCCTCCTTGGAAGGTCTTTCATAGCTCACTGCCTCTCTTCACCTGCACTAAACTTACAGGGCTCTGAACCCCGCTCTACAGGTTGCACTTCCACGCCTATTTAAAATCTTCAGGGGCAATAAAGAACAGCAGTTACAGCCCACCACACTTGAAATCAGTCTCAGGTATAACACGTAGGAGATGGGTGACCTTACGCAAGTTTCTTTTCTTTTTTTTCCCTGAAAGATTTTCTTTATTGATTTGACAGAGAGAGAGTGCACACAAACAGGGGGAAGCAGCAGAGGGAGAGGGAGAAGCAGACTCCCCGCTGTGGGGGGCTCCATTCCATGACCCTGAGATGATGACCTTAGCCAAAGGCAGATGCTTAACCAACTGAGCCACCCAGGCACCCCGTTATGCAAGTTTCTTAAACTTAGCCTCAATTTTCTTTCTTTTTTTCTTTTTTCTTTTATTAGTGTCAGGTATACAATGTAATGGTTCAATATTTGTATTAGATTCAATTTTCTTATCCATAAAAGTGGATTTTGAGGATACAAAGTGCCTTGAATGTACTTAGTGCTCAGTAAATCTAAGTTCCTATCTCCAAATTCATTTAAACTTCACTGCCAAACCCAGCCCTAACTCGAATATTCCTTGGGTGCCTCCTACCCAGATGCTACCCAAGACGTAGCTCTGAGTCCCTGGTTTGTTTGCAAATCAGAGGGCTTCTCTGAAAACTGATAACTCATCAAACCACGTTGAAGCATAAGTATGACTTGTTCACAAAGCACTAGAAAAGGAAAGTATCTTCAAGAACAACCCCCCATCCCCCCAGATCACACACCTGGTTAGTGATAGAGCCAGGACTAGAACCTGGGTTCAAATAATTTTCTGTCACTGCCTAAAATGAATTAAAAAGAGATATAGTTTCTTGGCAAAGAGATGCCATTTATATGGTTATTTATAACTGTGATCCTAGGGATCCGGAAAGTTGGGCCATATAAAAATCCTTTTCTTTCACTTTTGTTGTATTACATTTTTTCCACATAATTAGATTTTGGATAGGCTGAGGCTCAAATTAATTTGAATTCCCTGCTCTCATAAGAACCGACACTGGAATTTAGTGCCCCAAAAATGAGCTGGATAGCAGACAGAGCTAGTTAGGAATTCTATTTTGTAGAATATAATCTCTAGGTAATTGGAAAGTTACCAAAGGCTACTTAGACTTACCATCCCTCAGAGTTAACATTATTTGGCCATTCCTAATTGTGATGATTCCCAAACATCATCAGTCACATGCTACCATCACAATTTTTTTAATATCTTGGGCCACCATTATCTACTTCATGTGTTTCTATAAAAAAGCTTATTTATTTTCTTGAGCTATGTCTAAACAATATCTATGCAATCACAAGCTGATATTCTGGTTAATATTTTTCTAATATGCATTAAAATATAGTTGTTGTTTTTTAATTTCCCATCAGTAATACATAAGCCACTACTGGCACATATTGCCTCATCAGATACACAAATACCTTCTACAAGAGAGTAAACATTTGATTAACCAATGTCCCCTTCACTAGATGGGTGATGGCTATTAAGAAGGACACTTGTTGGGTGATGAGCACTGGGTGTTATATGTAAGTGGTGAATCACTAAATTCTACTCTTGAAAACAGTATTACACTATATGTTAACTAACTAGAATTTAAACAAAAATTAGGAAAAAAGAAAAAACCAAAACACCAACATCCCCTTCAATAACTCCAGTGAGGGGATTCACTACTTTCCAACTGTTACCTAAAGATTTAGTTCCCAGCTAAATAGACAGCTGTGGAAGGACACCAGGCAGTACCGAAGTGACGAATGGTATATTTTGCAATTTTTACATTTTTTCAGAAAGAACCTCTTGAGAGAGAATAAGGCTTCAGGTCAGAAGTGGTTAGAATTTCAACTTTACTACCTGTTAAGTTCCTGAGCAAGTGACAACTTCTGAGCCTCAGTTTCTTCATTCTGCAAGGGAACAATGATAGAGCTGACTATGGGTTAAAATGCATACAGCACCTGGCACAAAGTAATCGCCTATTGAATATGAGTTCCTTTCCTTTTTCACAAGAATATATAGTAAAATAACCTGGAAATACTGACTAATGACTTTCCTTGGTAAAAACTCACCTATTTTATCTCCTAAAGGCACTCCAATCACTCTGTTTTTGCATATGAATTTGGGACAGTATTTTTCGTCCTATCTGGCTGGGGGCCTGTTTATCTTTCCAAACCATAACTAGGAGACTGATCATTCTGAATATCAAGACAGAATTTCTGACTGAAATGGCAGAGCCCTCACTGTTGGTTTTCTAGGTACAACAGGTTTCCATAATCACAAGGGGAAATCTAGTCTGCCTTTGGGGATGGGGGGGGGAGGCCCACCGAGGGAAGGGGCGGGGTGGGGGAGGGGCTCTAACCTGGAGGCACCAACCCTGAATCTGGCTGCTTAAGCCCATAGAATTTCAGCAGAAAAGCATCAACCATTGGTATTAAAAAGCTGGGGCCTTTGAACTGAGGCTACTACACAGCCCAGAAAAAGTAGGAAAAGTAGAGCTGGAGTGCAGACAGTCCTAATGAGGTGGGCTGGTGGTCAAAACCTCATCTGCATTCATTTCACTCATTATTATGTGGTATTAAGGAAATTTTCTGCTGAGCAGAGTGACCTTGACATGTGATTTCCTGTGCTCTCTGGGTATACGCAGAGCATTATAAGAAGTAATGATTCCCAAAGAGCCCATCTAATCTGACAATTTTCATCAGCCTCCAAAAGGAGATTTTATCTTTTGTCCATTTCTCCTGGGTTGGGTTTTTTTTTGTTTTTTTTTTTAGTGTGTTACTATAAAAAAAAGAGAGAGAACAAGATCTATAACCTTCCACAATGTCCTTGCAAAAGTTAGAAGTGTGACAAAAATCCAATCTTTCACTCATTTTACCCACCACTCAGCATTTCTCAGCAGGTGATTTAAATATTCACTGGCCCAACTCTCCTCTTTGTCTAAATCATGGTACTCTCAGGCAACCCCTGTGAGTTTGGCCTAAGAACCACAGGCACTAGGCTATCAGGACCAAATGGCATGAATCTAGGTGGCTAGATCCTAACTACTCTAATCTCAACCAATTTTGAGTCCACATTAGTGAACATGGGTTATGAGGGACGTGGGAATAAAACTCTGATTCTGGCTGTTTACAAATTTTGTGCGATATAAGTGAAATCTACTATCCAGCTTTATCCGAAAACATCTTTTGAAGCCACCTTAAAAAAAAAAAAGATACTGAAAAAACTTAAAAAAAAAAAAAAGAAAGAAAGAAAGATTGAAATATGATTGAAATGTTTTACAGTAAAAATTAATCAAAACAGTAAAATTCAGGGATGGTTGGGTGGCTTGGTCAGCTGAGCATCTGACTCTTGATCTCAGCTCGGGTCTTGATCTCTGAGTGATGAGTTGAAGCCCAGCATTGGGCTCCACGTAAGAAAAGAAGGGGAAAAAAAACCAGTAAAATTCCGCACAAAATCAATACTTAATTATTCATCATTAGCAACAGTAAGACTACCAATAAGATGATGGTACTCATTAGCATAGTCAATCACAATGGGTTTAATAGGATTTAACTTAAAAAGCCACATGAGGGGTGCCTGTGTGGCTCAGTTGTTAAGTGTCTGCCTTCAGCTCAGAGAGTAATCCCAGAGTCCTGGGATCAAGCCCCACATCAGGCTCCTACACTGAAGGCCTGCTTCTTCCTCTTCCACTCTCCCTGCTTGTGTGTTCCCTCTCTCGCTGGCTGTCTCTCTCTCTGTCAAATAAATAAATAAAATCTTTTAAAAAAATAAAATAAATAAAATAAAAAGCCATATGAATTTCAGGGCACCTGCATGGCTCAGTTGGTTAAGCGTCTGCTTTTGGCTCAGGTCATGATCCTGGGGTTCTGGGATCCAACCCCAAGTAGGGCTCCCTGCTCAGTGGGGAGCCTGCTTCTCTCTCTCCCTCTGCCCCTCTCCCAGCTTGTGTGCTCTCTCTCTCAAATAAATAAATAAAATCTTCTTTTTTAAAAGCCATATAAATAAGAACAAAGATTTGAGAATTCAACACAATTTTTTAAATGTCACATGACTTTATTTCAGATTTATCTTTAATGTTGATAGACTGTACATTTCAGCTTCAAAATAAAAATATTCTGTTTCCTAGCCCTTCAAAAGCTAATGCTATTCTTCCTCCCTACTCTGCCCCTACTTCTCTGTAATCATTCTTTAGCAATCTTCTGAATTCCTTTCCATTCTATTAAAGGCTCCAAGGAACTATTTCTCTCTCGCATCCCCACACACATTCTGCCTCCATGTCAACAAGCTCTATTATCTATCCCAGGGAGGAAAACATTATCAGCAACAATCCAAAACAATAGAAAATGTCAAACCATTGACCTTTAATATTAGAATATACTACATAGATTTTGGGGGTAACTGAGCCTTCGTAATAATAGTTTCAAGAATAATGTTTAAATGCACTTTGTCAATTTTCTAGATACAGACCACATAACAGGAGGAGGAGCCCACACATTAGAGCATGAGCTGGTAAGAATTTGAGTTTTTAAATGTGCTACAGTGGATACACATAAAGTTGATTTGACAGGGGACCAAAAAAAAAAAAAATGCATGAGTAGTCCCAGGGTCTCCACCAAATCACTCCCCACTTCCATGTAAGGAGGAAGTTACCTTAACTTCCAGATCCATTCCTAGACCTTTATTGCACAGAACCAAGATAATAGGGGAAGACAGAAAATTAGAGTGCCCAAAAGGCTATGTTGACCTAGATAATGAAGAGCTGAGCAAAGAAGGGAGAAGGAAGAGATAAGCGACTTTATGTAGGTTCAGCTGGGTAAAGACCCAGGGGAGTAGCTTGTACTGGGGGAGAAGAGAGACTTTGGAGCAGCTACACTGTTGGGAAGAGACTTTGAGAAGGAAAAAAGTGGGATCTTTAAGAAGCCCTGCATTTTCAGGAAAGACAGCAAGAATGCTTTAATTTGTTTATAATTATTATTTGCTGGTCTCTTATTCATTGAATGGGATTCCATGCTGGACTGGGCCCAGAGATGATTATCCCCTTATCTGCATAATATCAAGTGTCAACAAAGATTCAAATTACCAGATTAGTTGGCAACCATTGATATGGATGTGTGTGTATATGTGTATGTTGTTCTTTTAATAGAGCTTGCTCTCCTCTCTCCTATTAGAAATACTCTGCCTTTGTAAAATAAGAATAAAAAATACAGAGCCCTACAAAGTGTGGCAAGATATACTCATTAAAGTTTACTTCTTGAAGCAGATAGAGGATTGAGACCATTTATCTCAATGCCCTCAATGCAGAATGTACTGCATGCCCTGTTCCCTTCACTGAGGCTCTGAGAGAGGCAAAGAAGCCCCAGCTGCCAATTCTGCCATCTCCAGCTGCAACAGTCCCAGATTACTTTAATTGTTATTAATTACTGGCACATCATACTCATTACCCCATACCAATGCATCTTAATAGTGTGGCTAAGAACCATAGATATAAACCTATTTGCATTAGGCAACCAAAGAACCCATGTGAAAACCAGAAATTTCTATAGAGACTGACTCTGTTGGCCAAAGAAACAATCCCCCAAAATCAGGGCCAGACGGTGCTAATCAAGCTCAGTGCTGACCTTTTCAAACTTCAAAGCTGGTCTTGCACACTTCTCCAGACTAAGGGGAATTTAAGGCTCAATACTGTCTTCTCTAAAGTATGGCAGAAAGAGCACTAGACTCACAGAGAACTGGATTCAATCCAAGCTCAGTCATTCTCTTAAGAGGCAAAACAGAGTGGGAGGTTGTACAAAGAGATGAACTAGTCAGACTGGGTTCAAACCCCAGCTCCCTCACTTACTCTTCTTGTGACCTTGGGCAAAGCACTTCACACTTGTTCCTCATTTTCCTCACCTACTAAAAAAAGGATAATAATATTTATTTATCAGTTTTGCTGTGAGAATTAAATAAGACCTATGTAGAAGCTCAATAAAGGTTAGTTGCTTCTGTGTGGCCTTGGGCAAGTCACTTAACATATCTGGATCTCAGTTTCCTCATTTGTAAAGTAATGGGGATGGATTATATAATTTCAAAGACTCCTGATGATACAGAACTCTAAGATGTCAGATCCCAACAGGGAATAATAGACATAAGGAACATATAACCAAGGAAAATTTGGCATGAGATGTTGGTTGATTCTTATCAGAATGGTCAAGGCAGAGGCACTAGAGACCAAGCTGACTGGAAGGGTAATCATCACCCAGTCATCTCCAGGAAGTGGACATTTCCCACAGTCAGCTGGGTACACAGAGCAGCTCTCACTGTCCTCACAAAGACCATCATCCCCACAGACTGAACCGATGGAAAGAAAGAAAGAGAATGCTAAACAACAACAAAAAAAAATTTTTTTTTAAGATTTTATTTATTTACTTGACAGAGATAGAGACAGCCAGCGAGAGAGGGAACACAAGCAGGGGGAGTGGGAGAGGAAGAAGCAGGCTCATAGCAGAGGAGCCTGATGTGGGGCTTGATGCCACAACGCCGGGATCACGCCCTGAGCCGAAGGCAGATGCTTAACCGCTGTGCCACCCAGGCGCCCCTAAACAAAAAATATTTTAAGACCAAAAGAAGTAAATTCGATAAAAAACAATTTTTAAATGGAACAAAAAACAAACCAGTCTAAGGGGAGGTTCTGATGCTGGTTCCATCACTAGCTTGGTTTCTAATTTTACTTTGGCTAACCAGGAAACTCATAGCTAATTTACTGTTAATTTCTAATAACTCTATACCCTTAAAACTTTATTCCTGAGCCAAATATTATAGTCAAATTCCCTCAGGGCTGTTTTATCTGTTGGACCAAAAGGTCCAGTGCTAAGGCCTACAGGCTTTCCACAGCCTTGTAAAAAAGGAAAAAAATGGGGGCGCTTGGGCAGCACAGTCGTTAAAGCGTCTGCCTTCAGCTCAGGGCGTGATCCTGGCCTTCCGGGATCCAGTCCCACATCAGGCTCCTCTGCTGGGAGCCTGTTTCTTCCTCTCCCACTCACCCTGCTGTGTTCCCTCTCTCGCTGGCTGTCTCTCTGTCACATAAATAAATAAAATCTTCAAAAAAAAAAAAAGGAAAAAAATGAATTGGTTCCAAGCTACAGAAAAGCAAACTGAAATTAATAAGCATTTAATTAACAGCCTGCAAAATGTAACATTATGTCAACTTTGTTAATAGTTTATTATTCATAAAAAAAATCATTGCATGTGAGAATAATTTGTGGATTAGATTCTCATTTTACAAGAATTTCTTTTTTTAAGATTTATTTATTTATTTGAGAGAAAGAAAGAGCAGAGCAAGTGAGAGAGAACATGAATGGGGAGGAGAGGGAGAGGGAGAGGGAGAAGCAGGCTACCCACTGAGCAGAGAGCCAGACATGGGGCTTGATCCCAGGACTATGGGACCATGACCCAAGCTGAAGGCAGACGCTTAACTGACTGAGCCACCCAGGTGCCCCGTTTTACAAGAATTTCTGAGTAGGTATGATGATTGATAAGACATAGTCAACTATACATTTAATAAGTCATTCATAGGCAAATAATTCCAAAAGCAAAATCATAAAAATCCTTTCAACATTTTATGGAAATTTTTACATTTAATTGAGATGTGGGTACATTTTACTGTGCTTGGCATAAGTGATGAAGCCTCTAGAAGAATCTACAGAAAGCTTAAACAGGTCCTGAGTCTTCCATTGCCCAAATTTCTCCATGTAGTCCAATAAGATACCTTTTAGTAAGATTGCTCCCTGTGACCTAACAGTTTATATAGTTTCTTCTAGTTACTAGATTAGCCCACTAAATTGAACCTTGCTGGTTTGGATGAAAATGAAGTTGCTGGGGAGTACTTGGGCCTGTCACAATGTTGCCAACATGGTTTAGAGCCAGAGATAGTAAATGACTGAAAATTCAAAAGGACCCCCATTGGAAATTTTCTCTCTCCGCACCAGTCAAACCCAATCTCTTCCAGACATGTTGAGAAAGTGCTCTTAAAAAACTCAAACTCCAGCAAAAGAGCCACTGCAGTCTGCATATTGCCAACAGCCTGGTTTAATTGCCTCAAGGAGGCTGAGGGTGCACCGACAGGATCCTAAAAGCATTGTAGGTTAAAAACCATCTTGCATCCAGACAAAGAGACTGTTGTTAATTCTGTTAAACTTCTTCTATTTGAGAGATACACTTGGCATCAAAAATGGCAATTCTTTAAAGGCTCAAAGTCTCTGTGAGTGCTGCCTTCACGAAGCCTAAGGTAAGACCATCTATCATGAAGTCTTTACCTTCGATGCCCTCAGAAACCACCAAGGGGAAAAGCTGTGGGGATCAACTAGTGAATCTCAGGAGCTGGTAATGATGACAAACTTGCTTCCTGGAGGGCTGAGCCTGTGACTGTTGGCTTCAATCCCAGACCTTCTGGGAGGCCTGGGGAGCTGGAATTACTGAGGCAACATTTTGATGGTACCTGCTGAAGACATAGCTAATTCTAGAAGTTGCTACTCTGCTTGGGAAAAGAAAGTCTGAACCTTATTTGGATTCCTGGTGGACTCCTTGGGTCTTGTTGCCTGAGGCAGAAAATACAGCAAATTCCTAAGAGGGGTGGGGCAAGGGATTTGGGGCCCTGCATCAAGAAGTCAAGAGTAGAAAAAGCTTCTCCCAAAGGTACTCAGAAGTTTGATATCCTAGGTGAGGATGAATTTGCCTCATGAAAGCCCCCTGTCCATCTAGCACTTCAAGAGTCTGTCCATCTTCCATAACAACTGCTCCATCTCTGTGCCTCTCCACAGAGACCCTTCAGACTGATACTAAATCCAGCTTGGTTCTTGCCCCTGGCTTCCCCTGAAACTGTCTGCAAATGTCCGTGTCTGTATTCCCAAAGCCAATCCTGGCTCCAGAACCCAGCCAGCACTGTAGAGCCACACCTCTGTTGGCCAGGCAAAGACTGAAGGCTCTAAGGCGGAGATCTCTAGAGCTTCTACAAGAGATTCAGCAAGGACCCTTGAGGAAGGAGACAAGTTTAGCCATGGAGTGATCAACCCTTTTAGTAATTCAATAGTAAAGTTGACCCTTGAACAACACAGGTTTGAACCACATCGGTCCACATACATGTAGATTTTTTTATACATACAGTACAGTATTATAAATATATTTTCTCTTATAATTTTCTTAATAACATTTTTCTCAAGTTTAATTTATTGTAAGAACATAGTATATAATACATATAACATGCAAAATATGTGTTAATCAACTGTTTATGTTATCAGTAAGGCTTTCAAACAGTAGACTATTAGTAGTTAAGTTTTGGGCAAGTCAAAGTTATACACAGATTTTCAACCATGTGGAGGCTTGGTACCCTTAACCGCTACACTGTTCAAGGGTCAACTTGAACTACTGAGTGCCTGTGCTATGCAGGAACTATGCTAGGTACTTGGGGTACAGCAAAGAACAAGGCCTACCTGGGTCCTATCCCCACAGAGCTCAGGGCTACCTTCTGACCTGCTGATATTCTGCTTCCTCACCCACTTCTGGCAGCACAGTTTTAGCTTCCAGAGCAGCTTGCATCGTTCCAATTCTGATATAGGCAAAAAAAAAGAGGGTCATACACTTATGGACCCAACCACTGGAATAGCAATAAAGCAAGGAATGCATACAACCAAGGTTCATTCTAACCCTTCTACCTGATTCCCATTCTAGTTCATGCATTGCTGCCCTGGGATATCCATGATCTATGGGTTCCTCCCGTATATAATCATCAATGACTTCAAGTTGCTTCTCTTGTGCAAAGGAAGAAAACATGATAGACAATAAATACCCTAGGGCTATTCAGTGTAGTACATGTTGAACCTGATCTCTCCACTCGAATAAGTGGAAGTAATTTAGCTCATTGGAGTATTTATGACAGCAAGAAAAACGTAACTCATGAAACCATATTTATTTTCCATTAATCTTATAACATCTCTCACCAGATTAAAACACTCAAAACCAAGACTCACAGTCACCTGCAGGGCATATAATTGATTAGAAAGAGGCATTCCTGAATCATAACGTTGATTCCTTGAAGGGTAAAACAAGGAGACAGACTACTCACTTATTTTTTTAATATTTTATTTATTTGAGAGAGAGTGTGTGTGCAAGTGGAGGGAAGAGCAGAGGGAGAGGGACAAGCAGATTCTGCACTTAGTCCAGAACCTGACACTGGACTTGGCCTCATGAGCCTGAGATCATGACCTGAGCTGAAATCAAGAGTCAGATGCTTAGCCAGCTGAGCCACCCAGGCACCCCCAAACTACTCACTTATTAATATATCCCAAGATAAGGCTTCTCTTATCTATGACCATGGATACTGGTTTCTCTGAATTCTGCAAATCTTCTAATGTCTAACTTAAATTCCTCCAAATACCATTTAATCCTTACTCTCTCTTTTTTTTTATAAAGATGTTCCCCCCCGCCTTTTTTTTTAAGTAGACTCCATGCTCAGCATGGAGTCCAATGTGGAGCTTGAACTCATGACCCTGAAATCAAGACCTGGGCTGAGATCAAAAGTCAGACACTTAACCGACTGAGCCACCCAGGTGCCCCTAATCCTTACTCTCTTATGTTACCCTCAGTAGTAGTAAATTTAAAGATCAAATGGACATCATCTAGGTAATACACCTTAATAACCAAGAGTTTGATTTAGCATTTTTAAATTCTAAAATTACTTTTAATTGGTTATTTCATGGTTTTTATATTTACTACAATCAAATGTATCTCACTTTGTAGAATAAGGACATCCCAGAAGGCTCATTTTTAAAGTGCATCTTTCCCCTGACATTCATAAAACCAGTACCAAGACAAAAGAAAATCACCTTTAATGATGCAGAGATCTTTTTTTAATCACATACTTAAAGGAAAATTTTTATGAAACAGTAATAATACACACGTGAAGACTAAAGTTTCTTTTGTTTGGCAGAATCACTTCTAGAGTTAAAGGGAAAACAGCAATTATAGCTTAAGAACAGAACATCCTAGACTAAAAATTCATTCAGCTTTTATCAAATCTCCTTGCCATCATTTTACAAAAGAATAACAGGAAACTCTTTGGGTACTCAGACCTTGTTTCCTAGCAATTGATAGAGGCTGCAGGCTCTTAGGAAGAAGCAATTGAGCTAAGATTGAGGAGAGTAGAGATTGAGATTCCAAATACCATGGGAAGTGGATCGAGAGGCAATTATAAAAAAGTGGGCCTCCCTCTTATATGTACATAGTGTTATCTGTTAACCAATGTAAAGTTAGGCTTTGGAATCATATAATAATTCCTTTAATCAACCAGAATCCATATATATCCATAAAGGTCAAGAAGAGGACACAGAACAGGTAAGAACAAAGTAACTGTCTAGTAAAAGAAGGCCAAAATGTAGTGTTGTGAGTCAGGCTGTAGAGTGTCCGGGAGCTCAGCACCTGACCCAAAGACACCAGTTACAGTGTGTGTGTGTGTGTGTGTGTGTGTGTGTGTGTGTGTGAGCATGCATGCACCTGTGTGTGCATGCATACATGTGCATACACACACATGCACATGCACACGCACACGCAAATAACAATGTAGTAACAACATCATGACTTTGCTAGGGGTTGGTACAGATTAAATCAGAAGAAAAGATAAGGAGAAAAAACAGAATACATATCAAATATTCAGCATATTTGCAATTATGTAAAAGCAAAGGAAATTTACCAAACTTTAACTATGGTTATTTCTATGATTGTGGATGGTTTGTCTTTGTACTTTTTTGTATTTTCCTAATTTCTATAGTAAGCATGCATCTTTGACTTCCATATACAATGAGGAAATGTTTTGTTTAAAAAAAGAAAGAAAAAGTTTGAGATCGAGGATAAGCAAGCAAAGAGAAATTCTCCTGGGAGGACTAATAAAAGGAAAACTTGATCAAGAAGCTAGAAGAGGAAACAATAAAATCCACCTGAGAGATTGCACCTACAGTAAGGTGAAGGTTGGGCTTAAAGGCAGCTCTAGAAGTGACACAAAGCAGGGGCTGTTAAAGCAATGGACTAGTTAGTAAGGTTCTATAGCTATAATTTACCCATCTGTGTACCCCCAAATTGCCTCACACTGTAATAAAATATTGAGTTTGGAGCTTAATTACCAACTGAATATGCAACTCAAGACCCACTTTGGAAGAGGACCTAGAGAAGTAAAACAGAAAGACAGCCATCTCAAAAGATGCCATCTAGAAGGGACATCCCCCTAGTGCCAATGGGGAAAAGGCCATGACAAATGTATCTTGGGAACAGATTAGTGGGCACCAGAGTCAGTTACTGAAACATAGGGCCCAGAGCAACAGCTCTCAACCCCCAGAGACAGAGCGGGAGCAATGGCATCCCAAAGGCAGACCCAGGTGAGGGGTCGAAAAGACTGTAGAGTACTTAGTGTGAAAGCTGTCATCCAAGCCTTCTTTTCCCAGTGACTGCAACACAATCCAGGATTTGACAACCTGAGAGTTAATTTCTAAGGGATGTACATGAAATACATAAGAGGGAAACAGTTCATGTATGATGGTTCTCAGCCTTTCTCTTCCTTCTATGCTTAAGAGAATTCTGTCTTGACACTTCTTACCCCACCTCCCAGAAAGGGATGGTCCTGCTTGGCTAAATAAGCTCTCTTGGACTTTGTAATGCAAAGGAAAAGAGCTGGTGAGGATGACAAGAGGCAGAGAAGCGAGAACTGGTGCAGTGGATGTAGGGTTTTTGGAGGGAGGCTGATGTGAGGGAGATAGGGGAGCTGCTTCAGTGTAAGAGAAGTGGATGGAAGAGAAAAGGAGACGTTAAAGATATATTACTACAGTCTCCTTATCTCCCCTTGCAGAGTTCAAGAAAGTCAAAAGAAGAGCTGAGAGCTCTGGAATTTATTTTTAAATGCTGGATGGTGGGGCGCCTGGGTGGCACAGCGGTTAAGCATCTGCCTTCGGCTCAGGGCGTGATCCCGGCGTTCCGGGATCGAGCCCCACATCAGGCTCCTCCGGTATGAGCCTGCTTCTTCCTCTCCCACTCCCCCTGCTTGTGTTCCCTCTCTCGCTGGCTATCTCTGTCTCTGTCAAATAAATAAATAAAATCTTTAAAAAAAAAAATAATAAATGCTGGATGGTATTATTTTAACCACAACAGTGTTCTGAGACCATACCATGAGAGTGCAGGCTTTAAAAAGATTACACATTGATGAGGCACACCTCATTCCCACAGGGACCTTGGGGCTCCGGGGTGAAGTTAACTAGAATCCAATAAAACCACAGCAAACATTTACTTCCTAATGTTCTTGTATGTGTTGGCTAAAATAAGGGTCTTTAGCCCGTACTGTTTCCCCCTGGGGTTTTTTCCTAACAGAATTGTCCCTGAAGCTTCTAACTCTGAAAGCTGCTCAAATTTCCCTGACAGTACAGAAGGTATAAAAGCACATCATGCTGGAAGTGACAGGGGGAAAAAAATGATAATATCTTCTGTAAGTTTGAGTTGCATAGAAATGTCTACTCTGGGTATGTTTCAAAGGATGAATGACCAAATCTGAAATATTCTTTGTATCCAGAGCATGATGCTTGACAATTTCACACCTTGGTTCTCTCTAATGAAAGCAAGGTTCCCTTTAGTGAAATCAATTGTATTTAGCATAAGTAGAAATAAAGAACCATTCTGTGTACACCAAGATGGTGCTACTAATCTTATATGCACAGTCATAGGCATATACAAAAAATGCACACTAGGACCTGCTGTGGGTCATGAGAACTTAATAGTAAACCCTGAGCCTTGGTAAACACTTAAGAGCTACGTGGTGACAAATGACCTCCATATGGTGCAGAAATACTCACTGCCATGGCACAATCTAGGACAAGGATAGCAAGGATGTGGTGTGTGTGCTACCATCCCACCTCCAGTGACCATGCCAGACATCATTAATCAATCAATACAATNTGCTGAACTGCACGTAGTCCCAGAAACCTTTTCATTGCAGTTCTCCAGGCAGTCACTCCCAGTGGATCAGAGCTGGCACATGAGATCAAATCTGTTTGCCATTCCTAGTCTGTGGGATGGTTAGGGCCAAAATGTCAATGTGGGCATGAGTGTGCAAAGATCCCACCCCAGGGACCCCCAAGGGAATCGGAGTTGGTGGTACAGAGACAACAGGTGGTGCAAAGGGCAACAGGTGACAGAAAAGGCCCCCTGCCTATAATCCCCAAACCTCTCCTATTTCACCTCTTGGTTTTAGGTAAAAAAGGTATTTTCAGGGAAGAGTAACTTTTTGAGCTATTGTCTTTTATAAACACCTTAGTTCAAATTAATTTTTCACATCAACAAATAAGAAACCCAGAAAGACCCCGAAGGATTAGGGTTCAAGCTGGATCAGGTTTGAAGACACAAATGATTAGGGATTAGTCAAAGAAGGTGCAAAGGGCTAGGTACAAAACACAGCTTCCTACCCACAGCTCTCGGGAGGGTCAGCCTTATAGCCAGTAAACTGAGCATCAGATCCTCAAATAAGGAACACAATCCCATAGGAGATAACTGAGGGAAAACATTTGATTAGGGCTTTATCTTTAATAAATGAAATTAAAATTTAAGAAAATAAGTTTATCTTACTTTTGTAATTAGATTCTAATTGGCACAACTATGTACTAAGTTTGAAGAACTCATATATTTGAGTTTGAACAACTAAAATATTTATGTTAGGAGACATAACTTTTTTAACAAAAAGACTATAATAGCATTATATAATATCCCTCACTTCATGTTTAATTTGTGTAATAAGATTATACAGAGGATAACTTCTCAAAATACTCAAGGACATATTAATCTACCATAATCAATATCTACCTTTGTTATTCAAATCATTTGCTTTGAGGATCTATGATGTCATAACCCTTACTGGTTTTCTCTTCAGTTGTTAACTTACCTGACTATCCCAAACCTCATTTGTATGTGATCTGAGCAACATCATTTTCTTCAACCTCATGAAATCCTTAAATGTTTGTAAGAGTGACAATTTCACTTCACAATCTAGTTACACTGAGGTTGCATTTTCACTGTCAAAGTTTACAATATTTATCAGTAAAAATGACTGGAAAAATATGTTGTGAGGTGAGAAGAGTCAGGCTGGTATTAAGCAGGATAGATACTTGAGAGGAGACAAATATGACAATATTGAATATTTTCATCTGATAATAAATTGTTGCTTCTCCATGAAATCATGTTATTATGACTGGAATCCTAAACACCCAGCTATTCTGGATATCTATAATTATGCCACCTTCCTCCCTTGGCCACAGATGATTAGATCAGAGATGGGCATGTGACGCAACTAAACCAATCATCTCTTTCCAGGGAATCTGGGACTGAGACTCAGTTATATGTATAGAACAGTGATCTCTCAACTTTTTTGATTGCACATCTCTAACAGTAAAAAGATTTAACTATACTTTCCATAGATATCTTTTTATTTATAAATTATATTGATAATTATACTTATTTGTAAGTTATACGAATATAACTTTTAAATCTCTCAAACATTTTATATATGAATTTAAATATTTAAATATTTTAAATTTACGACTAATTTTTAAAACTTTTTATGCATTAGAAATATTAATAAAATATTTAAATTTTTTGAATGATATTCATTTATTATTCATTGTTTTATGAGACTTTTTCAATTCTATGACCTAAAAATTCATGTAGGATGCTATGTTCACATATAATAGAAGGAAAAAAAGATACTTTCAACATTATGATTTTTTAATCCCAACCACCAGTTATGGAAAGGCCTTTTTGAAATTAAGCTCATAAATTCCCAGCATCTCTGAGGTCAATCAGTTCTTACAAACTAATCAAACCCACTGATTTTCTCTTCTGGAAACTTTTATACCAGTTAGAAAATTCTAGTTTTTAAAGTATAGAACTATCAAGGTTTTGTGGTTGAGACACATTGTTTTCAACCACAAAATCATATAACGATAGAAACATTTCCAAATATCCATTTTCAAGATGTTTCTCCATAGCAAGAGTTCTTTTGAAAAGCAGATATTTTCTCTCATTGATAAAAATATCACCCTTGCCTCGAAGAAGCAGAATAAACTTTTTTTTTAAAGATTTTATTTATTTATTTGACAGAGATAGAGACAGCCAGCGAGAGAGGGAACACAAGCAGGGGGAGTGGGAGAGGAAGAAGCAGGCTCATAGCGGAGGAGCCCGATGTGGGGCTTGATCCTGTAATGCCAGGATCACGCCCTGAGCCGAAGGCAGACGCTTAACCACTGTGCCACCCAGGAGCCCCAGAATAAACTTTTTTTAAGTAGCTATTAATGTCATAGAAAAGGTCAGTGAATTTGGAATAGCTATTGAAAAATAAAAATGCATAACACATCTTTAAAAAAGGACCATTCTTGGGGCGCCTGGGTGGCACAGCGGTTGAGCGTCTGCCTTCGGCTCAGGGCGTGATCCCGGCGTTATGGGATCGAGCCCCACATCAGGCTCCTCTGCTATGAGCCTGCTTCTTCCTCTTCCACTCCCCCTGCTTGTGTTCCCTCTCTCGCTGGCTGTCTCTGTCTCTGTCAAATAAATAAATAAAATCTAAAAAAAATAAAAAATAAAAAAGGACCATTCTTTTGTCACAAGATGACCAGAAAACATCTTGTGATATAAAAGATTTTCACAGACATACCCTTTCTTTCTACAAAGTTTGGGATGATTCTACTATTAAAGCCCTTGTTTTTATCACATTAACCACTTAAATGACCTCCTACGGAACTTTGTACCTTTCTGGCTTCAACTCTTTCCTACGCGAAATTGAATATGATTAACAGTGAATGAATTTTACATGTGGAGCTAACACTCTAGTCTCACCCAGAATTATTTTTTATTCTAATCAAAGAAACTGCTCTGTTAGTGGTTACACATAGGTATAAAACATTATTTTATTAAAGAACTCATTTCCCATGTGACTATGGCTGACAGTTGCATGTCCTATGCCGTGTGTTCAAACACAGATAACTCGTACCTTGGATGTCCAGTTTCACTGGGTTATTTTGCCAGCAGTAGACAGTGTGTGTGAACATTTGTCCATCATCAGGAATCCAAAGGCCACATATCCAACCTTTCCCCTTCACCAAAAAAAAAGAAGCTGTTTTATTAACAATAGATACAGACAAGAAAGCATCAATTATAATGAAAAGAAAGCGCCCAGCAAAACGCAAGTGAGAAAAAGGATGATCATTGATGGGATTATTTAAACCCTTTCTCCTGATCAGAGCTACTCTGCAGCAAATGCAGAGCGTAATCACTCTGAAAAGCCCTGAAAATGGGTTATTTTAGCTCCCTAGTCAGGATCTAATGCACCTGAATGAAATGTACCTTTAAAAAAAAAAATCCCTTTTCTGTGTCTTTTGTTCTCAAGGAATATCACAGTAACAAGCCGCATACCCAAAGTACAGTTATTATTTCTAAGTGCTCAAATGGCTTGGCCTACATATGCTCTGAAAATATTTGAGTCACTGGAGAAAATTAAGAAAACATACTAGTGGATTAGAAGGGATTTCCAAACAAATCATATTTTCACCTCAGATCAAAACCTCTTAGCCTGCCATGACTACAAGCTTTCACTCTTATTCTTACCATATGTGCAGTATTTTGTATGTTTCTCACTGATATAAAGATCTGTAATTTAATTTCAAACAACTGAATAGAAATGACATTTACCAAATTAAGAGTAAGCACAATGTCCATGGCACTCTTCATACAAATACCTTTCAGTCTTAAAATTTAACAAGCTCCTCTGATTGCAAATGGAATTTAAACAAGAACCTAGCATGACATCTCTAGTGGGTGGCTCTTTCCTTGCCATCACTAAGTAAGTGGAGTCTTTGGTAAAGGTTATCAATCCTATATATATTTATTAGCAGTATTGCTTTCTGTTCCTTAGGATAGTGTGCGTAAACATCTTCACCTCTCAAGCTAATTTGGAGGTGAGAGTATTCAATTCAGCAGACATGTCTTGAGCTCCTGCTCTGTACAAAGACTATGTCTCAGTTCTGTGAGGGCTTCAAAGATGAAGAGTTCCCTACCTTCAAGAGCTTCCTCAGGGAAGACAAGATAAGCTCATTTTTCTAAAATATGCTGGGAAACTCAATGATATAAAAGTTACTAAGTATTAAAAGGGCTCAGTTCCAAAATTCTAAATTATTAAATTGTAACATTTAATTAGCTGAATAATCCAGGCTAATAGCTAAATGCTCACTTCTCGTTAGATCGAAACTAAAGTTTCTATAGGTTTTCAGTACAGAAGTAAAATGTATAAAGCAGCAGAAAAGACAAAAGGGATAAGTACACATAAGTGTAACTGGGCTTTTAACCCCTGAATAAATCTTATCTAACTCTGCTTGGCATTGTGAAAAGGCACAAAGTGGAGGAGGAGAGGGCTTCAACATGAATTTGGGGGTATGCAGCTCAGCCTGTAAGTCCTGTACTGTGCCTTCTAGAAACATTTCATCTAAACATAAACTAACATAAATGAACAAAAACCAAATTAAGTAAGGACTGAGATGTGCTGTTTGAGGTGGAATTAGCACTAGTATTACACATTTTATCTTACGCTATCTGAATCATGTAATGAACCATGTCATAAAGGAGTTCCTAGAGGAAGATTGGTAGGAGAAGAAAGGGATAAAGAAAGGGGGGGTAATCAGAAGGGGGAATGAAGCATGAGAGACTATGGACTCTGAGAAACAAACTGAGGGCTTCAGAGGGGAGGAGGGTGGGGGAATGGGATAGATTGGTGATGGGTATTAAGGAGGGCACATATTGCATGGTGCACTGGGTGTTATACGCAACTAATGAATCATCGAACTTTACATCAAAAACCAGGGATGTACTGTATGATGACTAACATAATTTAAAAATATTATAATAAAAAAATAAAAATAAAAAAATAAAGGAGTTCCTAGAGTCATACTTTGTTTCTGTTTTTTTTTTTTTAAAGATTTTATTTATTTATTCGACAGAGAGAGAGAGACAGCCAGCGAGAGAGGGAACACAAGCAGGGGGAGTGGGAGAGGAAGAAGCAGGCTCATAGCAGAGGAGCCTGATGTGGGGCTCGATCCCATAATGCCAGGATCACGCCCTGAGCCGAAGGCAGACGCTTAACCGCTGCGCCACCCAGGCGCCCCATGCTTTCTGTTTCTGAATCCAACCCCATGACACGGTGCCGTGAGCTCTCAGATCCTTCTTGTGGGCCCTAAACTGATCTTGTTAATGATCTTTGATTCTCCCACAGTGGATGGTACAAACTGAAAAAGAAGGCATGATTTAATCACTCCATAAACACTTCTAGATACCCATTGAGTGCACAGGCCCCTTCTCTGCTAGGGGCTATAGGAAACAAAGATGAGACTACCCAATGGATTTGGTCCCTACCTTCAAACAGCCTTTAGGCTGCTCAGAAATAATGGCAGAAGTAAAAAGGTTACCCTCACTACATACATACTTAGGTGTCTACTGGATTCATAGTTATCATAGATGAGACAAAATGATAAGGAAAATAACCCAAATTTTCAACAAGTAGGAGGACTTGACAGCCTGACCACAAGCATGTCTCCAGAAGAAATTCCCATTAGCTTTTATGCTTTTCCCCTTGACAGAACAAGTTACAACACCTTCTCCCAAGTCTCATAGCCTTACCTTTTTAAATACTAATCCTTTGTTTTGACTGCAAAAGCTTTTCACTAATAGACAGCTATCACATCTGAAGCAAATATTTAAAATATGGACTTAAACAAAAGATATTTTTGCCACAAACCACTCATTTTCAAAAGCATCATCAAAAAGATGTCTGAATTTATCACTGCTAGGGGGCTCCACCTTAATAATCTCAGAGCAGGTTTTCTTCCCCTCCTGCCAATCCAGCATCATGTCTCCCTCCCCATCCTCAAAAAAATAATTTTTAGAAATAAATTTATGTAAATCAAAGTATGCCTATAGCTTGTCATTTCAATTAACAAAGTGACAAACGTTTGTTAAATCCTTCCTCTGTGCCTAGCCATGTTCTAAGAGCTCAGAGACACAAAAGAACCACAAGGAATCTCTCTGGATCCATTTAAAACGTATTGTCACATTGAAAATGCCTCAAAGGTTCCAAAGAAAAAAGAGACAGAACCTCTTCAGGAACCTTTTTTTCCTTTGTAAGCCTTTGAATCTCATGTTAAATACTAAAGAAGAGCTTTTGAAACTTAGATTCTTTAAGGGGAAAATAAAAGGTTGGCCAGAGGTTTGAAAGAGAGGTTGTAACTGCCACTATGAGGCATTCATTCAGGGAAAATAGTGCTTTCAGTGTTTATGAGTTATTCATTAGAGAGGCAGGGTCTAGCTGGCTGACACTGTGGGTACTAAGGCAACACTTTCATCCTGGCTGGAAGGTAAGAGCTATAAAGCCAGGTAAGCGCTGCCATGTGTTTCTGGAGGGCAGTTCTAAATCACAAAAACATAGAGAAAGACAGAACAGGAGACATCAGAGATAGAGAAGGCTTTGCTGTTTTGTCCACAAAAGGAAATGACATGTATCAGAGGCAGAGCTGTATCAAGGCCTCATTAGCGGAGGTAGGAGGCAAGGAGGAGACCACATTTTGAGAAGACAATCACAGGATCGGAGCAGCTACCATAATTTTTAAACTCAAAGGCTAGAATGGTAAAGCCTCAAGTCTGCCTCAAATAAAATATTCAGAGTTAGTTTAAGACCCAACTTTAGGGGCGCCTGGGTGGCACAGCGGTTAAGCGTCTGCCTTCGGCTCAGGGCGTGATCCCGGCGTTATGGGATCGAGCCCCACATCAGGCTCCTCCACTATGGGCCTGCTTCTTCCTCTCCCACTCCCCCTGCTTGTGTTCCCTCTCTCGCTGGCTGTCTCTATCTCTGTCGAATAAATAAATCTAAAAAAAAATCTAAAAAAATAAAAATAAATAAAAAAACCCCAACTTTATTAAGCAGATGAGGCTGAAAGATACATGATTAATTGAAATAGATTATAGGCATCCCTCACTTTGCACGGTTCCAATATGTATAAACTTCAGTTATCATGCTTTAGTTAAATTAACACCAGTCATTCAACGAAACAGTTACCACCATTCAAATTTCAGTCACCATCACATACTAATTTTGAGTCATCACATAAAGTGCAAACTTTGCTGCTAACCTTCAGCCCACAAATCACTATATAGCAGATGGGCAGCATGATCAGTGACCAATGACGTCACTTCTTTCAAAGTCTGTCAGTGATTGAGCACTGCACATTTGTTAGTCATCTCTTGCACAGACAGAAAAGAGTACAGTTGTGTTGCCTCCTTGTCCCCCAGTGATAAATTCATGTATTATTTTACAACAAGGATTAAAGTGCAACAAAGAGACAGAAAGTGATAATGCTGGAAGTGAAATTGATGCAATTAGATTTTAAAAATGGCAACAGAAAAGCAAAGGCAGGATGAGATCTAGGTTTTCATGAAGCCATGGTATAAACTATGTTGATAAAATGCAATGAATATAAAAAACAAGGTAGGGGTACCTGGGTGGCTCAGTCGGTTAAGCAGCCAACTTGATTTCGGCTCAGGTCATGATCTCAGGGTTATAAGATTGAGCCCCATGTCAGGCTCTGCATTGGGTGTAGAGTCTGCTTAAGATTCTCTCCTCTACCTCTGACTCTGCAATCTCCCTCTAAAAAAAAGAAATAAAAATTTAAAAGTTTTTGGAAAAAAGGGTAAAGTTGCTCTAACACATTTTAGTTCAAATTGGGGTAAAAATAGAAAGCCAATTATGGTTGAATGGAGCACATCTACTTTGGCTTGAAGGCTACAATAAAAGGTAAACCAAATCAGTTTAATTAGCTTTCAAGCCCAAGTGTTAATGTTAGCTGCCATATTGAAAGAAAAATATAATTACAGCGAGACCGGAAAATAACCTTTTACTTCCAGGAAAGATTGGTTCCATGGTTTCAAATGTTGGCATAAATTAATGTTAAACTACGTGGTTAAGTGGCTAGCACAAACAAGGATGCTGCTGTGAAATTTAAACTCAGATTGCAAGGATTAGTTAAATTATGATGCTCTCAAATATGAAAGTGGCTATGACAAAAGCATGAGGACATACCAGAATAAGTGACACTGGAAAAAAAAAAAACAAGTTAAAGGAACTCTCAAAGATATCTCGCAACATTCTAAACACAAAGAATAAAATACTGAAATCTGATTCAAACTTAGAAAGGATTATGATCATTTGCCAAGACATAGTATACCAATATATGCTACAGCATGGTATACCTTAAAATATTATGCTAAGTGAAAGAAGCCAGTCACAGAAGACTACATATTATATGATTCCATTAATATGAAATGTCTGGAATAAACAAATCTATAGACATAGAAAGTAATGATTGCCTACAGATAGGGAGGGTGGGGTATGGAATTGGAGGGTGATAGCTACAGAGTACGAAGTTTAAACCATCTGTTTAAATTTATCAGAGACAGAGACCTGTCAAAATAGCCAGGATCTGAAGGGCCAAGATGCCAAAGAAAAGGGACACTTACTGAAGTGAGCCCAGTAATCTTTGTCTCTCTTCCCCCTCAAGGAAATGATGATTCTTAGTGTGGTAGGGGCTGTACTGGGTCGGGGGTGGGGGGGAGGGTGGGGAATGCTGAAAAGCCAGGCAGAGAATAAATGCTAGAGGCAGAGAAGCCAATAATCTCATGGAGATGGAGAGAAAACACAGGAGTCAGGGCCTGCAGAAGCAGCCTGGCCTTAAATAGCCAAGACCCTGAAAATGGGGAAGCCTAGGAAAGACAGGCTGACATCGAGGGATTTCCCTTCAAGACTAATAAAACTGAGGATCCTTTATTTAGCAAGACTAATCAGGAAAAATGAGAAAAGGCACAGATTACCAATAACAAAAATTAAAATGACTGATTCACTACAAGGCCTGGAGACATCAAAGAGATACTAATGGAATATTAGAACAACTTTATACCAATAAATTGGAAAGTTTAGATGAAATGGACAGGGGTGCCTGGGTGACTCAGTTGGTTAAGCCTCTGTCTTTGGCTCAGGTCATGATCCCAGGGTCCTGGGATTGAGCGGCAATAAACAGCATCAGGCTCCCTGCTAGGAGGGGACTGCTTCTCCCTCTGCCCCTCCCTCCTCCCCCCACTCATGCTCTCCTCAACATCACTGACTATTAGGGAAACGCAAATCAAAACCACAATGAAATACCACCTCACATCCACTTGGATGGCTGTGATCTAAAAAAAAAAAAAATCAAAAAAAAAAAAAAAAAAATTCCAAAAAAAAAAAGATGAAATGACAAACCCATAGAAAAGTAAGGCCTATCAGAACTGATACAGGAAGAAACCAAAAAAAAAATAAAATCCAAATAAAGCTGTTGCCATTAAAGACACTAAATCTTTCCACAGAAGAATCTCCAGATACAGTTAGTTTCACTGATGAATTCTTATATTTAAGGAAAAACAAACATCAGTACTAAGAAAACCTATCTCAGAAAAGACAATCTGTAAATAAGTGAATGTATCAAATTTACCAGTAAACAAGGTCAATATACAACAAAAATAAAATACCAAATATAAACTATTAGAAAATGAGACTTGAAAAATGACACAATAGTAACTCTCACCTTTCCCTTCCCCAGTGGAACTCAGATTCTTTTTTTTTTTTTTTTTTTTTTACATAATCATCTGAAGCTGAATTTAAAACTTTAAAAGAAGTCATTTAAAAAAGTCTACAATTAAATGGCTGGATTCCCATTCATCCAACAAACATGAATACATGCATGTCTTCCTTTTAGACAGGCCTTCAGAACATCTCTCCTGGCATTCAGCTTCAAGGAAACCCAACATCCCAGGTGCCACAATAGTTCCAGGAATGTCTACCTGATTTCTGGGGAAGGAGACAGGAAGTTAAATCATGATACAAACCATGAGCTCGTCCTCAGTTTATTTTCAAAGGGAACCCTTGTTTTCAAGGGACACTGATTCTATAAGGAGACCTTCCTTGGGCCCAGCTGAAGAACTTCCCAAAAATGTAAGCAAAAGGGTAAAGGCCAGAGGCCAAGAAGCCTGGCTGGAAAGCTTCCAAATTTGATGGAAAGCCTGTTTTAAAGACTGTTAACACTTCTCTTCCACCACTTTACTGATGACTGGGAAAACGATTATGACAAATATAACAAAGGGTTATTAATGCCCTTAATATGTAAGGAACATAGAATTATCAATCCAAAAGAACTTTAAGACCTAAAATACAAATGGACAACAATCCTTAACAGAATTTACAGAAAAAAAATATTAATACAAGTGTCCAATAACCATCTCAAGAGTGTTTGGCTGGGGTAGAAATACAAAATTAAAATTGAGTTACCTGTCTTTGCCAAACTTACTAAAAGAGGTTTTTTTTAACAATTTTTTTTTTTTTAAGTAAGATGGGCACCATCATTTCTACTGGAGGGTGTACTAATTTATCTTCAAAATCTATAGAAACTTAACAGATAGGAGAGAGATAATTCTATAACAAAGCCAATTAACCTAAGTGCTATAGAGAAACAAATGCTGTGGGGCTGGGGGGTTAATATGTCTTAGCCCACCTCATGTCTAAATAAGTTAAAATAGCTTTTACTTGAAATAAGTACTGTCCTCCAGCTATAACAAATAGAAAGACTACTATTTTCCTTTATGCTGTTGATCTGCCTGGATTTCTATCATGATTCAAGAATGACCTTGTAAGAGAGAGCTAAATCAGGCAAACTACAGTTAATCCTTGAACAACACAGGTTTAAACTTCATGGGTCCACTTATATACGGATTCTTTTTCAATAAATACCATACAGTACTATAAATATATTTTCTCTTCCTTAGGACTTCCTTAATAACAACTTCTTTTCTCTAGCTTACTTTATTGTAAGATTTCAGTATATAATACATACATAACATACAAAACATGTATTAGTAGACTATTTATGTTATCAATAAGGCTTCTAATCAACAGTAGGCAATTAGTAGTTAAATTTTGGGGGAGTTAAAATTTATAGGCAGATTTTCGACTCCACAGGTTATTGGTGCCACAATCCCTGCATTGTTCAACGGTCAACTGTATCTTAGAAAAGGGTTTTTGTAGAACATATTTCAGCATTCAGACTGACACCATAGTCCCAATATGTCCCTCCAACACACACACACACACACACACACACACACACACACACTCATATTCATACTTACACACATGCACACATACTTCCTATAACTTTTCCTTTATTTTCAGAACTTTTCAAAACATACCTCCTGTGAATCCTCTAACTTCGTTTCAGCTACTTTCTCTCTCTGCCAACTAGTTTTCCTCTATCTGTCCTTTACACACACATAAAGGGGGCGCCTGTTGTGGCTCAGTCAGTTAAGTGTCTGCCTTCTGCTCAGGTCATGGTCTCAGGGTTCCTGGATCAAATGTTGGGCTCCTTGCTGAGCGAGGGGTCTGCTTCTCCCTCTGCCCCTCCCCCCTGGCTCCTGTTCTCTCCCCCCACCCCCATCAAATAAATTAAATTAAATTAAATTAAAAATAAAATAAACACACTGAAAGGTCTGCATGCTTGGCTTTCTTCTCTTTAAGGTTTGTATCTTCTTGATAAGTAGTCTCAGATTCTACTATTGCTTCAAGAACTATCTCTATACTAACTTCCAAATCCATATCTCCAAACCTGCATGAGCTTTTTTCACCAATACTAGATCAATATTTCTTATATTAACTTCAAATATAACCTCTAAAATGGAATTTTACTTACTCCATCTCACCTACTTTTTGTCCTATATTTATTCACCCATTCATGCAGCAAATAGTTACCAAGCGCCAGCCATTATTAACCACTCATTCTTCCAAACTAGACATTTGAGAGCCAACCTTCATTCTTCTTAGCCCTTCTCCTGCTTGCATCAACTGTGTATCCTAACTCAGAGAGGTCTCTCAGACTGAGCCCATTTCTTCATCCCCACTAACACTTTAGCCGCATTCATTATAATCTCTCACTGGGATGCCTGCTGCTGCAACTTCCTATACATTTTCCCTGCTAGTGAAGTCAGTCCATTTTCCACACAGTTGGCAGAATTATCTTCCTAAAAATAAATCAGGTCAGGTCACTCCCTCTTCTGAAAAGCCTTCATAGCACATGGTGGTGGTGAGGTCCATGAACCAACTGCACTGGAATCATCTGGGGAACTCATTAAGCTGTCACTTCCTGAGCCCCAGACCTACTGCAACCATCTCCTTAGAGAGAAGGCCTAGGAATCCCCACTTTTAACAAGTTTCCCAGGTGATTCTTGTGCCCACTCACGGTGGAGACATGCTGGCCTGCAAGAGAGAATCCAAACTCCTTAGGCAGAAATACAAGGCCCTTCAACCTCTGGGCCCGACTGGTCTCAGTTCCCTCCATTCGATACTGTGTACGCTACACATCAGTCACACTGAACTTCTCACTTCTGTCCAGACAATTCAGGCCCTCCCATACCTCCATGCCTTTCTCTATACCCAACTCCTCTGCCTCCTTCTTCACGAGGCAAAACCTTGGTCTATCTTCTTCACTGAATCCTTCCCTGACCACCACCCCTTTCTCCATCAGAATTGTCTCTTCCTTCTTTGTTCTTCCGAAGCCCTTTCCTCATACCTTCACCGTGGCTAGACACTAGCACTGAAACAGTTTACCTGTTCATGTGCTGGTCTCCCAAATAGACTGTGACCTAATGGTATTATCTGGCAATTTAAAAAATCTTCATAAATGTCTAATGGGTTGATGAATTACTTGATTCACTAGGTCAATTAACTTATTTATCTAGTATTGATTTTGGCAGACTGACTGGAGGTCTCCCCAGCACTCTCTATCCCATTAGCCCACTATATTTGCCTTCAGAGCACTCATCACTACCCAACGTTACTTTATTTACTGACTTGTTTGTTGACCCTCTCTCTTCACTAAAAATCTCATGAAGACAGAGAATTTATTTTTCTTTTTTTTTTATTTAAAGATTTTATTTATTTATTTGACAGAGAGAGAGACAGCCAGAGAGAGAGGGAACACAAGCAGGGGGAGTGGGAGAGGAAGAAGCAGGCTCCCAGTGGAAGAGCGTGATGTGGGGCTCGATCCCATAACGCCGGGATCACGCCCTGAGCCGAAGGCAGACGCTTAACGACTGAGCCACCCAGGTGCCCCAAGAATTTATTTTTCTTGTACACTTCATATCCATGGTGTCTGGAACACAGCATATGCACAATAAGTAAATGAATGGACAGATTCTTCTTAGTATGTAATACCTAAAAAAAAAATTCAGTGATTGCAAAATGATACGTATCCTATGATAAGAGATATATATAAAGAGAAATTATATAATTCATCATGTTTCTCTTTTTCTTAATTTCTAGGAAGCCCAATTCTAAATTTGTACTCAAGCTCAACAACTTAACTTAAATTGGGTTTCAATTATCTATTACATGCTCTTGATCATTTATCATTATTGTAACATCCTATAGAGCTAGCTATCTTTTATTTAAACCACCTTAATTCCTTGGTGTAGGCAGACTATAAAGATTAATGCACACATACTCATCTATTGATACATGGATGTTAATATGTATCAATAATGTTGATACATATTATTGTATGTATGTAAAAAAATATTGTTTCTCTAACATGACTAAGCTTCTTGAAAGCAAGCCCATGTATAATAGCCCTTCATATGTCCTCAAGCACATATCAAAGGGCAGAGCTTATTATATTTGCTCAGCAACATTCTTAACGTACCAATTTCTTTATTGATTGATAAAGAGCAAAACCACATTTTGGTTACAAGTGAATAAGCTAAGGTGTAGAGAAAATTGTCATCTCCCTTTCAAAAAGTGGACAAGGATTTGTTAGAAGTGAGAGAGCAGGAGTTATCTGCATAAACAAGAGAGCTTGACTTGGTGAGCTGGATAGGGAGGGTCCACAGGCACAGCTAAGCCTTACACAGAGTTTAGCAGGAGAAAATCTAGAAAGGTTGAAACATTCTCCAAGAAAATTCTCCTGGAAAAACTGGTGGAGACAGAGTGAATTAAGGGGGATAAAATAATTTGAGGATGTCTGAGGACAGCCTTAAAGAAAGGTGACCAAATCTTGCTCTAGAAATAATGAAGAACACTTGGCAGGGTGGATGGGGTTGAGAGGAGATGGGATAAATTGGGATTAAAGGAATGGGTGCAGTAGATGACTGTCATTAACACTGATTGAAGACTATAGGTGGGGACACTAAAGACATCACTTTCATCTACCTGTCGGCCCCAGACTAAGGCCAGAAGACAAGATAGAGAAAAAGAAAGGGAGAGCTAAGTTCTGATAGAAACCTGGCAGAACTGCCCCCTCACTGTTAATTCTTGACATTCAGCCAAAAGTCCAGCAGAGATGTTAAAGACTAGCACTAACCATGAAGGCCAGTGGCAGGAGTAGATGTTGGCATGGTGGATATAGCAGTTGTTCCCGCTGGCATCTTTCCAGCTGGCTGGGCCCTCCACATCTTCACAAAACTCTTCGGCAGTGGCCACAGTACTAGACAAGTGCAAGGTTTTGGATTTCTGTAGGTATTTCCCCACCCCCCTCATATGCCCCAATTCCACAATTTGCATTCCTCACACCGAGAGGGCTTTGAGGTACTCCTCTTTAAACAAGATGGACAAGCACAATCGAATAAAAGCAGTAAACATCCTCCATCAACAGCCTGTTTCATCACCCAGAGCCCTCTAATGGACACTTTGCTCAGACATTAATGTCTATATAGGGGCCCAGAAATAGCAAGGACAAAATGTGAAGTTTCCTCTGAAAATTGTGCTAAATGACTGCATGTTCATCAGAGTGACTTATATAATATGCCAGGGTCTTTGTAGGGGTTTTTTATGCTCTTGGAGTACAATTCTCCATTGCTGAGACATTTACCTATTCCTGAGCAAAGAACAGATGGTAAGGGCAGTTTCAACATGTGAGGGAGAGAACTTTTGCTCAAAGGACCTTTGCCCTAACATTGGACCAGACCTAGAACCAATAACATCTTTAAAACCCCTTGTGATTATTCATTAAGAGATGCATTATTAACCCCACTAAGAAATCAGGTTACACTGATGCAAGAACTGAGAGATCATTCATAAATCTAATAGGTATAGGGAGACCAAATGGAATACATTCACAATAAATCTTGGAAGAAATCATCCACTAACAGCTTCCTCTCCCCTCCAAATGGCACACCCATATCCATACAAGATCCTCTCCATCCTCAACACGCATGTCATGCATACTTACCATGTTCCAAGCATGATGTTACAGCACCATATAAACCTCTCAACAGCCCTGCGAGGTAAATACAACTATTATCCTATTTCACAGATGAGGAAATCCGTCAAGGTTAGGCCCTCACCTAGTTGATAGAGCCAGCATTTAGACCCAAGTATTCTGACTCAAGAGCTCCCACTCTCAGTCTCTAGGCTACACAGTCTCCCACAGGATGGCACAGGGCCATTGATTGAAATGTCAAAATGAGGCACATCATCCCATGCAACGGCCTCTGAAGAGAAAGAAATGGTTGCAACTCACTAGGGTGGATTTACACATTGGAGGCAGAGGACATGGGTCCTCTTGAAGCTCTGAGTATAATAACTCCGTATACAAGTGGTTTTGTTGGCTAAATTAAACCATGTTGTCAGATAAAATTATAGTAATGCAGTAATCACTTTCACTTTCATCTAGTTTATAATATATGAAGTTTCCTCCTAAAAAACAAACACTTTGAGCTTAAGAAAATACCTTCTAAATGATTTCTGAAGAGATGAAATAATTATGAAGACTCTGCCAATTGATCTCAATGCAGAGATAAGCTTGAACCAAAAATTTTAAGATCTGGGTCTCAAATTCTTGCAGAATACCACAGACACACAGACACACACACACGCACACACACATATATTTATCACATAAACATCAAACACATACACAAACTACACAAACAACACACACAAGCAAACACATACACACCACACACAATACACACCACTAACATACACATAACCCATACACCACATACATACCACACACTCCACTCACACAGCACAGCACACTTATGCATCACAAAAAATACGCCACAAATAACACACATACACCACACACATATACATAACACATACATATCCAACACACAAACCACACACCCATCACATATACACGCGTATACCGCAAGACACCCATGCCATACAAACCACACACACAGCACAGACTCAACATATACACACAGCACACACACAAACAGTAAAGTTGTATGTGCTGCCTGTGCTTGTGATACTTATTTGTGGTGTGATATTTATTTATGATGAAATTCATTTTAAATTTAACGAGTACAGCTCTGTAGAGGCAATTGTTTTAAACTTGAGAATAAGTTAATTAAATGACAAGTTTAGTTAATTGTTATAGACAAAAATGCAGTTTATATTAGCAAAAAAAAAGTATGGGGCTTCAAAAAACATACTCTTAAGCCTACTAAATCACTGCAATTTTAAAATCTTGAATCTGCCATTAGTGGGGGAAAAGAAATCTATTTTGCAATCTGGCACATTCTTATGATGAGTTTCTTACTGTGACTCATGCCATAGATGCCTTGTGCAAATGTATAAGAAAATAACCAGACTGATATGTGAGAAGAATTTCAATGATGGGAGAAAAGCTGTTTGGGCGAACCAAGCCCTTCCCAGTCTTCCCAGCCCTTCCTGCCTTGGGGCTGCTCAGGCTGTACACAACACGCTGAAAAAAGAAAAGTATTCTTACAGAGTAGGGAAGAACTTCATAGGATACCAGTGGCGGGGCGGGGGGTGGGGGAGAGAACTTCAAAGCTTGTCCTATGTCCACTGAAAAATACTCTTAAACCTAATAGCCTCTACTCTAGGTTTCTTCTCCTAATTCAAAATCTTACAGCTAAATGCGAGCAGCCTCAACTGCCTTCAAGCTTAAAGCTAGGGAGAGCGAATGAAAGTGAAGCAAAAGAAGGAAGTTGAAGCAGTTAGTTAATGGAAGATTAGGCTGAGTGGCTTCCTCCCTGAGTGGGCTTCTCAAGGTGGGGTTGGCAGAGAAGAGGGGGTGAAGAGCATAGGGATAAGGAAAGTGCAAGATCCACATAACTCAGAAGTTCTTGCCTAATTCTTTTTTTTTAATTTTATTATATTTAAATTAAATTAATTAACATATAATGTGTCATTATTTTCAGGTGTAGAGTTCAGTTATTCAATCAATGCATATAGTTCTTGCCTAATTCTTGACATAATATGTGCCAAATAAATTAATTAAGTCCACTTTGTTCATTGCCTTAGTGAGTTTGGTTTCCATTGCAATTTGGGGTTATCCATGACCATGTAACTATCTCACCCCATTACTTACTGCATTGTGTTTAAGTTTCAGGGGGCAAAACTGTCAAGAATTCTTTTATCTTTTTTTATCTACTAACATAAAAGAAATCAGGTGTATGTTTTTATCTAAATGTTGATTAAGATCACCCTTTAAGATCTTAAAGGTTTACTGTGACAATTTACAACAACGTTTGAGCCATTCATTAATCTTCTTAATAAAAACCACTATTAGGGGCACCTGGGTGGCTCAGTCGTTAAACGTCTGCCTTCGGCTCAGGGTGTGATCCCAGAGTCCTGGGACTGAGTCCCGAGTCAGGCTCCCTGCTCCGTTGGGGGCCTGCTTCTTCCTCTCCCACTCCCCCTGCTTGTGTTCCCTCTCTCACTGGCTGTCTCTCTCTCTGTTAAATGAATAAATAAAATCTTAAAAAAAAAAAAAAACCACTACTAAAATCATATAATTTGTTTAACAATATTTCATAAGCGTTAGAGACAGTAAATTAAACAAAGGGTTTATTGTGCGCTACAGGAAAGGAAAAGATTTTTTAGTACTAGAAAAATTTTTGTCTTCTCCTTGGGTGTCAGAAGCTGCACAACAGTTAGTTCAATCAAAGCAAATGTATTTGTCTTGGAGACTTTCCCTGAACGTTCAAAATCTAGCTAACAAGTACTTTACTGATAAGTTGACTTCTGTTCTTAAAGTAAAAATTCATAATTCTGTTCTTATAATTTGTTTTCTTTCTAAAGAAGGATTTATGTGATTTTCTTCCATACTCCAGTTAACATAATTTGAAAATAACACATTTTCATGGTACAGATAATTTCCATGCTCTAATAATCCATTACAGAGCTTTAAACTTAGGGAACAATTTCCTTCATTTAACAAAATATACATATGCCTGGGGTACCTGGCTGGCTCAGTTAGTGGAGCTTGTGACTCTTGATCTTGGAGCTGTGGGTTCAAGCCCCATGTTGGGTGTAGAGATTACTTAAATATAAAAATCTTTCAAATAGGGGCACCTGGGTGGCTCAGTCGGTTAAGCGTCTGCCTTCAGCTCAGGTCATGATCTCAGGGTCCTGGCATCGAGCCCCTGTCATCTCCCTCTCCCTCTGCCTGTGCTCCCCCGCTTGTATCATCTCTCTCTCTCTGTGTCAAATAAATAAATAAAATGTTTTTTAAAAATCTTTAATACACACACAGACACACACCTGAATAGAAAAACAGAAAATAAGAAATTAAGCCCCTTATAAATACAGATATAAGTTTTAGGATCAAGACAGATCAAGATCAAGATAATATTACAGCTATTATTTAACAGTTTCTTGAATATTTTGGCAAATGGGGATAGTGAGAAGGCAACAAAAAGAAACAAATACAACTATCAGAAAGGAGAAAGAATTATCACATGAGAGTCTATCTAAAAACTTTAGGATATTGACTAATCAGAACTCATCAGAATATTCACTAAGGGGCTAGTTATGAAACAAATTACCCAAATTACTAAATTTCCTATATACTAGTGAAAAGTCAAAAATGTGATGAAAAATTTAAATCCTACTCCAACAGCAAAAGGATCTCTTTACATATAAAGAATAAGCACTATGAATAAACTTAAGAAATGCGGAGGATATACATTGAGAGAAAATTACAAAACTATGCCGTAAGACATAAAGGAAGATTTCAATCAGTTTCCAGGAAAGTTCAAGAGTTGTACAACTGAAGTCCATCCAGGCCCACTGAGACCCCACTTAAGGTCAAAGCCAGTGACTTTGTGTTACTCAAACCTAGAGAACTGGGCTTCTTTCAGGATCCTAGTCATCTGGACAATAGGGACCATGCCAAAAGGCATCACCTGGTCCATCTGTCCATGTTTTAGTGGTAATGAGACTTCACACACACACACACACACACACACACCAGTGGAGGTGAACTGTTTCCATAGGCTGCTTTCCTGGGGTAGGACTATGTTACTCTGTATTAGTGAGAGCAGTGTTTGCCACTATAAAGATAAACCCCATTTTCTCAACAGCTGAAGAAATGGAAATTACTTCCTTCCTTATTAAAAAGTCTAATCAACCTGGGATAAGGAGAAAGGACAGAAACCATGTTGGTGGGTACCCTGCCATCATCAATACAAATAAGAGGACTCCTATTTAATATGAGTTAATCAAAGAAACACTGATTTTTCTTTATAGACTTTTTTAAAAAAAAAAAAAAAAAAAAAAAAAAAAAAAAAAACCTAGAGTTTCAACCTCAGTCAATCTCCTAGACAGAGCAACTTCCAGGAAAGTGTTGATGACTTTCCCCTTGGAAGACTTCTGCCTAGAAATCTGCTGGATACCATATTTTTTTAGACACCATATTAAACAGAGTTTCAAGAGCCCATCAAAGCCCTGGCAAGCTTATAATAACCAGAATCATTCTCTAACTTATACTAGAACTATGATGAAAATGTACTTACCTGAGAAAGAATTCTGGATAACTATACTGTGTTATAAAGGCTTTTCAGAATCTACTTCACTTTTTTAACAAAAACAGTGATCATTAAGTGTGTGAAACCAATATACATTTAGTAGGGTTTTGCCTCCTGTTGTATACTAAAGGGATCCCACAAGATACCCTCTGCCTAGCATTTTCTCCCTACCATGCATGAATCTCTATAATCACGCACATGGATGAAGGCATGAACTCCAGAGTACTCTCATTTAAATGAAAATACATTCACTGGAAAAATAATGCATTGGTTAACTCACCACAAAAATGCTGCTGCAGTTAACTGTACCACAAAAATGATGCTGCTGATTACCCCAAAACCAAGGAGCATGCAACAAGAATTATTTATTCTTATTCTCGTGTTCATAAATTTGCAGGTCTGCTGGGACAGCTCAGCCTTACACAGTGGGTTTGTGAGTTGGTTAGGGCAGCTCTGCTCCACATGTCATCATTCTTCTGAGACTAGAGAAGAACCCAGGATATGTTTTTGGCAACACAGAAGCACAGGAGGGCAAGCCAAAACATGTCAGCATATTTGAAGCCTTTGTTGTCATCATGTTTACTAACATCTCACTGCAAATCACATGACCCATCTGAACATCAGTGGGACAGAAAAATATACTCCATCTCTAGCAAGAGGAGCCACAAAGTTACCTGACAAAGGGTTGACATCCAGGGAGGGCTGAAGAATTGAGAACAATAATGCAATCTTCCAAAGGTAACATGAATTCACTTTTAACCAATAATACAGTAATATTTCAGGGTGCTTGGCTGGCTCAGCCAGTACAGCATGAGACTCTTGACCTTGGGACTGTGGGTTCAAGCCCCACATTGGGTGTAGAGATTACTTTAAAATCTTATTTAAAAAATTATACAGTAACATTTCTGTTTTCATACTTATCTAGTCATAAATGCAGGACACTAAGGAAACAGAAGGGAGAAAGTAGGATCTAGAAATGTATCACATTTCTGGGAGGGAGGAAGGGCCAGGGGAGGTACCACAGTGGAGGTCCTTGGAAGAAAAAATAATAAAGCAGACACCCTCATGAATGAAATTCACTGATAAAAATTAAGAAATGAAGAAAAACAAGACATGACAGTAGGAAGACATAGGTACATGGAGGGTAAAAGAAAAATCCTAGAGAAAGACAAGTTTTTTTTAAAAACTGCAGAGAGAAATGAAACCGTTCAAGTGTAATTTTTTCTCTTTTTGAAACTGGCATTCCTTGTATGGCCATCCTTAATCCATTACTTATGGCTTGTGATTTATAATCTGAGGTTGTGATTTATAATCTGTAAGAATCTCTCTACAACAATCCTCTCTACAAGGATTTGTAGAGCAGGGGCGCCTGGGTGGCTCAGTCATTAAGCATCTGCCTTCGGCTCAGGGTGTGATCCCAGAGTCCTGGGATTGAGCCCCACATCAGCTCCTCTGCTGGGAGCCTGCTTCTTCCTCTCCCACTCCCCCTGCTTGTGTTCCCTCTCTCGCTGGCTGTCTCTCTCTCTGTCAAATAAATAAATAAAACCTTAAAAAAAAAAAAAAGGATTTGTAGAGCAGTTTGTAGTTTGTGTGTGTACACAGAATTTTTCTTTCAAACCAGGCAGATCAGAAACTTCCTAGAATTTAAACCTTGAACACAGGGACACAAAACTGAAAATGATTAATGTGGGTTAATCCCACATTCCTGAAGATGCTGTCTAGTGATTACTACTTCCCAGGTTCTCAGAATTGCTCTATACTTCTGACCCACCCCTCTGAAACCCCCTGTTCACATTTCCTTCAACTCTGTGAACCACCCTTTCATCCTACCAATAAATATAGTTTTTGCTCCAATGAGTAAAAATTTATTTCTGTTGCTTTCAATCAAAGAACTGTCTCAGGTACAGGTCCCTTTCCCATTTTCTATCCTCCAAGGAAATGAGAGAGAGAAAGAAAGAAAGAGAGAGAGAGAGAGAGAATGCTAAAGATGTCTTAAAGCAAATAACAAGGCATGCCATCACTCAAGAATCCAGTATCTAAAATCATTTCATGAAAATGACTGTTACCATGGCAACCTTTCAGTGTGCATTCAGTGACTTTATGTGCATTCATTAACATTTTAATGTAAACCAAACTGTATTGGCTTATTTGGCCTTGATTCCTTTTTAAATATAGATTGTTTTGTCTCATAAACGTTATCAGAGCTTCTACTCAAGATGGCTGACTAAACAAGTAAATTTACTTTACCCCTAAATTCTATTGAAATGACACTGTAAAGGAAAGCTCTTCATGTTTATCTCCCACCACCGCCATTCCACACATACACACATACACACACACACATGCACACACGCACACACATGAATACACACATACACGCACTCATAAAATCCACTAGAGTCCCAGCTCCTGTCATTGGAATCTGTTCTGACTATCCAACATGGTCAAAAAGGTTAATATCCCTCCCACTAGTTGATAAATTAAATATAATCAAAGTCTAAATCCTGAGATTTTTTATTAGACTCTGACAAGTTGAATAGGAAGTTCATCGGGAAAAGTGACTATAGACAAGCCAATAAAACGTTCAAGAACACTGATCAGACAGGCCATGACCATAGAGCAAGTCAAAGTGGGTAGCAGCAAAGTAGCCCAAAGAGCCTAGGGAGATAGAGCCCTACGGAGAGGTGTGCCTATTTCTCAACCTGCTGANNCCACACCCCAGCACGTCATCATCTGCATCCAGTACAAGTTCAGCCAGAACTTTAGGCAGCAAACGGTTTCCAAGGCGATATGAAACGATGCGCACCATGTAACATTCATGTGCTACCTGATTCTGAGATTCAACAGCTCACTGACTCAGAGAAGAGCTTTGCTTTTCCTGAAGAAACAAGTCAGGCAATCAAAGAAGATAAATAAAAGGAAATAAAGAGGTGAGTCCACATACACTGAGATCAACAATTGTTTTTACATCTTCAGAGAACTTAAGGAAAATTTTTAAATGTAGTGATAAAGAGAAATCGATTTTATACACACACAGGATCCAAAGGATTAAAAGGATGAAGCACAAAGACCAAGTCAACTAAAAGCAGCAATCCTTCCAATGCCAGCATCCCACACAATGCAAGACCTAGAAGGGGTGACACTAGGCAGCAGAGAAATGGGAGGGTGTTGAGTACGAAAAGGACCAAGATTCTACAGTGAAGAAAACAGAGATCATCTGTCTCATCCTCACAGGAGCGTCCAACAAGCTCGGCTAGGTGAAATGGAAGTAGAGAAGAGAAAGGAGGAGGAATGGGGAGGAAAAAAAGAAAAAGAATGAAGAATAAAGAAATTCTGCAAAACTATGGTAACTAAAATTGAGGTGTGAGTTTAGTAAGAAAACTGGAATAGGGAGCCCATAACAGACTTGCGTACGTAGTAAAATTTAGTTCACCATAAATGTGGTGCTTCAAGTGAATGAGAATGAAGGCTAGTTTAAAATGAGTTGGAGTTAATTAAATAAAATTTGAAAAAATAAAGATAGACCCCTATGTCACACTAGACCAAAATTTAAATACCAGATATAATGAAGACCTAAAGTAAAAAAAAACCAAAGTATAAAAGTACCAAAAGAAAATATGAGAACATATGGGTAAGGAAGGTCTACTTAACCAAAATGTGAAATCCAGAAACAAGGAATTTTTTTTACAAAAGGAATGCATGTTTCGGCTACCTAATAATTTTAACCTCTGTATCATGAAAGATAGCATAAACAAAATTAAAAGATTAAAAGATCTAAATTTGTAAAATATTTGCAATGTAAGTAAAAAATAAGAAAGAGAAAGGCAACTCAGTTTTTTTCATATGCAAAAGAACGTTGGCAGACTGTAGAGACTGTTCAATATCTCCAATTTTCATTCTGTGCTGCTTCTGTAATAATAAAAATTTTAATTGGACATGGATTTGCCCAAAATAAAGGTTGTATTTCACAGCCTCCCTTAAAGCTTGGTCACCTGTGGCTTGTGACTGAATTCTGGCCATGGTAATACAAAAAGACTCACGGAGGAGATTCCAGGAAACTTCTTCAGAGAGCGATATGTGAGTCCTTAATTCCCTTCATCATCTTTTCCTCCATCCTCCTGCCCAGAACACAGATGCTTCCATCTTAGACTTGAGGTCAAGGTGAGGAGTTGGATTTGAACAGAAAGGAGTTCCCTTTATCCTGTGGAAGAAAGTCAAGAATGGTATGCATGTAGATAAGTGGCAGTGAGGGGATAGAAAGTTGAGCAAGATAATGCTTCACAGCCTCATTTTGTTTGATGAAGCAGGAGAAAACCTACCTAAGAGTAAGGGAAGTGAGAACTTAAGGAGAGTGGTTTTAACACAGCACTATTGCTGAAGACAATGAAGAAGGAACCTGAAAACAGCAATGCCACAGAATGAAAGGAGAGCCCAGCAAGAAATTAAGGCCATAAATGTGTAGTGGAACGAATTTGCAAGGTTTATTATAAGGTCTACTGATTTTTTCCCCCTAACCTTGATTAGCTAATCTTTTTTTTAAGATTTTTATTTATTTATTTATTTATTTATTTATTTATTTATTTATTTATTCATGTATTTATTCATTTATTTGAGAGAATGCACATGCATGCAGTGAAGCAGAGGGAGAGGGACAAGCAGACTCTGTGCTAAGCATGGAGCCCAACACGGGGCTTGATCTCACAATTCTGAGATCGTGACCTGAGCAGAAATCAAGAGCTGGAGGCTTAACCGACTAAGCCACCCAGGTGCCCCTGATCAGTAATGTGAAAATAGGAGCAAAGAAAGGAAATGGGCATCAAACTAGGGTTGGGACATAGTACAGTGGGTTTGGCATAGAAGTAAAAGGGGTATTTGTGGGAGAATATTTTAGATGATCAAACATGAGGTTCATGGAGAAGAAAGCAAGCCTAAGATGGGGCTACTAAACTGGGAGGAAGTGGAAGGACCAAGGAATTGAAAATCTAGACAATGGTAAAAAAGAGTGAAACTGAAGACAGAGGGGAAATGAAGCTATGGAAAAGGTGGAGGCTGGAGTCAGATATCAGGATACTTGAGTTTTACTTGAATATTCTAAAATGAAGATGTTCTAGAAGAAGACAAGTTTCAGAATATGACCATGCAAAAGACAGGAAAAGTGTAACACAGTGGTAAGGAGCATGGACTTTGAGTCAGGAAGAATTTCTGTTACTAGTTTTATTATATATCTTCATTTACCTTTGGTTTCTTCAGCACACCTGTTCATTAGACTGTTGTGAGGATTAAAAGAAATTTTAATTTCTTTGGACTAAAGAGCTTTGTTCAGTGCCCAGCACATACTAAGCTCTCAATAACTGATAGTTTAAAAAAAAAAAAAAAGGAGGGGCGCCTGGGTGGCACAGCGGTTGAGCGTCTGCCTTCGGCTCAGGGCGTGATCCCAGCGTTATGGGATCGAGCCCCACATCAGGCTCCTCCGCTATGAGCCTGCTTCTTCCTCTCCCACTCCCCCTGCTTGTGTTCCCTCTCTCGCTGGCTGTCTCTATCTCTGTCAAATAAATAAATAAAATCTTTAAAAAAAAAAAAAAAGGAGAAAAAACACATACATGCCCTATTATTCTGTCTACCACTACTTAAGATGCACAACACAGGGGCACCTGGGTGGCTCAGTCAGTTAAGTGTCTGACTCCTGGTTTCAACTCAGGTCATGATCTCAGAGTCCTGAGATCAAGCCTGGCATCCAGCTCTGTGCTCAGCATGGAGTCTGCTTGAGATTCTTTCCCCTTCCCACTCCATCCCCCTCTGCTCCTCCCCACCCACCCACTTGTGCACTCACGCTCTCTCCCAAATAAATAAATAAATAAATAAAATCCTTAAAAAAAAAAAAAAGAAGATGCACAACACATCATTGGGTGGAAAAATGTAATACCTGTAATACTGATGCTAATTTTGCCTATGGGCAGCAAACTTTTCAAATTGTACGCAAATGCCTAATAAGAACAAGTGAAAAGCCTAATGCGGTTATATGCTCTTCCTTTCCCTTGATTGTAAACGTCTAAGGAAAAAAAAGAATGTCTAAGAAAGTGAGTACACACAATAGTGACTGGTATTCCAGCAATTAACAATTAACTGTCAGCAATTACAGCAAAAATTCAACCCCATCAACTAAGCCAACATTTTGAAAAGAGGAAAGAAAATTTTTAAATGAAAGATATTTTAAATGAAAAAGAACCTACTTCCAGATAACAAGTAAAAAATAATCGTAAGTAAACAAACCAAAGAGCCAGTGTGCTTAGAGTTAGCAGGATTATTCTTGGTAAAGCTGGAAAGGACTTCAGAGTTGCCCAGTGCAGTCAACATGTTCACTGTCAGAAAGCTTTCCCTACTCCATATGCCCTTATCACTCCTCCCTCCCTCTTTAAATTATCACCTGAAGTGTGGGAAATGTATACCTGTACAGGTATAAATAAACCAATTCAGCAGAAGCCCTTACAGTGCAGTTGGAGAACAGGTATAACCCAGGTCATGGGCTAAAGGAATGACTGCAGACTTGTTATCTGTTAGTTATGTTTGAGGGTATATGGTTTGTTCTGTGATAATACCAAAATCCATTTAACTCAAATGGCTTTAGACCACACAGCTATAGGGGAATACCTGCTGTTCTGTGCCTAGCACATAGTAGATACTCAACAAATATTAAGATCCATTTGTTTATTTATGTAGCCAACATTTATTGAGTCCCTAATATGTCCCAAACATTATTCTAGACATCAGAAATAGAGCAAACACATTTTTAAATGTATGTATTTTGGTGTTGTATTATGAAAGTAATATATGATATTGCAAAAAGTAAAACAATACAAAGACATATCAAAATTTTCTTTGTGGTCAAATATGGGATCAACTATTTTAAGTGTTCCATGGGCATATGGGGAAAAAAGTGTTTCTTCTCTATTCAAAGGAAGTAAGGTCTTTCTCCTTTTTTTCCCCAAGATTTTATTTATTTACTTGTCAGAGAGAGAGAGGGAGAGAGCACAAGCAGGAAAAGTGGCAGGAGAGAGAAGCAGGCTCCCTGCTGAGCAAGGAGCCCAATGCAGGACTCGATCCCAGGACCCTGTGATCACAACCCTCATGAGCCGAAGGCAAATGCTTAACCCACTGAGCCACCCAGGTATCCCGTAAGGTCTTCCTCCTATATTCAAGAGTGCATGTGCACACATGGGTGTATGAGCACATGTGCACAAAATTTACTTATTACATTGTTCAATTCCTATATGTCCTTACTTATTTTTTTAACTACTGGAGATGTCCAATTTTATTACGCACATACTAAAATCTATTATAATCATTTTATTAATCTCACTAGTCAATGAAAATTAAGATTAAAGAATCATACAACAATGAATTGAGATGCAAGAGCTAAAGTAATCCCCTTTGTTAAATACCACATGAATCAGAAAAACATTAAATGAATTATTAATAGAATGTCTATAGCTAAATACATTGTGGATTAAATGATAAGACTTTTTTCCTCACAAAAATCTTTTTTCTGTTGATGTCAAATTAAATACCTCAAACACAAGAACTACATATCAGATCATTTACCTCTTCTGTGAGTCATAATTATTCCCGTTGGCTCATTTTTAATGTTGGCTCCTGTATGGTTGAAAATGACTGTGCAATTAGGTAATTCTGTTAAAAGGACAAAAATTAGGTTTTTCTCTCAAGCAACAGAAGCCATATGAATTCAGTGATGAGAAACTAAAAAGCAATTCAGAAACACTTTAAATATAATACAAAGTCCTATTAGGCTAGCCCACAAACATGATTATGAGCAAAGAACCTGCCTGCACTGTTCACCTTTAAAGGTCCTTTGCTTTTCTTTTGGACAACTCCTCTTCAGGTTTTAAATAAGGAGAGATAATGTGCAAAATACAATTGTGTTATGTGTACAGAGTAGCCCCATCCAGAAAGCAATGAGCCACAGAAGGAGATGCCCTGCTGACCATCTTTGCCATTAGGCACATTGGTTTAAAGCCTCAGAGGTTTTGTGAGGATAGAACAGAGAGAAAACCTTCCCATAAGAAAGAACTCAGAGGGTGGATACTATGAAAATGACAAGTGTCTATAATTATACAAAATGTTCACTTTTCATATAGGCACAACAAATGAGTTCATCTGTACCTGGCCAAATGACAGGGAGTTTAATCTTGAAGTTGACCATAGCTCTAAACACTTGTGAAGTGAATTCACCTAAAATCTTCACTTATCAGATTATTGTCCCACTTTAAAACTTAATAGTTTATTAATTAATGTAGAAACTACTGCTGCAAGCTCTTATCTTTAGAAGAGGGACTAAGTTATTTTTCTTGAAATTCTTCTGCATTAAAAACTTGTTTTTGTCAAGGACGTCTTATTTGGTCCTAGGGTATATTTGGCATCTACCAAAATGAATCTTTTCTTAAGACTGCTCATTGTTGTATAGCTCCTTATGTCAGCAAACAAGAGTCCCTATGAGTAGATTGAACCAATTCCACCATTAAGTTTCCTTTGAAAACAGCTCTTAGCCATAATCATCATAGTTATTTAGTGACCATCCACCAAGTGCTCTACCCTCATTATTTCATTTAATACTCTCAGTAACCCTGCAGGGTAGATGGTATTACAGCTGCTTTTATGAAGGGAACTAAAGAAAGAATAACATAACGTGTCCCAGGCAACCGAGTTACTGCCTTCACCTCAGCCAGGCTTGGTCATTCTCAATTTGCCTGCTAACACACCTTGACTAAAATTCAAGGCTCAGGAATCAGTTTAAGGGAGATGTAATATGTGGATACAGGAGGGGGCACCTGGACGTGAGGGAAGAGCTCTGTCTTCTGATTATCCAGTCCCCCACCCCCACCTTAATCTGTGTCAGAACCATGCGGAGTTGTAGATTCCGCAGCCAAAGTGAAACTAAAGCCACCTACCCCATAGCCTTACTGCCAAGGCTGGTGACTGGTACAAATGGAACCTCAGTACAGTTTATTTAGTGCCTCTATACCCAGCAGACCATATTACCTAGGCCCCAGCAGAAATGGGGGAAAAAATCTCATCTTGAAGGGACCAGTTTCTGTTTCTCATGGCAAACCTAGCATGGGAATTCCTTTTGTCCCAAAGACCTCCCTCACTGCTCACCCACATGCCTTGGCAGCCTGACGCTCTCTATGCCCATCTCCCTTTCACAAATGAGTTGCCATCTTTTTCTTAAAAAGTAGATGCCACTCTGGTGTTCCTGACACCACCAGTAACCAAAAAGCAAACTCTGCCATTATAGAACACTGTGCTCAGCAGGTCAGCCAGGATCCTGGAAATGCAAACTGGAGTTTCAAAAAGATGAGAAGATTCCTGGAGGATTTCGTGGTGTTTTGGAGAGTGCCTCTGGGCAGATCGCACACTGTGACAAGTTCTTTCCAAATTTTGACAATTCACTCACACCTCCTACAAAGAACTGACTTTTCACACTTAACTATCCATGGTAGCTGCCCTTGTTCATTTTCCCCCAAATCTTGAAAAGAGTTTGGGATTATGATACCAAGACAAACGTTCCCATTCCATGGTGCCTGTGAACTGACAAGCAGGCACAGACAGGAGGTAAGGGAACTCCACTGACGGTTACACTGGAGTTGGAAACAGTTTGGCACATCCAGCCCAGGGAATGCATCCCACCCCTCCCACCCCACAGGTATCAGAGGAAGAAAAACAAATAGTTGGACAGGAAGTAGAAGTCTCATACTGTAGTCGAAATTGCATGGCCTTCTGCTAGTCGAAATTGCATGGCCTTCTGCTAGCAGTTTGATGCTTTTCCCTCGAAATTCTTTTCTTTAATCAAAGATTCTCATTACAGGGAAGGAGAAATTGGGAGAGAAGGAAGAAAGAGAAACTTCATATAAAAAAATTACCCCATCAGGTAATGCTTAAAAATCCTTTAACTAGATATTCACATGAAAACAATAATAAATGAATCTAGACACAGACTTTACACCTTTCACAAAAAAATTAATTCAAAGCAGATCATAGACCTAAACATAAAATACAGAACTATAAAACTCCTAGAAGACAACATGAGATAAAATCTAGGTGACCTTGGGTTTGGTGATGACTTTATAATACCAAAGGCATAATCCATGGGGAAAAAAAAGTTGCACTTCATTAAAACTAAAAATCCTTTAACTGGGGACAAATTTGTTGTACAAATAAAGTTGAAATGCAAATTCCTATCTTGAAAAGATAATGTTGAAGTTTAAAATCATACTAAATAGGGGAGCCTGGGTGGCTCAGTTGGTTAAGCATCTGACTCTTGGTCTCAGCTCAAGTCTTGATCTCAGGGTCATGAGTTCAAGCCCCACACTGGGTCCCATGCTGGGCATGGAGAATACTAAATAAATAAATAAATAAATAAATAAATAAATAAAATCGTACTGAATATAAAAGACTAATGGGGGCACCTGTCTGGTTCAGTTGGTAGAGCATTATGACTCTTGATCTAGGCATTATGAGTTTGAGCCCCATGCTGGGTGTACGGATTACTTACTTTAAAAGATTTTTAAAATCTTTTAAAAAATTTTTAAATAAACAAATAAAATAAAAGACTAATGGCAGATCCTTGCCCGGGTCATATTGTTTCATGGTTGTGGTGCAGGTAAGGAGAAAAGAGATGAGAACACCCTAACACAATTACTCATTCATAAGAAAATAGGAAGAAAAAAGTATTTGTGAAACATATAATGAACAAAACCTTATCCTAGGGATAACATGTCATTTCCACTTCACTATCTTGAACATATGCCTTTTTTGAAAGACATAAGGAAACCTCATGGTTCAGGTGTTGAAATCAGATTAAATATTTCCTTGTTATCAACAGCCAAGGCCACCTCCATAAGTCTCTGGTTCAACCCAGCATTCAATTCACAGTCTCACATATTTTCGCTATTTTAAAAATTCAATTAATAAAAAGAAAAGAGATGTTTTAATATTAATGTATAAGAACTCAGTATTTGACTCAAAAAATTAGGAAAAAATAAAGAGAAAAGAAATAAGGCAAAAACATTATTTAAAAAATCACAAAAGTAAAAAATCCAAGAATTACTCTTTCGAAAAATAACAATAAATTCAAGGAAACATCTAGCAAATGTAATCAAGAAAAGAAATACACAATGCAAAACATGAGAAATGAAATTAAGAACAGAATTCAAAATTTCAAAAAAAAAAAAAGTGAAGTATATAATCTTTGCTCACATCTATCAAAAACCATTAAGGAGATCCAGTTCCTATCCAGACAGAAAAACCCTTCTCCAAATTCCCCTTTTCTCTTCTGCAGTTTTCCAGACCACTCCAAAGCTCCCACTTCCCAAATGCCTCAAAGTCTTCTCCAAATGTTTATCTCATGTATCGTTTTTCATATTTTTCCACCCCCCCCTACCATGTAGGGTTATCATGTGGAAGTCAGATCACCTTTCCCATTACTTGAATTCTCTACCACAAAGAATATCCTGGGAACTGATCCAGCAAGCCAAACTCCTAACCATTCTCCCCCTGATTTGCAGGTCTCATTTGCTCCCCATTCTTCTCCTGGTACTTTATATTAGAAGTCTGGGTTCCAGGCCACAAAGCTTTCACACATAAATCAATCTATAGAACTCACCCCCATCTCCATCCATCAAAAATGTTTCCTGCAGTCCAACCAACATCGAAAGAGTAGCCCTCAGGGGTGCCTGGGTAGCTCAGTTGGTTAAGTGTCTCCCTTCAGCTCAGGTCATGATCCCAGGATCCTGGGACTGAGCCCTGCATCAGGCTCCCTGCTCAGTGGGGAGCCTGCTTCTCCCTCTCCCACCTGCTTGTGTTCTCCATCTCACTATCTCTCTCTCTAATAAACAAATGAAAGAAAGAAAGAAAGAAAGAAAGAAAGAAAGAAAGAAAGAAAGAAAGAAAGAAAGAAACCCTCAAGATCCAGGAGATTCATTCCAAGAACTCAAGGATGGTTCAATATTGGAATTTAATAGAACATGCCACATCAACATAACACTCAAGAGAAATTATGGGACCTAAGTGACTGCTGAAAGACATTTGCAAATACAATTAGGAAGTTGCTAGGACAACAATTTTGAACAAAATGTAGTGGATGTCTCCGTGAAAGAGACACAGATTAAGGCTGGGAGCAAACAGAGAAAATCTACTTTTCTAGATCTAGTAACAGCGAAATCAGATCCTTCATTTGTGTCACCCTTAGGCCCAACTGAACCTGTTATGGCTTGGAATTTGGCCTTGCAGGATGTCTTTCTGCCTCTAAAGGGCTGGAGAACTGATATGACTTGTTAAAATTATTAGCCATTTTTTGTTTTATCAGCTATTAATATAAGTAACTGAATATTGACTGCATTTCCTTGTGATCTATTACTTTAAATATAAAATCTGGGGTTTTTTCACATTCGCAAATATATATTCACTGTAGCTAATTAGAAATCTACACAATATAACAAAATTTAAATTACTTACCTTCTCACCATCCAAAGCCAACCACTAATTAACATTTTAGTATATTTTCTCCAACATGAATTTGGGAATATAAACACACTTGGTGTTTAATAAGGACATAAGCTTGTCACTGATGTTGTAACAATCATTTCTGTGTCCCAAACCCCTCAATGGGACATCAGAGGCTACTAGACTAAAAAGAGTTTTAACAGAGTCTCAGGGCAAGAGATTAAACATTTATCTACCCAAAGCACCAAGGGCATTAGATGCCCTCCCATGGTAATAGAGTGACTTTCTCTGTGTGGTTTGGAAAAAAAGCCCTACCAGATGGTTCAAAATAATCAGGGCCTACGGAATGCATGCCAGTTAAGAACCTCTGTCCTAGGAAATTCATGGATAATTGATTTGTTGAAAATGTTTGGAGAGAGGGTACATAGCTTTCACCAAATTCTCTGAATCTGTGACTCCTTCAAAATGTCAGAAGTCCTGGCTTGTAAAATTGTTTCCAACTCTAATATTCTGGCATTATTTGAGGCTGGGGCATTTATTCTGCCTGCTTAGAAGCTGAAGTCTTAGAAGAGCTGGAGGACGGAAGTGAAGCTGGGTTCATATATCACAAGGAGGTTTTGAGGGAAGCTGACCCATGGAAAATGCACACATACCCCTTTGCCGTCTCTCGTATCATTTGTCTTGCTTTCACAGTGCTTTCTCTAACATCAAACCATCAGAGACTTAATAACTATGTTAATGTAAAAATAGCACCACTTTTCAAGGATATGCCCAGAAATGTCTGCTCCCAGTACTACTCCCAGTTATACTTGTGATGAGAACAAGAGTTACTAATCTTGGGGTCAAATTAAGAAATGGGAGGAAATGAGCTATCATATTTTCAAGGCCTACCATGCATTTGACATACTTCAACACCCTCATCTGATAAATTTCAGACTCAGCTCTCAACCCTGGCTAACTTCAGAGCCAAACAGCCTCCCCTTAACAATCATGTGTTTTGTATTCTTACCTATACCCTGGTTTTCTCTCAAACTTCTATCTTGATTAGGACATCAGTTAAACACACATAAGCCTTATTTTAAAAAAAACTTACATATTTTATTTTGAAGCATTGATTCTGAAACATAAAAGAATTGTGTGAAACTAAGTTTTGGATTAGAAAACAGATTAATAATTTATTGTTCAAATGCTGCCATCTGGTGGCCAAAGATAGTAACCAAAAAAACAGACCTCTGCTTGAAAAGATAGGGAAAACCCCAACAGCCCTAATCACCTGGTTTGCTAGCAAAGATTAAAATCTGGACTGTTAGGTAGGAAAATATTATCTAGAACATTACATGAGAAAATATTAACCTGTTTATGTTCCCCTAATTCTGATCCATATGAGATACTCTGTCCATAAACAATGGCAACAAGAGGTTTATTAAAATGTTTCTAAAAGCCAAAGATGCAGCCTCACCAAACGCACTTGACAGTTAAATTCAGCTGCAACCGAGAGTTCTGTTTTCTTTATGCTTTCAATGAAACACGAGGTTTCATTCACTCAATAAAATATTATTGGGATCCTATTATGTTCCAGGTATGCTGAATTGCATTGAGTACTTGATGGAGAACCAAAAAACAGCATCTGTTCTAAAGAACTTCATGGTCTGGTGAAAAAAAATGGGTCCCCAGCCTATAAGGTTTGGCATCTGTACAGTACCTTGGCCTCAGCCTCAGAGGTAAGTATAGGCTAAAAGCTCCTGCTTGCAGGGTGCACCTTTTTCTCGTTCACATTATCAGGACTTACAGTCTATCAGCTTCTCAGACAGATAATTCAGATAAGTATACCTAATAGGGTCTCTTCCCTAATGCCTGACCAGCCGGAGGGATCACTTTTAGTATTTGACCTATTTCCTACCCTTGCTCTGTCATGAACATTTTCTCTTTCCCGGGTTCTTGAAAGCAAAAATAAGTTTCTGTTCCCTAGTCACTTGACAATTCTCTAGGTATTTAGTAACCTACAGAATAATTGTGATAGTGAAATTGCTGTCCATAGTGGATAAGAATCCAGCTGCTCAACTGGCTTTTCAGGCATCCTTCCAAGTCCTCTCCTCTGCCCTAGCCCTGACCTCCTATCTCCAGAATCCAGCCAAGGAAAGAGCAGCAAAGGCTAACGGTCTACTGGTGCACCACGACATGGAGATGCCCTAGGACCCTGGCAACTCCAACCAGCATTTTAAGAGTATTTCCCATAGTTTCTGGGGAAATTTCTACCAAAAGGCCCTAGGCCAATAACTAATCATTAAATTTGGAAATATAATCCAATTTTTCTTCCAGTCAAGGCAAACAATACAGGTCAGTAGTGGGGGCAGTGGATTGTGTCAACTTCTCAACTTGTAGCTGCCATAAGTCCAGGACAGTTTGCCTCCTTTTCAGTCTTAGATCCCATGGCAATAGCGTGGGATGAAAGGAGCTCCCAGCATATGGGAATGATGTGTGCAGTCCACATTAGTGGTAAACAACTATTGTTTTGCAAACTGCTCCTCCCTCATCCATGAAATTCTAGTGTGACTCTCCACTCCTCACCTCAAGATGGTCCTGTTACTTGAGATGGCCAGAGTATGCCATCCACCGAAGAGACACAGTGATTAGTCTAGAGATGATTATGTGACCTAAGCAAAGAAGTCAGGGTGCTTTCTGTGCTTTGGCAGAAATGTGGAGGAGTGAGGGGTAGAGAGGATTGAGCTCTCTCACTCTGAGGCCCGAAGCTGTTTGTGCTGCCCCCCTGGAGAGTCGCAACACAGGAAAGCAGAACTAAGAGATGGAAAGGGAGCCTAATGGTATCATTTAAGCCCCTAGATTCAGCTATGCTCTTTGCCTCCCCCATGGACCCAAAATCAGCATAAAGTAGAGAAAATGAAGACTTCTTTAAAAACTTACTTTACAGGTTAATGCATGAGTGCAAAGAATTCCTTGCACTTTAGAAAGCTCATCTGACAATTTCAGTCTTAGGGGGAAAAAGACCTTGAGGACAGAGCAATGGGAGCTAACCAGCTGAAGACTGAGGACTCGAATCTTACAGGAACTTTAAATATAATTTAATCCAAGGCCCTAGTTTTAAATATGAGAAGCCAAGGCTCGAAGGGGAAAAGGGCTTGCTTGAGAGAATATTCACTGAGGCTTTACAGATCAGATAAGGTTAGAGTTTGGCAAAGGAGACTAGGATTGTGTGCTGGACTACCCCAGTGCCTGGCCCTTTCATGTTCATGCTTGTTTAATCCTCAACCTGGGAGGTACATATTTTAGTTCCATTTGACAGATGATGAAATTGAGGCCAGAGAGGTTAAATGACTACCCTAGTGCCACACATCTAACACGGAACAGAGCTGAGCCTCAAATATAAACCTAAGGTGATTTTATTTTCTACTCAACATTTACATGAAAAAAAAATTATGAGGCAAGACAGAAGCAAGTGGGACTTAGGAGAGCAGCTTATTCTCAAATAAGATGTCAGTGTCTACAGTGCCTGGCTGGCTTAATCGGTAGAGCATGGGACTCTTTATCTTGGGGTTGTGAGTTTGAGTCCACGTTGGGGACAGAGTTTACTTAAAAAAAATTTTTTTTTTAAAGCTGCCAGTGTCTAAGAGGATCTGGGAAGAGTCGAGGAGAGGATTGCAATAAAGGCCAAGATCTGGTTTAAATTGCTAAATGAGCCCCTTAAATCTCCAAGTTCCCAGCTGCCTTCTAAAAATTGAGGAAGTTGAAATAGACGGTCTCAAAATAAATTTGTAAAATGGAACAGGCAAAAGGAGTTGAGTAGTGAATGGCCCAGAATCCTAGAGGTCTAAACTCCTAAACTCCTTTCCCACTGCTCCACGGCCTGGCTATTCCCTTCCCTGAGGTTTGGGTAGAGAGCAGCTGCTGATAAGGAACACTCAGGCCCTTGAATGTGTCTCTGATTTGATGAGTCATACAATGGCCTAAATAACACTAATAATGGATCAGAGCACTAATCATTAGTAGACTCTAAAACCCAAAACCCATTCCTTGATGGTAGAGCTTGTTTACTAAAAATAAAATAAAATAAAATAAAATAAAATAAAATAAAATAAAATAAAATAAAATAAAATAAAATAAAATAAAATAAAATAAAATAAAATAAAATAAAATAAAATAAAATAAAATAAAATAAAATAAAATAAAATAAAATAAAATAAAATAAAATAAAATAAAATAAAATAAAATAAAATAAAATAAAATAAAATAAAATAAAATAAAATAAAATAAAATAAAATAAAATAAAATAAAATAAAATAAAATAAAATAAAATAAAATAAAATAAAATAAAATAAAATAAAATAAAATAAAATAAAATAAAATAAAATAAAATAAAATAAAATAAAATAAAATAAAATAAAATAAAATAAAATAAAATAAAATAAAATAAAATAAAATAAAATAAAATAAAATAAAATAAAATAAAATAAAATAAAATAAAATAAAATAAAATAAAATAAAATAAAATAAAATAAAATAAAATAAAATAAAATAAAATAAAATAAAATAAAATAAAATAAAATAAAATAAAATAAAATAAAATAAAATAAAATAAAATAAAATAAAATAAAATAAAATAAAATAAAATAAAATAAAATAAAATAAAATAAAATAAAATAAAATAAAATAAAATAAAATAAAATAAAATAAAATAAAATAAAAATAAATGAAAAAACATAAAAAGTAGATTACTCCAGTTCAGAGAGTTAGACTCTCTGGAACTTGAGAGCCCTTTTCTCCAGCTCTGACTTAAGATCTGTTATGAACTATTTAAGGTCTACTCTTCATGCTCTCATACAAAGCATTCACTTGCTCAGTTGCAGGTTCATCTTTGTCATCGTACCTACCTTCTCTTTAAGCAACGAAAGAACTCGATTATAAATTTGGCTTCTTGGCTAGAGTTGAAATAACCACCCATATTCGACCATTTTATTTTAATAAAACTGCTGCCTTGCCTGGCTATGATGGGGCTTAAGTAGAAGAGCATAGTCCCTAATGGACAAAATACAGCTTGGAGTCACAAATGTGAGTTATATGCATTTGTCCTACTTTTTCATGCCAGTATGCCCTGTACCTTAAGACTCCATCCGATTGTAACACAATAATAAATCTGGGATAAATAGGCAAAGAAAGATCATTTTTTCTAGTGGTAATGTAACAATTGCCCATTTGGGAGAGAGAGAGTGGCATGGGGTCTATATACCTCAATATTTCATGTCCTTTTTCTGGCCCCTCGAAGTCATTATTCACATTTGCTCTTCCAAAAATTCTATTATTCAAGGTCAGAGTAGCCTGGCTGAACAAAAAATGTAGAGGTGGTCACCTCATTCTTCCAAATTTCCCTTCATTATATCTCACATATTACACTGTGATATAGTTTCTCCTTGGCTGCAGTTTCTTATCAAATATTCTCATTTTGATTTTAATATCGATATGCTAAACTACATAGCATTGTTGATTAGATGGGAAATTAAATTGAATGTTTTTGCAATATCTGTTTTTAAAAAGTTCACTGGACTCTTCATCTGAAGTTTAGTTAAATGTTCTGCAATTCTCAAGTACATGTGCTGAGGCCTTAATGAAATCTCTGCCTTAGTCAGAGATTACTTACGGAGTCCAGCACAGTTTGTACTGTTAGCATACTGTACCCAAGAGATATTGCCACTCCCACTATCCTGGGATACATTCATGATGTAACTGATCTATTTATGCAGATGACTGGTTTTAGTAGTGTGGATTCACTGCCTTTTAGATAGCTCATGGTAAGTCTGTCAGCCAGGGTTCCTGAGCCCCTCAGACCTGCTGAGGATTTCTCTATTTCCCAAGATTCCTGCCTCCATGTGGTGGCTAAATGGGAGCCAGAAGCCAGAAGCCCCCAGGATGTGTATGTGCCAAAGGGTTGAGGGAGGAGCACTGAGATCAAAGGAGAGGATCCCAGGGACATCCTAGAGATGGGGTCTCTCCCCTCGTCCTCCACAGTGATCCCAGACACCTCCTAAAATCCCAGATGCATAGTTATGACCTTTTTCTCCACAGCAGAGGTTAAGTTGGGGTCCACAGACCCCCAGGGGGTCTATGGAAGCACTTCAAGGGTATATAAGATGTGTATATATACATTATTCTGGGGAGTGAACTTCATGGCCTTCATCATATTTTTTTAAATCTAATCTATGGAAGAATCTTCAGAGCTCTGTGGAAATCTTCAAGTTATAATTACTGGGATAGAGAGAGGCAGTTAGGCCAATTCTGACAGATCAGCCCTGAATCTCTGATATCCAGCCATATCCAGTGTATGTGCCTGACTACCAGATTCCAGTCTCCAGAAAACATCCCTGAACCTGCAAGGACTTAGTGACCATCTCAACTATGGTCAGGTCCCTGAATATTTGTACCTGGATATCTCATAGACAAACCCAGACAAACCCTGAGCCTAAGGTTAGCTGAGTTCATCACAGATCCCAGGCCATGCCTCTGAGACTGCCCTCCAAGCAGGAAGAGGAGATGGGAGTCATTGAAGAGGGATAGTGATCAGCTCTAGGCCTTGCCCCTATAATCATGGGGCCTGAGGGCCTCCCCCCAATCCCAGTAGAAACAAAGCACCGGTCCCTATAGCCATTCTCCCTTATCTAATGCCCAACGTATCCCTGGATCCTGAAATAAAACTGACCCTGCAAAGGGAAGGAAGGCCTGTAACTAGCCCAGAAAGCCAACCAGAAAAAGGTGTGTGTATCCTCACAAGGCAGAGTCTAATCTGGGAGCTTTGGAAAAGGTGCTTGGAAGCCCAGAGTTCATTTATACTGTGGTTCTCAAACTTTAGTATGAATAACAGTCATTCTGAATGTTTTTGTTGTTGTTTTTGTGTTGTGTTTTTTTTTTTGACAGAGAGAAAGAGAGAGAGAGAGAGAGTACTTGAGCAAGGGGAGGGGCAGACGGAGAGGGAGAGAGAGACTCCCAAGCAGGTTCCATGCTCAGTGTAGAGCCCAACGTGGGGATCGATCTCCAGACCCTGAGATCATGACCCAAGAGAAAATCAAGAGTCGGGCACTTAACCAACTGAGCCACCCAGGCACCCACTGAACATTTGTTTTATAATACATATTCCTAGGCCCAAGGGATTATGATTCACTAGTTCTGGGGTAGACCCAGGTATTTACAGGCTGCAAAATGAAACTAGCAATTCTGATGTCAGGCATCCACGGAGTATACCTTTAGAAAGTATTCTAGGGTTTCTAGGGGCTTTAAGGCATCAGATGTAGAAAAGGACCTTTAAAGGAACTGCCAGTCCTCAGAGAAATCATTGAAATGCCACGGAGAGCTTTTGGTCAGCACAGGCCAAAGGCCCCTGAGGGTCTATGGCTCCTACTGGTTAGTAATACATTAATATTCTTCAACTAATAGGGAAAATGAGTTTGACGCACCAGAACCAAGATCAACTTTGAAGCCCAGCAACCTTTATAGATTATTAAATTTTTATGCTTTAAAGGGTCATAACAATGGTACCTAGCCCATAGAATTACATACAGTGAGAAGTAAATGAGATAATTTGAACAAAGTGTTTAGCATAATGCCCAGACACACAGGAGTTGAGCAAGTGTTAGCTGCTGTAATCATTAATAATGCTAATTATGACTATATCCATGCTCACCAAGAAACCACTGTAGCATCTTGTTTGTTTGTGAAAGACTGAGGTCAAATGTGGTCTCTATGGATTGAGGTTTTCTCCAGAGGGAAATTATTATTAAGGGTATTCTTTTTTTTTTTTTTCTTAACTCAAGAGCAAAAAGAGTCACATCCTGGGGCGCCTGGGTGGCACAGCGGTTAAGCGTCTGCCTTCGGCTCAGGGCGTGATCCCGGCGTTCTGGGATCGAGCCCCAGATCAGGCTCCTCCGCTATGAGCCTGCTTCTTCCTCTCCCACTCCCCCTGCTTGTGTTCCCTCTCTCGCTGGCTGTCTCTATCTCTGTCAAATAAATAAATAAAATCTTAAAAAAAAAAAAAAAAAAAAGAGTCACATCCTCAAACAGATCACCAGTGTAATCAAAAACATTTTAAATTTCCCTTTACTTCCAGTTCTGACATTATCCAAAAATCGACTTGCTCCAACAGTGCCATCCAAATTTGTTCTGAGTGAAAAATGAAGCTACGGGGTTCTGTGCAACTTTTCCATCAATAGCGACCTCTGCATGCATCAAAACTCAATCTGTGACTGTTACCTGAACTCCCAACAGTTTCCAACTACCTGGGAGAGCTGCCCCAAACAAATAAACTTTATTTTCAGATGAAAGATTCACTCAGACCAGCAAGAAGACTTTACAGCTGAACCGTGATGAACATTTGGCCAAGTATTCCCCACCAGCCAGGAACCAGAAAACTCCATCTCTCCACCCCCTCATCTAGCCTGTTTGCTTAAAGCAAATAAGAACTGGTGAGACACATTTCCTGAGAAGGGAGCATGGGTGGTTTTGGATAGAAAGGAATGAAAGGGACAGAAGCAACTAAGTTTCTCCATGAAGAAAGGAATGAGAAAGAATATTACAGAATAGATTAAGATCAAAGAACAAGACCAATTAGTGCCTTCAAGATAAATATGAGACCTCTCTAGCTGCTCTGATGAAGGGCACCACATGCCTCTGGGGAGAAAGGATTAAACCTATGGACAGAAATATATAGCCCACCCTCTTCCATATCTTGCATTAGGTCAGTTTGAACATGGCTTTGCCCCCCATTAATCAGACCTGACATGGGTCCTGGAGACTGGGGGTCAGGCCTGTTCCAGCCACCACCACCAAAGAACACATCCATGACAAACACAAATTCCTAATTCCTAAACTACTTCAAGTCACCCCATATTGTAGCCACTCAGGAACAGAAGAGGCTTTGTTGTTTTGTTTTGTTTTGTTTTGTTTTGTTTAAAAAAAAAAAAAGCTGCATGTTTTAATTCAAGAAATAAAAGTTCACAGGCAATCCAGAACAGGTGCCAGGAATTTGCTCTAAACAATCAGCCACACCTGCTCCAAAGTTCAGGCTCCGCACAATCACTCTGGCCAGTGCCTCCTGAGATGCTCTTTCAGCTGAGGAATGGAAGGCAGCAGCTGCTGGCACTCGTGACAACGGAGGGGCAGCTTCAGGAGCTCAGGCATGCCATCTCGGACACTCACTCTCCCAGTGTCCTGTACCATCTCTATCACAGCTGCAAGCAAAGAAAAAAGTTCAGAGCCCAGCTACTCTGAAAAGCCAATATAATATACCTCCCAGAAAAGCAAATCTGACTCCAAATAAAAATGTGCTAGGTCCTAAAGCTAGTAAACTTGAGGTTAAACTCACTGTCGGGAAAATGGGCTTGATCAGATTCTAAATCTGAGCAACCTGTTTTTGAGATAATTACATTCCTTTGGGACACACTGTAAGCAATTCACGTTATTATGTCAAAGGCTTAGCACAGTGCTTTACCACTGGTTAGCCCTCAGTCAGTGGTAGCTGCCACCATTAATGTCCCAGCATACTGAAGTTCCACAGTTCACGCACTGGGAAATGCTCCCTTCTACATACACACAGCCCTCCCTGTTAATTAACCACTCATGACACGAGGCAGCCCCCAAGCTCTTAACCAGCTGATGGCAGAAAAGACAACTGTACAGAGTTTTCACATCCATAAACTCCAATAATTCTCAGGGCAAGATTTAAGTCCCCTGTTATTACAATAAAACACCTTTCTGACTCTGACATAACAGCTTTCTAGGTTCCCCCCAAGAAGGCTGTTCAAAGCAAAGTGGCAATCCTAATCAATCCAAATAATCCAATTTCTTTTAATGAGTCTCTCTTTATAGGGACACAAAGTTGTACATGGGCTTTTAAGGCCAGGTAATTTTCTAAGGAAACAACTAAATCAAGTATAAGAATAGCTGAGAAAACGAAACAAATGTGAAAAAGAAAGAACTCTGTTTACCTTGTGATTCTAGGAAGTATTCTGTATTGAAAGAATTCCAATGTTTTTTGTTTTTAAGGCAAGGAGAATCAAAATCCTGGCTGATCACATGAAGGTGTACATGGCTAGTTGAGAGAGAATGAAACTGACCATTAAATCCATTAAAAACTATGGCTTAATCAAAATGACAAACTAACAGCATGGGTATATAAAATATTGCTAGTGTTTCCATTTAATCCAATTCATTCAATCATTCACTTAAGAACATTTAATGCTCACTAATTACCTACTAGAGCCAAGCATTATTCTAGCACTTAGAATTTAGCATTGAACAAAATGAGAAAGGCCTATGCCCTTATCGAAATTACATTCTAATAAGGAAAGACAAATTTTAAAAACAAAACAAATAAATGGGGAAAATTCAAATCAACAACATTGCTAAGGAAAAACATAAACCAGGGAAATGGGACACAGAGTGCTCAGGGGTTAGAAGTTACCTCTTTAGCTAGAGTGTTAAAGAAGGCCACTCACAGGCCGTGTTTTGAGCTGAGAAAGCCGTCAGGCAAGCAAAGATGTGGAGAAAGAGTGTTTTGGGGAGTGGGGATGCCAAGCGCAAAGACCCTAAGATAAGAAAGAACTTGGTGCAACTGAGGAAGAGAAAGGTGACAGATAATGGCTGGAATGGTTCAAGCTGAGGAACAGAGACTAGGCAGGAGTCATATCATAAAGAGTCTTGCAGGTTGACAAGAGGTTTGCAGTGTACTCTGCTTACATTGTCTCTGATTTGCACTTTTAAAAGATCACTCTGGCTGCCCTGCAGAGAAAGAACTATAAAGAGGGTGACAATGGATACAGAGACGAGTTAGGAAACTACTGCAGAAACAATCATGCCTTACATTGGAGCTGTAGTGTTTGAAATATACTTTGCAATAGAACCAAAAGGACTTCCTAATGGATTGGATGTGGTTTGGGGGAGGTACCACTTACAGGGATGGGGAAGCTTAAAGGAAAAGTAGGTTTGGGAGAAAAAAACAAGAATTCTCCTTTGGACTAAACTGTAGGATGCGTTTTTGTATAAATTTGACTCTCAGAATCATTAATATTTCCTATTCTCCCAATAAATAATCAAAACCAACCAATACATGCAGGAATCCAAAATGGCATATAGGCGGTAACAAATAAACCTAACAGTATTACAAATGAATAAGGGAACCACACTGAAGGGAGTCAGGAAGAAAATAACTAGTGAAATGAACTTTGGATAACAGTAGTTTGGATACTGTAAAGAGGGAAAGAACTGTATAGAAATACTGTGAGTAAATGTCTTTCTCACAGGGTTATGGGTTAGCAATTCTGTAACTATTTTATGTGTATACTAAGACCAAACAGGAAAGTGAATTTATTATAGCTAATGAGAGCCGGATTTTTCACCGTTGGAGAAAGAAATTACAATAAAGAAAAGGGGGAGACAAGAATGAATCTTGCAGAATTGAACTGGAGCCAGAGATATCAGTATAAACTTGTGTTTTTCCATACACATACACAAGTAGATAAAGAAATAGGGAGGTGTCTGTATCTGTGTGGATTAAGATTCATGCATGTATTTCCTGGCCCAATCCGCCGAAAGGACCTACGAGCAAAGACACCCTGGAATCAACCACTTCTCTCAATATAGAAACCTAGTATCCAAGTCTTGGTTTATAAATATCTTTCTCCAATAAAAGGAACTAAATAAAATAAAAGGTTCATTCCAGGCCTAGAACAGGAAAAATATAGGATGAGCCCGGAACATCTTGTTCCAGAAAATAAAGAAGTACTCAAAAAATGTTGGGGCCCTGTCAAATGATTAGGGACTCAACCTAAAGGAGCTTCCAAGGACTAAAGCTAGAACAATTCAAGCAACAAAATGAGTAATGATAGACTAAATTAAAACCTATGGAATAAAACAAATATCTATGAGTCCACACTGATAAATAACTGAATAAATACATAATGAGGGAGAAGGGACAACTCTTTAATACAGAAGAATTCTAGGGGTGCCTGGGTGGCACAGCGGTTAGGCGTCTGCCTTCGGCTCAGGGCATGATCCTGGTGTTGTGGGATCAAGCCCCACATCGGGCTCCTCCGCTATGAGCCTGCTTCTTCCTCTCCCACTCCCCCTGCTTGTGTTCCCTCTCTCGCTGGCTGTCTCTATCTCTGTCGAATAAATAAATAAAATCTTTAAAAAAAAAAAAGAATTCTAATTAATAAATTAAAGAGAATGAGGGAAACATAAAATCACCATTAGGTAAACACATTGTAATAACTCTTGCAGGCAAGACCTTCCAATAAATGCTAAAATCACTGGGCAAAAGTTTGGGGAGAAACAGGATACTAGCATAGTCCCCAACTATTCAAGACATTCATCAATTACAAAGGGAAAAATAGTAACTCTGAGGAGACAAACCTGGCAGACACCACCCTAATGAAGTGATCAAGGTTAATATGAGTAATAAGCCATCTCGATATCACATACTCCTTGATATGATGTACTCAGAAGGATGCAACATCACCTCTGTGGCATTCCAGAGGCAAAAAAAAAAAAAAAGCATAACTTCAATCTAATCCATGAAAAAATATCAGATAAACCCAAAATGAGAGACATCCTATAAAACGAACCAGTAATCATCAAAAGTGTCAAAGTCATAAAAACTAGGAAAGGAGGAATAAGTGTCACAAGTTAGGGGAAGCTAAGGAGAGACAATTAATAAATAAAACTAATAAATGCAGGATCCTGGATTAGATCCTGGAGCAGAAAAACATAATAAAAAAATTAAAATAAAAACAGGTGACATTCAAATAAGGTCTAGAGTTTAATCAGTGGTGATACTATGGAAGATCTTTGTTTTGCATCACACTTTTTAAATATTTTCTAAATGGAAAATATATTACTTTTACAAGAAAAAAAAGTTACCTTTTCCTCTCCATAGTGTTTATTTAAAATTATAAATAGTGATCATGAAAGGATATGTAAGTGGCAACTTACTGCTCATTTTGCTTCCCACCCACACTTGCCACAGCTCTTTTTAACATTCTTAGAACAATAGCATTATTACTATGTGAAAAGCACTCTATAGTCAAAGGGCTCTGTTAGCCACGGGCTGTGCAGCACTGGAGAAATAGGATTATGATTATGGGTGACTTTTACCCTAAATTTTTGAATAAGGTTTTAACAATAAAATATTATATACAGTTGATCCTTGAACTGACCCCCCACACTATCAAAAATCCAAAAGTGTAATTTTTGACTCCCCAAAAACTACTAATATCCTACTGTTGACCAGAAGCCTCATCAATAACATAAACAGTCCATTAACACATTCTTTGTATGTTATATATACTATATACTGAAATCTTACAATAAAGTAAGATAGAGGAAAAAAAATTAAGTCACAATGAAAAGAAAATACATTTACAGTATTTTACTGTATCAAAAAACATTTGCATATAGGTGGACCTGCACAATTCAAACCTATGTTGTTCAAGGATCAACTGCGTTTTTTTAAAATGAGGTCCAACATACATTAACCCCATGACCTAGCAACTTTAGTTCTAGGAATTTACCGAAGCGCAAAAAAATGAAGTATGTGCATGATACACACAACATACATGAATCTCAAAATCATAATGTTAAAAAAGGTCCGACAGAAGAAAAGTACACATTGTATGATTCCACTGACACGAAGTTCTAGAACAGGCAAAACTAACCTATGCAGAAAGAAATCAGAACAATGCTTGAGGGTTGAGGGGAGGATTAATTGAAAAGAAGCGCAGGGGAGGGGAATGCAAGTTGGTACAGCCACTTTGGAAAACAGTATGGAGGTCCCTTAAAAAGTTAAAAATTGAGCTACCCTATGATCCAGCAATTGCACTACTGGGTATTTACCCCAAAGATACAGACATAGTGAAGAGAAGGGCCATATGCACCCCAATGTTCATAGCAGCATTGTCCACGATAGCTAAATCGTGGAAGGAGCCGAGATGCCCTTCAACAGATGACTGGATTAAGAAGATGTGGTCCATACATACAATGGAATATTACTCAGCCATCAAAAAGAAAGATTTCTCAACATTTGCTGCACCATGGATGGGACTAGGGGAGATAATGCTAAGCGAAATAAGTCAAGCAGAGAAGACAATTATCATATGGTTTCACTCATTTATGGAACATAAGAAGTAGGAAGATTGGTAGGGGAAGAAAGGGATAAAGAAAGGGGGGTAATCAGAAGGGGGAATGAAGCATGAGAGACTATGGACTCTGAGAAACAAACTGAGGGCTTCAGAGGAGGGGGTGGGGGAATGGGATAGGCTGGTGATGGGTATTAAGGAGGGCACGTATTGCATGGTGCACTGGGTGTTATACACAAGTAATGAATGATGGAACATTACATCAAAAACTAGGGATGTACTGTATGGTGACTAACATAACATAATAAAAAATTATTATAAAAAAAAGAAGCAGCGCAGGGGAACTTTCGGGGACATGACAGAAATGTTCTGTATTTTAATCAGAGTGATAGTTACATGGCATATATGTTTGTCAAACTGACCAAACTATAAATCTTATGCATTTTGTTGTATATAAGTTATGCCTCAATTTAAAAGAAAGAGTACTGATGGGGAAAAAATGTGGCACAAAAATTTCATTTGGTTAAAGTGTCCCATCATATAAGTCATAATTACCTGAATAAAATGTGAAGAATGTTAGGCAGGTAAAAAAAAAAAAAGTAACCAAAAGAAATTCTGACACATGCTACGACAGAGACAAACCTTGACGACATTATCCTAAGTGAAATAAGCTAGTCACAAAAAGACAGATACTGAATGATTCCACTTACATGAAGCATCTAGAGTAGTCAAATTTATAGAAACAGAAAGTAGAATGATAATTGCCAGGGACTGTAGAGGGGAATGGGATATAGTTTGGGAAGATGAAAAAGGTTCTAGAAGCAAATGATGGTGATGGTTGCACAACAATGTAAATGTATTTAATGCCATTGAACTGTAATACTTAAAAATGGTTAAAATGGTTAAATTTTGTTAGGTATATTTTACCACCAAAAAAACAAACAAACAAATATAAGATAAAAACTCCAAAATCCAATTAGTCTGCTTATCTGTTGCTTAGGTCTAAAGAACTGTGGAAATCTGTCTTGCTTGCATTCTTTAAAAAGACTCAGTTATTCCTTTCTGAATCCTTCTGGGTATGAGCCAAAGGCAAACAAGCTCTACATATTTCTCTCATTTTATTTTAAATCTTAGATCTATGGAGTTGTCACAACAAAAGTCAGTGATGTTTGTCTCCTTCAAAGCAGTGGTCCTTAATCGTTTAGGGGTTTACAGATGCTTCTGAAAAATCTAATAAAAGTCACAGGCACAAAAAATAGAAAAATCACAGGCAAGTCAGGCAGAAGGGTGGAAGTTTCAGCCCACCTTCCTCAGAAACATCCCACCCTAGTCACCCGGGCCTCGGGACTATCTGCACACCCAGGCTGAATCCATCTGTCCACCTAGACAGAACCAGAATGCACTAGCACTACACACAACACTTACCTCATGCTGGGAATGGCATGGTAGCCCAATCGGAAGCGGAGTTTGCTGGACCCAGCGAAATCTGTGATCATCTTTTCCCCTACAGTGTGCATGTGTTTGAGGAGCTCAAGGTGTTCCCTGGTCACAGCCTTCAGACTGGAAATGGAAGCCCATGGTAAGACCAGCCAGTGGTAACGAGCCTTTGGGTATTTATCCTTAATCACCACCACCTGCTCATCTTTGTAAACCTAGCAGAGGGGCATAAGAGAAGGAAACAGACATCTACCACACATTCACTAACTCACTTAATTCCCAACACAATCTCATCTAAAAGGTTTCAGTATCCCAATTTTGTCAGATGAGAGCTGAGACTTGGGTGGGTGTCTTGCACAGTCACATAGTTAACAAAGTGGGAAGTCTAGGATTCTAAACCAGGTCTAGTTGACTCCAGAGTGTGTGTTTTCAATCACCACACTACAAAGAATACACAAAAAATGCACAGTACGAAACAGTTCCTAAGGATCTGATGTAACATCCCTGCAAGCATTAATTCAAATGCACCCTTCTCCACTCTAACCCAGTAGACTATGTGTCACAATCATGTGTTCCTAGAAGCCCTAACAGATCTGGCCCCTTGTCACCCAGGATGTAATTTAAGAAGAACTCAAAGACCCCTCCCAGGATTGATGCCTGATTATTTATCCCAGGGCAGCACAGTAACTACAGTCACAATATATTACCTGACACTCCCTTGAAAGAAACCCCACTAAGGTTAACATAACTTCCCTTAATAGCACCCAGAAGTTTAGGAGGAACAAGGAAGAAGGGAAATTCATTTGAAGAACTCAGCTTCTCTCCAAAGAATTTCAGCTGCTAACTTACTGACAATGGGAAAAGATAGCTGTTCTCACAAAATAGACCAACAAAACGAACCTCATTCAGAAGGACTGATCTCCTTTGCCTTCATTTGTAGTTATGACCTCTGTGGAGTAGTCACTTAAAACATGAAGTGTATTTCAATGCCAAAATTTTATTCTGACCTGCATTTTGGGATCCTGCATAGAGATTTTCAAGCCTTGACTCCAGTGACCCAATGATTCCTGAAACAAAAAGGGGCAATACAAATTGCCATGTTAATAGCTGTATTTGGCATTAGTTAATATTGTACGTCAGCTAAGCCCAACCATACTGAGTAATGATATTAGGTATTAAGAATTAAGCTATACCCCTTTTACTCAATCGTTTGCCTTTATAACCTAAACAGGCTCCATTTTCTTCCTATACAGGATCCAGAGCGGTGTGTCTAGATGAAGGCTGGAGGTGCCCGAGTATCAACTGCATCTTCTTCGCCCTTCCCACTCCATCTACAGCCTAACTACATTTCCACTTTGACATCAGGATGTGAATCACATGATCTATGAACAGTGTTCCAATGCTAACCTTCTACAGATAAACACATGACTGACCCATTTTAGCAGTTCAGTGTCAAGTACACCGCCATTATCTCCCTGCCTTCAAGTGGCTTGCCTCAGGAATTCAAGAGAAAAGTACATGAAAGGACATTCACCCAAGTGATTGATGACACAAACAAGTGACTCTTTCATCATGGTTAATAAGCCTCGTCATGGTTAATAACCCCTTAAGCGTATCTGGGCTTTACAGTGTACAAAACAATCAAGCAGTCATTATATCTCATTTAATCTCCACATCATCTATCAAGCACACCACCCTCACCTTTCTGGTAGATGCATCTTTCCCCTTCTTTGAGGGCACAGAGGATTGGCTAGGGTCACTCCTAGGTTCCAGTCCTATACAGGACTCAGCTTCCTGGGCAGCATCCCTTTCTGTAGAATCACTGTTGCCTGACCTCTTTCTCTTCCTGTGTGTTTCTAGGCCAGGGCTCTCTGCCTCTTCCTCAAACTCTACAATATATGGATAAAGTTCATTCACCATGTGGAGAACCTGGCCAGGCTGCAGCTTCGCCTCTTGGTCCTTCCCAATTATGACTGAGTCAATGCTGGTGGGATTGACCCCTACCTATAGAAAAATCAGAAAATAATTACAATGATAGCAATACTACTATTAGCAGCATAGCCACTGCTATGTTAGCCTCTGACTGCATGCCAGGCCCCATGCTTAATGCTCACTTCCACATATGACAGAGAAGCTTCTATTAGCTGGCACAAACACTCTAAAATCAATAGCATAAGAAAATCATCAAGCACAAAACGGAAATCCAAATTACAAACACACATACCTGCTTCACCTTGACATATCCTTTGTTACACTCTGCTTTCAACTGTACTGAAAGAGATTTTAAAAAGTTAACCTAAATGCCACAAAGAACCAAGCCCTCGCTCCTATTCTCCCTGAGGACAATGAAGGCTTACTCCAGGAGGCAACTTGACAGGGGTTTCCTCAAAGGCCTATCAGCAAAACTTTCTGTTACACAGGTAGCTGGGCTCCAAATCCTTCCATAAAATGTCCACCAGCACACATACTCCCTTAGCTCCCGCTAATATCCCTACGAAGCAGCTTCACAGAATCCCCACAAGTCTCACTATTCCAGTGCCCTTGGCCCACTCAGGATCGCAGACTCTGCAGTCAGGCTCCTGGTTCATGATTAAATCAGGCTCCCACTATTTAATACAACTATGAGATGCCTTCAATAGAGAAAGGCAAAAGATACATTCCTGCAAAACAGAAGTTCAGCTGGCTTAGTAGGCAGAGTGAATATTCTAGAAAGAGGACTGCAGGAACAGAACAGTCCGAGCATATGTGGGAAGAAGTAACACTAAACACTTGTGTTCAGAGAAGTGAACAAAGTTTCTGGGGTGAGACACGGTGTACAGACCCCAGAGCTGCTCTCTAGGAAGGACAGGCAGAAGACAGGCTGACATACAAGTCCCTACAGTTGTTGTTATGAAAGGGGAGAGAGTGTCTGCTTCTGTATCTTGAACCTAGCCAGCTCAAGTATGGCTTTTTTTTTCCCCATTTAGATTAACTCATACGGGAAAAACCATAATCAGTACTGCAGACTCCAAGCACTGAGAAACTCTGCTATGGGGAACACACATGTGGGGCCTGACTGCAGTGAGCATGTCCAGAGTTTACATGTAAAAAATGAGGTACATGGTAAGGCTTCTTCCTAAGGACCTTCATTTCTTTAAATCCCAGGAAAGGCATTTCAAGAGCTAGATGCCCTTAGTCTTATAAAGATAACCCCCTCTGTGTGAGGCATTATGTAAAGGATGGAACTATAACATCACTTCTCAGACATGGCTTCAGTCTGGAGGTCCTAGAATTCAACTGTCTCACTGCCCAATGAGGACTCTCCCCAGACAAAGCAGGGTACAGCACTGAGGTCCACCACCCCATAGTAACAGGATGGAACCCGCCTATTCCCAACACTGAATATTAACCACTTCCAGAGGGTAGAATGTGGGGTGAACGGGTCCCTGGTGTTAGCTAAAAGAGCTCAGTTCCTGAGTTTTATTTACGGCAGACAAAAATAGCAATCTAGGAAATGTGCATCTTTGGTTATCATTATCCTGAGGAACAAAACACAGTAATCTGCACATTGCTATAACCAATTACCTTGCTGTCGAGAACATTTCTTGTCAATGATCTTGGTTTCTGGACCACGCCCAACCATGACTGCTTCCAAATGTGGAAGTTTGATTCGTTGGTGCCGGTTATCCTGTCTCACCAACCAGCACACCCGCATCATTACTCTGAGAGAAAAAACAGAAGAGAATCACTGGAAAAATTAGCACAAGTCCTCCAGGGCCACACCCCAGTACCACCACACATGCCATCTACCAGTGACTTCACCTAGGTCTCAATTTTCTCACCTGTAAAACATGATGATGACAGGACTCATGAGGCTGCTGTAAAATTAAATAAGATAATGTATATATTTACCTCTGTGCCTAAATCAGGCTAAGCAATCAAATATTTATGTTTATTGATATACTCTATGTGCTGACCATTAGCCTACACACTGAGGATAAAAGAATAATTAAACATTGTACCTATCCTTGAGGAGCCTGGAGTATAGTGGGGCAGACAGACTCATATGTCAATTATTACAATATAATGTGAAAGCACAATAAAAAGGGATTAACCAAATATGGCATTAGACCAGGGAAAGGAATAACTGACTCTTGTAAGGTACATCAAAAACAGCTTAATGAGGAAGGGATATTTATGCTGAGTTTTAAAGAATGAGAAGGAGTTTGCCTGGCAGAGAATTAAGGACATAAGAATAGAGGATGTTCTTCAGTCCACAGGCGTCTTTATGTGTATTAGGTTTCACTCCTTAATCATCATAACATTAGATGATTAGAACAATACATTTTATTGCCATCTACCAGAAGATTGTCATAATAAATATACAAACCTCCAGTGTCTAAAGTGTGAATGTGGCCCCTCTGTGCAATACACAAGCTGTACAACAGTGAAGGAACTGGTTTTCTTCTGAAAACAACCTTTAGGGGCACCTGGGTGGCTCAGTCGGTTAAACATCAACTCTTGATTCAACTCTTGATTTCAGCAGGTCATGATCTCAGGGCCATAAGACGTATGCATTGGGCTCTGTGCTCAGTGGGGCGTCTGCTTGAGATTCTCTCTCTCCGACCCTCCCCACCCACCCATCCCAATCACCGCTCCCTCTGATCGCACACGCTTTCTCTCTCTCTCCCAAATAATTAAATAAATCTTAAAAAGGAAGGAAGGAAGGAAGGAAGGAAGGAAGGAAGGAAGGAAGGAAACAAACAAACAACCTTCATGGCCACACAGGGTATAGTGGAAGGGAAAGAGACAAGAAATTTGGGAGAGGTGAGGCCTGAACAAAGGCAGGGCAAGGGAATGGAAAGGAAGAAGATCCAGAAGAAATTGTGAAGGTAGACTTAATTACTGACTGTATTTGGGGAATGACAAAGGAGTAAAGGGAGACAGAAATCAAGACTTCTAACTTGGAAATAGCCATTAACCACAATGAGAAATAAACAAGGAGACATAATTTAAAGTTAAATGGCAGATGAAGAAGGGATGATTTCTGATTGAAACACAATTAGATTAAGATCCACAGGTCAGGGGCACCTGGGTGGCTCAGTCGTTAAGCGTCTGCCTTCAGCTCAGGGTGTGATCGCGGGGTCCTGGGATCGAGCCCCACATCAGGCTCCTCTGCTGGGAGCCTGCTTCTTCCTCTCCCATTCCCCCTGCCTGTGTTCCCTCTCTCACTGGCTGTCTCTCTCTTTGTCAAATAAATAAATAAAATCTTGGAAAAAAAAAAAAAAAA